>NW_006921656.1:7312471-7353375 GCF_000298275.1 Orycteropus afer afer | reverse complement strand
CTGTGTCTGTGTTAATTGGTTTCCCTTTTCTTTGTTGAAGAGGGTCTGTGCAATCCTTCTGCCTAGTCCGCCATCTTGCCCCGCCTCCTGGTCACATTATCTTAATAGCCCTTCACAGAACCTAAAATCTAGGAGAGGAGATGTGTAAATAAACAATGAAACGGAAGAACTGGGAAGAGGAAGGAGCAGGGAAGTTCCCGCTGAGAATAGAGCCAAGTGTGTCTCAAGACTCCAAACTCCTCCAGACTGGACACTCTTCTTCAGAAGCCCCTTAGCTGCGTGACCGGTAGGGACAAGGCCGCCCAGGTCTGGGAGCAGCAGAGTACGCTTCCTGGATGGGGCTCTTCTTGGTTCTCCCAGAACAATCACTGTGTTGATTTTTATTCTCTAGAGCCAGAGAACATAGGTACCTCTCTCATCCATGAGCACTCTTCTTTGATTTCATAGGTGAATGAGACATAGACCCTCTTCATAAGAGATGACTATCTAGTGGGGAAGAGAGATATAGAAAGATGAGTGTTCTAAGGACCCCATGCCCTGGATAGAGGCAAACAAGGCTCTAAGAGGGGGGTGACCCAGGACCACTCAGGGGCGAGGTCTGGCCTCTCCCAGCAGCCATCCTCACCCCATCTTCACATCTTCTGTGGTTTGAGGATAGGAACTGTGCACATTTCCATCTTTCCTCTTTCTGTCTACTCTCTATCAGCAATACTTGACTTAGTTCTTGCTACAAGCTGGTCCTGTGCTAAGTGCTTTGCGTAGAGTATTGCATTTAACAGCTGGTGGTGCAGTGGTCAAGCACTTGGCAGTTTGAACCCACCAGCTGTTCTGAGGGAGAAAAGACCTGGTGAGGTCTTGGAAACCCTGTGGGGCAGTTCCACTCTGTCCTCTAGGGGCACTGTGAGTCGGAATCGACTCCACAATAGTGGGTGTGGTTTGGGCTTTGCTTCTGTAAAGATGACAGCCTTGGAAAACTTTGGTGCAGTTCTACTCATAGGGTCGCTGTGAGTCAGAACCACTTTGACAGCACACAATAACAACAACATGGGGGAGGGCCCATGGTTATCCCCACTCCTGACTGAGGTCAGAGCAGTGAACTCATCTGGCCAGGTGACACAGCTAGGAAGCAGCAGAGCCAGAATTTAAATCACAGCCACCGGCTGAAACCCTCCACTCCTCCCCACCATAGGACATGACCCCTGAACTCTGCGTCCCCTCTTGTACACCCATTGTGTCCAGTGAATAATACAACAACTCTTCCCAACACATTGGGGTTGGTTTTTGGGGTCATTCAGAAGAGAGGAGACTGGACTAGATAGAGTGGAGTTATTGTGAAAATCTTTGTATTTCGTGAATTCAGTCTGGGTGTGACTCAGGGAGGCGTGGTGGGGTTTAAAGGGAGCCATGATGTGAGGAGGTTTGTGTTTAAGGACTGTGCTTCTGGAAGTGGCGTGGGAAAGCTGGTCACATGGAGGAAAGGGGAGGCTGTTCAGGTTTTGCAGGTGAGAGCTAAGGGGGCAGGAAGGAAAACACATCAGCATTTTGCCTGATATTTGCATTTGGTCTTTATGAAAAGTTTGTGAGGTGGAGATGCAAGTCGTTTTTCTCAGCTCAGGTAACCCAGAATGCTTAACAGCAGTGGTTCTCACAGTGTGCAGACTGACAACATTAGCGCCTGCATCGCTTGGAGAGAGTTTAGAAAGCAGTTCTTGAGCTTGGGGGCGAGGCCCAGCAATGTGGGTTTTAACAAACCCTCCAGGTGATTCTGACGTGAGTTGAGGGTGAGAACCACTTTCTAATCTGGAGATGAGGTCATAATCAGGAACTCACCGGGGGCCACGAGGTCCCTGGTGCTGGGGGCTCCATGAAATGCCCCCAGGCAATGGGAGGTCGGGCCTCTGAGCCTGCCTTCAAAACGTTGAGAGTATTTGCTTCATTCATTCAACAAACCTATCTTGCTCATATTCATTCAGCAAACCTGTCTTGTTCACCTGTTAGGGGTTGGTCACCGTGCTAGGGGTGGGGCTGCAGCTGTGGATAAGGTAGGTAAGAGGGCTGCTCTCACAGTTTCATTCTAGCTGAGGAAAATAGCCAATGAACAGGTTAAGAAAGGCGTTAAAAGCAGTGACATACACTATGAAGAAAATAACACTGGGTCAAACATCAGAGTCTACAGGGAAGTGGAAGACAGTGGATGGGGTGCCTCTTAGAGGAAGAGACATTTGAGTGGGGACCAAATTAGAAGGAGCCATGTGAGGGAGAACATTGCAGACCATGGGAATGAGGTTTGTTCAGAGGCTCTGAGGTACGAAGAGCTTGAGGAAGAGGCAGGAGGTTAGTGCAGCTGATTATGGGTGAACAAGGGAGGAGGTGATGGGGGCCACGGGGGAGTCAACGTGGGCCAGTGCCTGGTGGGCTCAGGTGGCTTCAGGTGAGAAGGGCTCCAGTGCTGGAGCCAGGCAGGCCCTGACAACACCTGGCAGGTGCACACAGAGCAGGAATCACGCCTGGGCTGGCTGCCCCCACCTGTGATCTCAGTTCCTGAAATCCTGGGATCCCTCCTTGATCCTGTAATCCCAGGAACCAGGGGCATCTTCAGTCCAGGTTCAGCCTGCAGGAGACCCATCTATGTGTCTTTCTCACTGTCTTTCAAAGGAAATGAATCAGGAGAGGCCTCCTTGCAGAAGAGGAAGCTGGAAGTCTGACGAACTCTTTCTGGGACCACAGTTTTGAAGCTCCAAAGTCAGGATGAGTCATCCCATCCTAGTCCACGGCCCAGTTTTGCAGATGAAGAAATGGCAGCCCAGCGAACAGGAGCTTACCACAGTAACAGGAACACTGCTGATCCTGACCACAGGCTTAACACCCTTTCCTTTCTCTCCCAGGGCTGGCCTTTCAGCTTCAAACCCACCCTTCCCACTGTGCTCAGTGATGTTGGGGCTGGGACTCTGCAGACCGCATTTCTACTTGACCTGCAGGCTCCATGCTAGGCCCTGCAACAGGGGTGCTGGAGGGAGTCTGGAGTTCCTGGGTGGTGCCAATGGTTAATGTGTTTGGCCGCTAACCCAAAGGCTGGAGGTTGGAATCCATGCAGAGGGGCCTCGGAAGAAAGGTCTGGTGACCCCCTGCTGAACAACCAGCCACTGAAGGCCCTATGGGGCACAGTTCTGCTCTGACCCACGTGGGGTCACCATGAACTGGGAGACTTGGAGACAACTGGAAGAGGGGTCTGTAAGGATGGTGAGGAGGGGGGCTTGCTCATCTGCCTGCTTCCTGTATGTGAGTGTGACCCAGTTGCTTCTCTCCAGCAGTGCCACTGACCACAACAGTGACACTGGTCCCAGCAGTGACATTGGTCCCAGAAATGACATTGGTTCCAGCAGTGACATTAATCCCAGCAGTGACACTGACCCCAGCATGACACTGGTCCCAGGGGTGATAATGATCCCAACAGTGACACTGGTCCCAGCAGTACATTAATCTCAGCAGTGACATTGGTTCCAGTTTGCAGGTGTTCCATGCTCCCCTGAACAGGATCCCAGCACTAGCTGGCTGGAACCCCTTCCTCAAGCTTCATAAGGCTCTTCTGCTGAGCTTCTGAGCATGTCCTGTCTCTCAGCACTGGGGTGAGAGCGGCTTCTACAATTGGGACCCCTGTGACTCCTCTGTGTCCCCTTTTTTTCCTTTCCAGTTTTACGATATGTGGCTAATGATTCTTTTCTTTCTTTTTAAGAACACTTAAAAGCTTTATTGAAACCCGGTCAGACCTCAGTGGAGAGATTCACCATGTTCATAAATGAAAACAAGAATATACATGGTCAGTTTTCCCCAAAACACATGAAATCAAGGTGATTCAAATCAGTTCTCTCTCACTCTCGTGTGTATGTGTGTGTGTGTGGAAATTGTCAGACTGAGCCTACAATTTACATGGAAAAATAAAGGCTAGATATAGCCAGAGTATTTCTTTTCTTCTTAATTTTATTGTTGTGAAATATATATTACAAAAGTTTGCCACTTTAACCACTTTTCGGTATGTAACTCAGTGGCATTAGTTACATTCACTGTGTTGTGCGACCAACACCACGGTGATAATTCTTTATATCAAGTTTTCTCTGTTGAAGAAGCTGGTGGGGTTCCTGACTCCTGAAGGGACCTTGGCCAACACACTACTCCCTTCTTTCAAATATAGTTTAAAAAGCTCCTTTGCTGAACCCTCACTCCCACCTTGAGAAGGAGGACTTATCAGGGAAAAGGAGGTTCAGCCTTCCTCTCCCAAGTCTGTCAAGTAGTAAATGGTGCAGCCAGAACCAGACTCCAGGCCACCTGCCTCTGAGGGCCACCTGTTTCTCAAAGTCTGACTGCTTATCCCTGTGAGAAGGGAAGGCTGGACCTCCCCCCTTGACCTGTGAAAACCCAAAACCACACCGCTGCTGTCAAGTTGATTCCGACCTATCAAAGAGATGTTATCTGCGGCAAACATTACAAAACTGACATTTTAAAGGATAAGTTTCTTGGAAATAAAATGGCAAGAACCAGAATTTGTTAGTAAGTTTCCGTAATTTCCAAAAGAAAAGAAGTCTCAATAAAATGGGCTATTATACAAGGCTCGTGGTATTGTGCAGATGACAGAGTTTCGTGATTATTTTTGTTCTCTATGACATTTTATTGGTTGTATATTTTACAGCAAGTACTTTGCTTGTGCATTTTTCTGTATGTCTTGTGTTTGTAAGAGTTTGGAAGTGCATAAGGGAAATTTGTGTTTACCTGTAGTATTGGAGATGGAGTTTCTCCTTACTTAAATATTCTGTTGGAGTGAATGCAAGCTTTACATTAATTAACCATTTGAAAACAATGAAATGGTCCTGCCAAACCCTTACATGGTGTTCACAGTGTGCCAGGCACTGCTCTGTGGGCTTTATATGTGTTTATTTACGTAGTTTCACAAAAACCTTACGAGTTGGTAGTACTTTTTAAAATAACTTTTTATTTTGATTTGGTGAAAGTTTACGGAGAAAATTGGTTTCCCCTCAACACCCTGCACTTTGTTTTGGCACCTTGATTGCAGTCCCCACAGTATAACGGTGCTCTTCCCACTTCCCCTGTGTTTCCTGTTTCCATTTTATCCCTTCCTGGCTCCTGAGCTTCATCTCTGCACAAATTCTACCCTTTTGATCTCGTATAGTTGATTGCTCTAAGGAGGCAAGAATACCACAATGCCATTATCACACCTAACAAAATTAAAAAAAAAACAAAAACATTCCTTGGTTGTGGTGTTCACCTTATAGGCCTGGCTATCTTTTGGCTGAAAGTTGAGCCATAGCGGTGAGTTCAGTTCCAGGCCTGCAGGGTGTCTAAGGGCCATAGTCTCAGGGGTTCCACGGTCTCTATCAGACCAGTAAGCCTGGGCTATTTATTTATTTACTTATTTGAGTTTTATTCTGCGATTTTTCTCTCACTCTACCCAGGACTTCCTATTGTGATCCTTTTCAGAGCAGTCAGCAGTGGTAGCTGGGTACCAGTTCTGCTCTCAGGGTCATGGAGGCTGGGATTCCTCTGGGTCCTTAGTTCTAGGGACGAACTGTTTCTTTGTCTTGATTTTCTTCATTCTTCTTTGCTCCAGATGGGGAGAGACCAAGAGTTGCATCATAGATGGCTGCTCACAAGCTTTTAAGACCCCAGTCACTGTGCACCAAAGTAGGATGTGGAACATTGTTTTTGTGGACTATGTTAAGCCAATTGACCTTGGTATCCCCCGAGACTATGGTCTTGAACCCCAAGGCCAGTGAAGAGTGGATGGCATTACCCCTTTTCCATAGGTGAGAGTAAGGCACAAGGTGATTAGGTAATTTGTCCAGGGTCACACAGCTGATAGGTGTTAGAGCTGGGGCTTCATTGAACCTCTGGTGCCTGGCTCCAGAATTCTTGCTCTTATCAACTACACGGAATCTATTTCTAAGCAAACACCCTTTGGGGGCCTGCAGCTGCTGGCACAGGCAGGTTATGCAGTGTCTGTGTGTGTTCTTGTAAGTTGCCATTGAGTCAGTTCTGACTCTGACAACCTCACGTGTGCAGAGTGGAACCGCTCCACGGGCTTTCGAGGCCATGACCTTTCAGAAACAGATCCCCGGGGCTGTCTTTCAAGGTGCCTTTGTGTGTGGGGGGGGTTCCGAACTGCCAATCTTTTGGCGAGTAGTCAGCGCTCATCCACTCGCACTACCCAGGGACTGCATACATGCATACTGAGCTCTGAAAGGTAGGAGAGAGAAAGGCTGACCCAGGGTTGTGGTGCGTGCAAGCACAGTGCTGCGGTGTTACTTTGCCGAAGCAGCGGCAGCACTGGCCCCCCTCTGGCACGTGGAGGCTGTGGTGGATGGATTGCGTTCATGGCTCCAGTTGTCCATGCCTCCCTATGTCCCACCCTTTGGAACTGCTCTCCCCTTCAGCCTCTGGGATTGGCCCCGTAACTTGGTGTATTAATTTTCTATGCTGCTTATCGAAGTACCAGAAACCTAGCAGCTAAAAGCAACCCACGTTTAATACCTCACCATGCTGTGGGTGTGAGGTCTGGGTCTCACAGGGCTGTGGTCAAGGTCTAACCAGCCAGCGCTCCCTTCTGGAAGCCAGCCTCCTCTTTCAAGCTCACAGGGTTGTTGAAGAACTTTGCTCCTTGCAGCTATAGGCCTGACATCCCGTTTTCTCAGTGGTGGTCGCTGGGGCTGCTCGCAGCTCCTAGAGCTCACTCACAGTTTCTTGCCACAAGGTCCTATCGCAAGCCCTCTCTCAACCTGACAGCTTGCTTCTTCAAGGGCATCTCTCCTCCCACCTGCTAAGACAGAGTCTTCCATAACATACTGCAATCATGGGAATGACTACATTATTGTCTATGCCATATTTTATTGGCCAGAAGCAAGGCCAGGTTCCCCTGCATTCAAGAGAGGAGATGCAAGAGCAGGGCTTCCTGGGTGTCAGTGTTCATCTTAGAATTCCACCTACCACACTAGTTTTGGGGGTCCCTGGATGGTGCAAACGGTTAAGCACTCCACTGCTAACTGAAAGGTTAGCAGTTCGAGCCCATCCAGAGTCACCTCAGAAGAAAGGCCTGGCAATCTACTTCCAAAAATACCAGCCACTGGAAACTCTATGGAACATACTTCTGCTCTGACACACATGGGGTCTCCATGAGTTGGAATTGGTGCAACAGCAACTTGTGTTGGCCAAAGGGACTGCAGCAAATTTGATGCAAGAAGCAGCTTAGAAATGTGCTTGCATGTTTGTAGTGGGTCCCTGGCATTGCCCTGACACCACACCCACGTTGAAGGGATGTGGGAGAATGTTCAGGAGAGCTGCGCCATCCCAGCCAAAGCTCAGACTAGCTTCCAAAACCCAACCCAACCCACTGTTACTGAGTCGACTCAGACTCGCAGCCATGCTATAGGACAAGTACAACTGCCCCATAGGTTGTCCAAGGCTGTCAGTCTACAGAAGCAAACTGCCTCATCTTTCTCTCATGGAGCAGCTGGCAAGTTTGAACCACTGACCTTTTCATTAGCAGCCTAATGCTTTAACCACAGAGGCCATGAGAGCTCCTTCAGACTAGCTTAAGAAAACAAAACAAAACCCCCTGCCATGGAGTAGATTCTGACTTAGAGCCAGTCAAACTGCAGATGTCACTGAAAAGCCCAGCCAAGAGTGGCAGAGGTGCTGTTTGCTGTACCACAGATGCTTGGCGAGCCCAGTCAAGACCCAGAGAAGCATCCAGTCCGCCTTGAGTTTGGGAAATGATCGGTGGTGGTTGTTTAAGAGATGAGCGTCAGTAGATTGTTAGATAGCACTGCTGTGGCCATGGGTAAGGGATGCAGAGCTGTCACTCACCCCTCCTTGCCATGCACTGTGTTCGGTTTTCCATGTGTATATACTTTTCATTTAAGCCTCACAGTAGCCCTGCGGGAGGCCTTGGGCCTAGGCCATGTTTCCACCATTGGGCCAGATGAGGGAATCAGGATTGTGGTCAGTCTCTTCCGTTGCATTACAAATTCTCCTGCCCCAAATCTCACTCCTCCGGAAACCACTTCTGCCAAGTAGCTAACCTTGTGCAGGGGGGTCTTTTTTAATATTGCAGTTTATCTTTTGTCACAAAGTCCCCATAATGAGGGGAAAGTACTACATAGTGGATGGGCAGCAGTGGTTCTAGGGTAGAATTCTCGCCTTTCATGTAGGAGGCAGGGCTTGATGCCTGAGCTTTTCACCTCATGAGCAATCACCAGTCGTCTCAGTGGAGCCTTGTGTGTCACGAGGATACTGAACAGGTTTCAGCAGAGCTTCCAGACTACGATGGACTAGGAAGAAAGACTGTTCCTGAAAATCAGCCAATGAAAACCTTCTGGGTCACAATGGTCCAACCCACAACCCATCACGGGGAGGACTCAGGACCAGGTAGCATGTGGTCCTCTTGTGCTTGGGGTCTCTGTGACTTGGAGGCTAGATTGACAGTAGCTAACAACACCAGCAGTGTATAGAAGCAGCTTAGCAAAGCCCTTAAACTCATAGACTTTGATGTTAGACCATCTGGGTTCAGATCTGGACTCCCCTAATGACTGGCTGTTACTTAACCCTCCTGTGCCTCATATCTTCATATGCAAAATCAAGGTGATAATGGTACCTACCTACCCCATGGCATTGTTGTGAGGATTGAGGGATGGTGCGCATACACTGCTGGGCACAGTGCCTGGCAAGCAGTAAGCACCCAGTAACTGTCAGCTGGTTGTGCTGGATCAAAGACCACAGCAACTTAGTGACCCTAAAGCAACACAGGAGATGCTCATTATGCAGAACAGAAGAACACAGTAAGAATCTTGGCAACCCAAAGCACAGCATGTGGTTTCATACATGTTGCACGATCATAACAAACAAGTGTTTTGTTCTTTCCTTTCACTAAGTATTGACAATTAAGGGAAATTGCTCACAATCAAAACCTGGGCATGAAAAAAAAACGAGTCATGGCACAGATGATTCCATTAGGGCTGAAATGACCACATCACGGCTTTAGGGCTTCTTCCCTGCTTTCCCGGGTTTATCAGCATCTCTCCCCTGGGAAGCCCCTGAACATCTGTTGAAGTTCCTGGTCCGTGACGTCTTGCATCATCATCATTGCACAGGCCTTCTCTAGCTCACTCCAGGGTGAGCGCTGTGAGGGTCGAGGTCATGTCTGACTTACCCTCCAGTGCATCACCATGTTTGACACAAAGAAAACCTTCACGGTACACACCAGACTGAATCAACAATGCTGTGAAGACTAGGGGAATACAGTGAAATGCTTCCTGAGATGCTGAAGTAAGTCCAACCAGTCGAGTGGACTCCGGTTTGGGGCGCCCTACGTGTGCTCCATGGGGTTGGCAGCGATTGACTTTTGGAAGCAGCTCACCAGGCCTGTCTCCCGAGGCACTCCTGGGTGGACTCAAGCCTCCAAACTATTGTTTTGTAGCTGAGCATGTTAACACTTTGCACTACCCAGGGACTCCTGACTGACCCTCAGCTCCCTTTTTTCCTACATGAAACCCTTGCTGGAGTGCTAATAGATGATAGCAGCAGCAGCAGCCCTGCTTAATTCCCATGCCACCTCCTAGAACAAGACCATCTGCAGGACAGGGCTGAGCACAGATGCTATCTGACCTCGGTCTATTCCAGTGGGGGCATAAGGCATTAGCATGTGACCTTCACTCACTGAATCCTTTGATTCACTTGGTCAAAGAGGGACTGTGGGCCTGAGGGCTGGAGTAACTCACCCAAGGTCATGGACTTGGACCCAAGGTCACCAGCTGGCAAGTGGCAGGGCTAGAACTCAAACCCCATCCCACAGCCTTCCAGCTCTGTGTCAGCCTCATTTCCCCGGAGCCTAGCTCAGTGCGTTGTGTGCACTCGGGCCCCTTCCATGCATCCTGAACACAGCTGGGGTTGTGCATGTGACAACTGTAACTACATGTCCTTGTTTCTGACAATTCTGTGGGGTGACTGCAGGAAGCACTTGGCTTTCATCTTCTCTCAATTGGGGAGATTCAGTTCTGGAAGTCATTTGACCACTTACAGCCTCAACTCACTCAAGAGGTGGCCCAAAAGGACTTTGAAGCTTTGTTCTAGATGTGCCATTCAAATAACCGTGTGAATGGAGAGGCCTCTGGTTTCAGCCAATCCCCAAATGGTCACTTTCTTTCCCAAAGGAAAGAAAGAAAACTTGTCAAGTGCTGGGAGGTACTGAGTGCTTTGTAGAACAGTATCTTTCCCAACTTTATTTTCCCATTTTTCTACTGAGCTTAAAAAGATGCAGGGTTCATCGCTTACTATAAGCCTTAGCAGAGGAGACTTGGGTCTCACCCTTTTCCCATTAATGGTGGGTCCAATGAATTCCATTCAGTCCCAGAGATACTAATTATGTACCAATTGCATCTGCACCTGTGCCAAGTAGGGGGGCTGCAAGGACAAGTGCAACAGCATCTTCTCTCAGGGAAAGCATGGCGTCTGGCCTGAGGGGAGGGGTCAACACAAGTCACACCTGTCTCACTGTCCTGTGATTGTTGCAAGGTGTTGTCGAGTCAATTGCAACTCATAGCAACCTGTGTACAAGAGAAGGAAACACTGCCTGGTCCCGCACCGTCCTCACAATTGTTGCTGTGTGTGGGCCCATTGTTGCAGCCACTGTGTCAGTCCGTCTCATTGAGGGTCTCTGCGGTGAATTACTTGATGTGGCCCTTCTAGCCATTGTCCTCCATTCTGTGATGTATTGTAAATCCTAGTATCCATGCCTGTTTGGGGTGGGGTGGTAGTTAAGGTCAGGTGTCAACTTGGCTGGGCAGCTGGTAGTAGTTGTTCCCTATAATGCCTGGCAATCAGCTCTGTGATGGGATTTGCCTTGAGCTGCTGAATGTTAAAGCCATCCACTTAGGTTATTTCTGTTGGGATAACATAGGTGAAATGTATCCTGAGTCCTGCCTTGCTGGAGGGTATAATTCAAATCACCACCCTTAGCTTCCTTGAGGGTATACCTACGAATCTCCTGGGAAGGTTCGCCCTCCTCTTGCTCTGGTTTTATGTTTTGGCGCATCCTCATCTCACCCCTGGATTTGGGACAGTGGCCGTCATCTGATCTGCTGATCGAGGTTCATCAAACCCCGAGAACTGGGAGGATCCTCCAGACCCACTCACGGACCTGGGACTCGCCAGCCTGCCAGCCTCCACCACTACTACGTGAGATGATCCCTTGGGCATCTTTGAGTTCTGTGAGGTGTTACAGTGAAATACAGAACCCTAAGACGGGAAATTACTGGGAGGAGGAGGAGGAGTTAACGTCTGATATGATGGAGTGGCACGGTAGTTTGACTTTAACCTCTGCCTCGTGGGGACCGGCCTTGTGCTGATCTTTCTGAGAAACTGTTCAAGCAGTCTCCCTCTTTTTCACTGACCCTCTACTTCACCAAACATGGTGTCCTTCTCCAGGGACTGGTCCCTCCTGATAACATGTCCAAAGTAAGTGAGATGAAGTCTTGCCATCTTCGCTTCTAAGGGACATACTGGGTATACTTCTTTCAAGACAGATTTCTTTGTTCTTTTGGCAGCCCATGGTACAGTCAATATTCTTTGCCAACACCATAATTTGAAGGCATCCATTCTTCTTCTGCCTTTTGTATGCATGCATATGAGGTGATTGAAAATACCATGGCTTGAGTTAGGTGCATCTTAGTCCTCAAAGTGACATCTTGGCTTTTAAATACTTAAAAAGTACTCTTGGAGCAGATTTGCCTGATGTAACTGTTGTTTTTAGGTGCCATCGAACTGGGTCCAACTCTTAGTGATCCTATGCACAACAGAAGGCAGTACAGCCTGGTCCTGCAGTATCCTCACAATCCTCGCTACGCTTGAGCCCCTTGTTGCAGCTGCTAAGCCCGTCAGTCTCGTTGAGGGTCTTCCCCTTTTCTGCTGACCCTCTGCTTTACCAGGCATGACATCCTTCTCCAGGTCCTGATTCCTTCTGACAACATGACCAAAGTACATGAGACAAAATCTGCCCATTCTTGCCTCTAAGGAGCATTGCAGCTATACCTCTTCCAAGACAGCTTTGTTTGATTTTCTGGCAGTCCATGGTATTTTCAATATTCTTCGTTAACGCCAAACATCAGTTCTCCTGCAGGTGTTCTTATTCATTGTCCAGCTTTCATGTGCATATATGAGACGATTGAAAATGCCATGGCTTGGGTCAGGTGCACCTTAGTCCTTAATGTGGCATCTTTGGTTTTTTACACTGTAAAGAGGTCATTTGCAGCAGATTTGCCCAATGTAACACATCCTCTGATATCTTGACTGCTGCTTCCATGGGTGTTGATTGTAGATCCAAGTAAAATGCATCCTTGACAACTTTTTTTTTTATTATTTATCATGATATTGCTTGTTGGTCCAGTTTTGAGGATTTTTGTTTTCTTTATATTGAGGTGTAAGCCATCCTGAAGACTGTGATCTTTGATCATCAGTAAGTGTTCTGAATCTTCTTCAGTTTCAGCAAGCAAGGCTGTGTTATCTGCATATTGCAGATAACATAATGAGTCTTCCTCCAATCCTGATGGCACATTCTTTTTCACATAGTCCAGTTTCTTGAATCAGCATTCAGATTGAATAAGTATGGTGAAAAGACACAACCTTAACACACACATTTCCTGATTTTTAAACCAAGCAGTATCCCTTTGTTCTGTTTGAATGACTACCTCTTGGTCTATGTACAGGTTTCTCAGGAGCATACTTAAGTATTCTGGAATTCCCATTCTTTGCAATATCATCCATAATTTTTTGTGGTTCACACAGCCCAATGCCTTTGCTTAATCAGTGAAACACAAGTAAACATCTTTCTGGTATTCTCTGATGTTAGCCAAGATCCATTTGACATCAGCAATGACATCCTTCATTCCACATTCTCTTCTGAGTCTGGTTTGAATTTCTGGAAGTTCCCTGTGGATATACTGCTGTTCTTTTAAAATTATCTTCAGCAAAATACTGCTTGCATGTGATATTAATGATATTGTTGGATACTTTCCACATTCTGTTGAATCTTTGGAATGAGCCAAATATGGATCTCTCCCAGCTGGTTGGCCAGGTAGCTGTCTTCCAGACTTCTTGGCTAGAGTAGTGAGCGTTTCCAGCACTGCATCCATTTGTTTCGACATCTCAGTTGGTATTCCTTTAATTCCTGGATCCTTGTTTCTGCACAATTCCTTCAGTGCAGCTTGGACTTTTTCCTTTAATACCATTGGTTCTTGATGATATACTACCTCCTGAAATGGTTGAATATTGACCAATTGTTTTTGGTACACTAACACTGTGTATTCCTTCCATCTTCTTTTGATGCTTTCTGTGTTATTCAATATTTTGCTGATAGAATCCTTCAATATTGGAACTCGAGGCTTGATATTTTTTCTTCAGTTTTTTCAGCTTGAGAAATGCTGAGTGGGTTCTTCCCTTTTGGTTTTCTAACTCTAGGTCTCTGAACATTTCATTATAACACTTTACTTTGTCTTCTCGAGATGCCCTTTGAAATGTTCTGTTCAGCTCTTTTATGTCATCATTTCTTCCATTTGCTTTAGCTACTCTCCATTCAAGAGCAAGTCTCAGAGTCTCTTCTGACATCCATTTTGGTCTTTTCTTTCTTTCCTGTCTTTTTAATAACTTTTACTTTCTTCATATTTGATGTCCTCCCACAACTCCTCTGGTCTTTGGTCATTGGTGTTCAATGAGTCAAATCTGTTCTTCAGATGGTTTCTAAATTCAGGTGTGGTATAATCAAATTGTATTTTGGTTCTCGTTAACTTGTTTTAATTTTCCTCATCTTCAGCTTAAACTTGCATATGAACAGTTGGTGGTCTGTTCCACAGTTGGCCCCTAACCTTTCACTGATAACATTGAGCTTCTTCATCATCTTTTCCCAGAGATAGTACATTTGATTCCTATGTATTCCATCTGGCCAAGTCTACATGTATAGTCACCATTTATGCTTTTGAAAAAAGATATTTGCAATGAATCAATTGTTGATCTTGCAGAATTCTCTCAGATTCAGGAGGACCTGGGTTCTAATCCTACCCTGCCACCCCGTAAGTGTGAACTTTGGGCATTTTTTCTCAGTTTCTCTAAACTGTTTAAAACCCAAAAACTCCATGCCAGTTTCTACAGAGTTGATTCTGACTTATGGTGCGCCACCTCCCCCCCCCCCGCATGTCAGAGTGCAGTTGGGCTCCAAAGAGTTTGCAGTGGCTGATTTTTCGGGACCTGATTGCTAGGATCCTTAGTTTGTTGTTGTTGTTGTTATGTGCTGTCGAGTCAAACCCGACTCACAGCGACCCCTCCTTGGGTTTCCGAGGCAGTATCACTACAGAAGTAGGATTGCCCAACCTTCCTTCCGAGGAGTGGCTGGTGGGTTTGAACCGCCAGCCGTCTGGTTAGCAGGCAAGTGTCTTACCCACTATGCTACCAGAGTTCCCAGGATCCTCAGTTTAGTCAGTTGGAAAGATCAGACTTCTGGCTTGGCTGTGAGGCTCAGTGAGAAGAACCACGTTGCAAGGCCATCAACTCCACACAGGGCATACTACCTCCCATGAAAGCTCAGAGCATCGCATTAGGAACAGAACAGGTAGCAGGCTCCAAGACAAAGGCACCCACTTGCAGCTGAGCAGCCCGGCTTCAGGAGGACGGGCTCTCCTGCTACCCCACAGGCAGTTCCTCGGTGGATCCCGTGGGGCATGTTTGGTGGCCCTGCTCATCAGTATCACTCTCTGGAAGGAGGCCTGCTTTTCCCCTCTGGCAGGCCTGAAATTGATGGATGAGGCAAGAAAGGGGTCCTCCTGTGAGTGGATCCAAGGCACTTGGCTGCCTCTCG
Source organism: Orycteropus afer afer (assembly GCF_000298275.1). Classification (NCBI taxonomy): domain Eukaryota; kingdom Metazoa; phylum Chordata; class Mammalia; order Tubulidentata; family Orycteropodidae; genus Orycteropus; species Orycteropus afer. The sequence goes on along the minus strand of NW_006921656.1, from coordinate 7,338,470 downwards.
GGCTGCCACCCTCGCGAATGTGATCAGCAACCTTCCAATCCCGCGCTGTGCACCATCCACTTCTGCCTGGGAGGAGGCAGCCGGGAGATGCTGTGCCTGGACTGCCAGACCCAGGCTGGCGCTGGCTTTGTTGGTGGGTTTGTTGGCCTGCACGCGGGCTGTCGATTCACTGGGTGTTTTTTCTGCTGCTGCTTTGTTGTTCTCATTCTGTCTGCTCAGGCCTGGGACTTCTTTTCCACCTGCCTGTGGGAAGCCCCCCGGGGAGGCTCTGGCGCAGGGTCTTCCTCACTAATGCATGTCTGCTCAGGGCGCTTTGATGGATAGAGGCAATTTCCCCTGGAAATCAGCTGCAATATTGGCAGTTCGCGGGACATACATCACATGCCTCTGGGAGAGAACTCTTCCTTGGGGCCTTGGGATAGAGCGCTGCAACTCTACAGGAGGTGGGGGAGTGGAAATAGTCTGGGAGGAAGTGGATCTATTTTAATTTTCTGCAGAGCAGCAGCTTCTGCCGTGTGCATGCAGCCCACTCTAGAGATGGGTGCTTTTGGAGACCCAGGGAGCTTGCAAACTGCTTGTTCAAGGTTGTTGGGAGCTGCTGACCTTGTATGTAAAGTCCCCATGAGTTGGAGCCAACTTGACGGTCACTGACAAAAGCCACAGCCCCTTTGCTATGGCTTGAGCCATTCCAGCATGTCTAAACGTCACATGCAAGATTACATGCTCTGATGGTCAGAGCCCTGGCCAGGAAGTTGGAACAGCTTTTCCATTTGTTCATTTGTTCTACGTCCATCAAGCTTGGGGGCACCAAGGACACAAAGCAGCCTGAGACAGCCCTTCCCACCGAAGAAGCTCCCAGTGTGTGGGGAAGACAAGGAGACGATTGGCCAGCACTGGCCAGCAGAGATGTGAAGTGCACTTTTCCCAAGGGCAAAGGGCATGGGTAAATTCAAGTCCTCTGGCCTTTTGAGGAGGAGCTTTGGTGGCATAGTGCCTAAGGCACTTGACTGCTAACCAGAAGGTGGGCGGTTCAAACCCACCAGCCACTCCTCGGAAGGAAGATTGGGCAATCTACTTCCATAGTGATATCACCTCGGAAACCCAAGGAGGGGTCACTATGAGTTGGATCTGACTCGACAGCAATGGATTTTTCTGGCCTTTTGGGGAATACATCTGAGACAGATAAGAAAATAAGAGTTTTCTTACTCTTGAGAACTTAGACAGTGGAATCGAACTTGCTTCTGTGGCTTGAGTTCCAGCCAAACACTGGACAGGCCAGTGGGGTGAAAAATTATACCAGGTGGGTGGGTATACTCCTTGGAGCAGTCAACCACGAGCGATCAGAAGGGCAGCATTTGCACACAGAGATGGCTTAGAGGGCAAGACTTCATGGGAAAGAAGGATGCAGGGAAGGGGTGGCCACAGGGAAGAAGTGGGAGGAGAGCTGTTGCCTGTGGGGACTGCAGTCAGTGTCCCAAGGTGAGGCGCGTAAAGGCTGTTGGATGGAAAATGGATTTGCTCGGCAGGCTTTCTCTCAAATCACAATAATAATAATGAAAACAACTGGGGAGAAAAAAAGAAATTAGACAGGAACCTTAGTGGCAGTGAGTTTCTGTCAGTGGGGGAGGAACAACTCAGAAAAGGGGGTGAGATGGTCGCACAACTCGAAGGACATCATCAGTGTTGCTGAATTGTTCTGCAGAAGTTGTTGAATTCTGCAGTGTATATTCTCAACAAGAGAAATATGAAAAAAATCTTAAAACTATAAACATAGTTACAATATAATGTAGTAAATTTTTGTGGGACAATTAAGTCGGTCTCATCAGGGACAAGCACAGAGAAGGTGGCTCTAGAAAATGGAAGAGGAGCTTGTCAGGGACTGGGAGGAAGGCTGGGGGTCTCTGCAGAGGGAACATAAGGCTGCTTGACCAGGGGCCCCTAACCATCTTACTTGAAGCGTGGGCGGAAGGGAGAGTGTTGAGGTCCCATGTGGAGGGAAAGTCTGTCATTCTGTCATACGGCCCACCATTAGGAATCCTTGAATGAGCCAAGTGCCCAGAAGCTAGGAACTTTAAAGACTCTGCTGAACACTGGGCCTGGTGAAGAGAAAGCAAACCCAAAACCCAAACAAAATCCTAAATACCAATCCAACATGTGTTATGCTTCCCTCTAGTGGCTGAATATGAAAGGACAGGCCCACAAGTCCTGAACAAAACTCCCTGCTTCAAAAAACCAAAGGCACTGCAGTCAATTCTGACTCAGAATGACCCTATAGAACAGAGTAGAGCTGCCCCACAGGGTTTCCTAGGTTGTAATCCCACAGAGCAGCCGGTGAGTTGGAACCATTGAACTGCTGGCGAGTAGCCTAGGCTCCCTACTTAGTAATCCACGTGTTTGTTGTGCTTTACTCCATGTACCCGACACTCACGGGCTTGGCAAACATCATCTCTTCCATGATGTTCTCCTGAATCTCCATGCAAGTAGCTTCTGCCTCCTCGATTGCCATTCTGCATTCATGTCCTGGACTTCTCAGCACCTGCCTTGTGTTCAAGGTAGCTGTGAGTATGGGTTTGTCTACACAGGCTCTCTGTACGCTTCTGGAAGGCAGCCCTTTCTGAGTTACGTGAGGGGGGGGGCAACATTAACTCGAAACGAGCCAAAGGTGGCATGTGTGCCTTCCAAAGGGGTATGTGTGGGATGATTCCCACCACTGGGGAAATCAGTTTCTCTTTAAGAAGTTGTGATGAAATGTTGCTGTTGCTGCTGCTGCTGCTGCTGGCGTAGCTCTCACTGCCATTTACTGAGTACTTAATACACCTGACTTTTCGGTGCCTCAATGTACCCACCTGTCAAATGGAGATAATAGCGGTTATTACACTGAAAACTTTGTGAAGACTAGCTGAGCTGCTGTAGATGAGACATGGTGTTGAGGCTGAGAGCAGTCTAGTATGAATCCTGCTCTGCCATTTCCTAGAACGAGACTGTGGTTTATGGGATTCGGAAAATGAGAACATCTACCTCTCTGGGTGGTTGTGAGGATAAATTAAAGATGAAGATGCCTGTAGAGTGATCCGAGCATTGCCTGCTATATAGGAACGCTCAGTACGTGTTTAATTAATGTAACAGTACTGCCAAGGAGAAATCATGTTTGTTTGATGTTGCCGTTATCACTGAATTTAATCCCCCAGCACAGCTCTGGAGTGGATACTACTGTCAGCCTCATCTTACAATGAAGATGCCAGGGCACAGAGAGGTCAGGACTGCTTGCGTGGCGAGCCCAGAGTTGAACACAGTCTCTGTACAGAACTGTCCTCTCCACCCCTCAGGTCTGGCTGATCTGATTGGAGGCCATGGGTTCCAATACTGGAGCCCCTTGGTGAGTCCTTGGGATGCAGATGTACATCTATAAGATGACCACTGACGGAATCTGGTGAAGAAGTTTGGGTCCTACGGGGAACTCTGGACCTGGGATATCCCTTCAGAGTTGGCACAAACTGGGGTCCGAGCCTTTGGACTTGTTTTGGCCCAATGCTTGATGTGGTCTGGCCCTGGGAAAGGGGTATGACAGACCCCGGATGAGGTGGCAAGGCAGTCCTATTCAACCTCTTGAAGAGGAGCTCAGCTGGAAGCAAATGGTGGCCAGTCCTCCCAGCAGCTGGGCCAATGGTGGCTTTAATCCCGAGGGTGGGGGCGATCTGGGTAGCACGTCACAGCACCCGCTGCAGAGCCCTAGAACTACCACGTGTTGTCCCCAAGCAGGTGCTGTGCTGAGCTTCTAGTAGGCTACCCCATCACTCTGTCTGCCAGATGCTTCTGGGTGAAGGGAAGTGTGTTAAGATGAATGCCCATGGCTGTACTTCCTTCCACAAAATGGGACCCTGGGACTTACTGGTATGCTGGGTGGGTAAATCAAGCATTCAGTAAGTCTCTTTTCTTTTTAAAGTTTTTTATTGTGACTCGGGTGCAAATTTACAAAGCAGATTTGTTTTACTCTCCACAGTTCATGCACGTTTCATTCAGGAAGTCTTTGAATGGTGCTCTTGGCAGAGGCATGGTGGCAGGACAGGCTAATCCACATCTGGTGTAGATGTTCAGGGTGGAAGGGATCCAGATGATGTCAAAGCCTGTACAAGAGGGTGTGGATACAAAATGAAAAATGACACATCTCTGTTTGCAAAGACCCCCCACGTCGCATGATGAAAGTAGGCCGGGAAGCTCACAGGACAGATGGCTGCTATGGAAACTTTGTCATGTCACAGTGCTGGGGGGTGTATCAGGGGAGGCTTGGAATAAGTGAAAACACTATTATGCCTTCTCTTTACTTGTTATTTTGACATTATTTCGAAACTTTTCAGAAAACTTGCAAAGCATCGCCGGTTCCCACCTGAAGCAGCTCCGTCCAGCACGGATGTCTGGCCACTTTTGCCTTGTCTTCTCTCTCTGGGGCTTGCTTGCACACTTGCTGCTCGTCATTTTTTCTGAGGCATTTGAGAGTCAATTTTAGATGTGATGACATTTATCCCTAAAGTCTTGGTGGCACAAGAGTGGAGTGCTCAGCTGTTAACCGAAAGGTTGGCAGTTTGAACCCACCAGCGGCTCCGCAGGAGAAAGATGCGGTCGTCTGCTTCCATAAAGATGACGGCCTTGGAAACCCCCGGGACGGTTCTTGATTTTTTACTTTGTATTGTTATTTGAGTGGAAGTTTACAGAGAAAATTGGTTTCCATTCACCTGTTCATACCCATTTTGTCTCATGACATTAATTGAATGTCCCATGTAACAACAGCTCTTCGCACTTCCTCCTTGTGGTTTTCATTTCCATTTGTCCGTCTTTCCTGTCACTTCCTGCCTTTGAAGCTTTCTCCCAGGACAAAGGCTGCCCTTTTGATCTCATGTGTTGATTGCTCTAAGGAATGCATACTTCCTTGGTGTTATTGTTCACCTTAGAGGCCTGTCTGTTGTTGTGGTTGAAAAGTTGAGCCACGCGGATGAGTTCTGTTCAGGCTTCAAAGGAATCCACTCCATCTGACAGGATTGCTATGAGCTGAAATTGGCTCAGCAACGGTGGGTATGTTTTGGTTATTTGTTGGGACTTGATGCTTATTTTCTAAAATCAAGGACATTCTTTTACATAATCCAGTGTAAGCATCAAAGTCAGGAAATTCACATGGATACAATACTGTCACTGCACCTTTCACCACTTGTCCCAGATCCACGCATGCCATTCAGTTGTCACATCTCTTTGGTCTCCTTTACTCCAGCTGGTCTTTCTGAAGAGTTCAAGCTGATTATTTCATAGATTATTCCTCAATTTGTCTGATGGTTCGATTTGTCTGAGGTTACATGTTTTTGGCAGAAAGACCATGGAAGTGATATGTTTATCTTTCTTTGTGCTTTGTATCAGAAAGAACTTGATGCTGATTTTTTTCCATAATTGGTGATGCTGATTTAGATTACTTGGTTAAGGTGGTGTTGCCAAGTTTGCTCATTGTACAGTCACGCTTCTGGGGAATTTATTTGCAACTTATATAAATATCCTGTTACACCGTCAACATTGACCTGCTAGTTTCAGCATGCACTGATGACTCTTGCTCACAGATTCTGCCTTGTTTGAAAGATTTTAGATCATTTATTATATTGTTTACCTGAAAACAACTTGTATAAAAAGAAATTTCTGCAGACAGTCTCCTACATCCTAAGAAAGTCCACATAATCTTTGGTCTAGATGAGATAGTAAGATCTAGAAATGGAGGTCATCAGCAGTGAATTATCACACAGTTGGTTCAGAATATCACCCATTTGTGGCAAAGGTAGATGACAATTTTAAGTGAAAAAGCAGAGTCATCTACGGTTAAGTGTTCTAACACACATAGTCTCTCATAACAAGTATTTATAATCCCAAGCTTGCATGTCAATGACTTGGGATCATTAAAACACTATTGTGGGAAAAAATGGTTTGCCTCTCTTGAGAACAGACACGGATAGAAACTGAACCTGAAGGTTCAGGGAAAGCATATGTTTAACTTAAGTCTGATGGTTGCATAAATATTTGCTTTCTTCATTACCTTTCCTTCTAAACAAGGTTAAACGTTAACCCAGTGCTTCCAGTTCTATAAAGGATTTGGGTTAACAGCTTCACATCTTGTTAAGATTCCTACTAAAAGATAAGTCTTGTGGCCTCTGCTTGCAACCTTTAATTAAGCCTTAATCATAGGATCTTCTGCTCATTAGTTTCTACCCTCCTCAGAGATGGCCAGGTTTGTTTAATAAACTGAATGAACGATACGAGAGAAGTTTGCTCTGATGATGGTTTCACTGTGCAAGTTCATGTGACTGCCCAATGGTCCCAGTTTAGCTGAAAAAAATGGGCAGTGGTGGGTCAGCAGTAGAAAGCTCACCTTCCATGCACGAGACTGGGTTCAATTTCTGGCCAACACACCTCCTGTGCAGCCACCACCCATCCGTCAGGGTCACTCATTGGAGTCTTACATGTCACTAGATGATGAACAGGTTTCAGCAGAGCTGATGGAGAAGGAAGAAAGACCTGGTGATCTTCCAAAGGTCAGCCAATGAAACCCTACGGATCACAGTGGTGTGATCCACAGCTGGTTGTGGGGGCAGGACCAGGCAACGTTTTGTTCCACTGGGGTCTGCAGGAGTCAGGAGCTAAACTGGTAGCAGCCTAGACACCACTGCTTGGGAAATTAGTGCTCAGTTCAGCTCCTCATGAGTACCTTTAGTGGAAGGAGCAGAGGAATGTGCAACCTTGGATTAGGCTATTTTGACTTGCAGTGACAGAAAACTTGGAGCAGGTTGAATGGGAAGGAACAGATCCCATCCTGTAAGAACACAGTCTGAGGATGGTCTGACTGCAGGCATGGCCGGGACCAGGGCCTCAGATGAAGTGCTCAGAGCTCTGCCTTTCTTGTCACTATTGTCATGTTTCTTCTAGATCTTGACTCTGCTCTGTGGCTAGTCTCTCTCCACATTCTGGGCAAAGTGGCTGCCGGCAGCCTTTTGTTCATAACCTTGAGACTTAACGCCCCAAGGAGACATGGAGCTTCTTTGTCCCAATGTCTGTGGATCAACCTTGGCAAAGAGTCTCATTTGTGTTTCTTTTGTCCTATGTCCATCCCTTAACTGATCACATTGGTTAAGGGAATGGCCACTGATTGTGGGATTTGGGTTGCATGACTGGGGAGATGAGAGGGTCTCGTAAGGCCCAAATAGATTTTAAATTTCCCAGACTTGACTGGGAACCCAAACTGTGAACCCAAACTGGCTATTGGAACAACTTGGTCTTGATTTCTGTGACACAGAAGTCTATTCTCCACTTTGTCCTTAATAACAGAACTCCATGTTTTCAGCTGGGCACACAGACACCAGGGGAAAAACATTTCAAAACCTTCCTGGCAGCTACAGGTGGCCATGTGACTAAGTTCTGACCAAGACAATGTTAAATGGTGCTATGTGAGACTTCTGGGAAACGACCTTCAAGTGAAGGATTTACTTTTTATTTTTCTTGTTTCTACTTTCTTCTTGGCTCAGTATAAGCATGATGGCTGGTGCTCCAGTAGACATCTTGCGACCATGAGGAGAACTTGGTAATGGAAGCCATATTTGACAGGACATCAGGGTTGTTGTTGTTGTTATGTGCCGTCGAGTAATCTCTGACTCATAGTGACCTTATGTACAACAGAACGAAACACTACCTGGTCTTGTGCCAGCCTCACTATCCCTACTATATCTGAGCCCATTGCTACAGCCACTGTGTCTATCCATCTCATTGAGTGCCTTCCCCTCTTTTGTTGACCCTCCACTTTACAAAGTATGACATCCTTCTCCAGAGAATGTTCCCTTCTGACAACATGACAAAAGTAGGTGAGAAGAAGTTTGGCCATACTTGCTTCCAAGGAGCATTCTGGCTGCACTTCTTCCTGGACAGATTTGTTAGCCCTTTTAGTAGCCCACAGTACTTTCAGCATTCTTTGCCAACACCACAACTCAAAAGCTTCAATTCTTCAGTCTTCCTTATTCATTGTCCAGCTCTCACATGCATATGAGGTGGTTGAAAATACCATGGCTTGGGTTAGGCACATCCTAGTCTTCAAGAGGAGCTCTGGTAGCATAGTGCCTAAGGCACTTGACTACTAACCAGAAGGCTGGTGGTTCAAACCCACCAGCCACTCCTTGGAAGGAAGGTTGGGAAATCTACTGCCATAGTGATACTGCCTTGGAAACCCAAGGAGGGGTCACTATGAGTCTCATCTGACTCGATGACACATAATAACAACAACAAGTCTTCAAGGAGATATCTTTGCTCTTAATCACTTGAAAGAGGTCTTTTGGAGCAGATTTTCCCAATGCTATTACTCTTTTGATGTCTTGACTGCTGCTTCTATTGACGTTGATTGTAGAACCAAGTAATATGAAGTCTTTGACAACTTAAATCTTTTCTGCATCTATTGTGATGCTAATTATTGGTCTTTTTGTGAGGATTTTTGTTTTCTTTATGTTGAGGTCTAATCCATATTGTAGATGTAGGCTTTAGTTTTCATCAGTAAGTGCTCTAAGTCATCCTCACTTTCAGCAAGCAAAGTTGTGTTGTCTGCATATTGCAGGTTAATAAGCCTTCCTCCAATCCTGATGCCATGTTCTTCTTCATATAGTCCAGCTTCTCCGAATATTTGCTCAGCATACAGATTGAATAAGTGTGGGAAAGTATACAACCCTGACACACTCCCTTCCTGATTTTAAACCATGCAGTATCCCCTTGTGTTTGAACCACAGCCTCCTTATCTATGGACAGGTTCCTCATGAGTACAATTAAGTGTTCTGGAATTCTCATTCTTCTCAAAGTTATCCATAATTTGTTATGATCCACACAGATGAATGCCTTTGCATAGTCAATAGAACACAAGTAAACATCTTTCTGGTGTTCTCTGCTTTCAGCCAAGATCCATGTGACATCAGCTATGATGTCCCTTGCTCCATGTACCCGTCTGAGTCCAGCTTGCATTTCTGGAATTGCTGTCAATATGCTGCTGCAACCATTTTTGCATCCTCTTCAGTAAGATTTTACTTGCATGTGATATTAATGATACTGTTCAATAATTTCCACATTCTGTGGGATTACCTTTTTTTGGAATGGGTACAAATATGGATCTCTTCCAGTCAGTTGGCCAGGTAGCTGTCTTCCAAATCTCTTGGCATAGCTGAGTGAGTGCCTCCGGTGGGGCATCTGTTTGTTGAAACATCTCAATGGGTATTCCATCAATTCCTGGAGCCTTTTTTTTTTTTTTTGCCAATTCCTTCAGTGCAGCTTTGACTTCTTCCTTCAGTACCATTGGTTCTTGATCATATGCCACCTCCTGAAATGGATGATCATCTACCAATTCTTTTTGGTATAGTGACTCTGTGTATTCCATACATCTTCTTCTGATGTTTTATTCAACATATTGCCCATAGAATCTTTCAATATTGCAATTTGAGGCTTAAATATTTTCCTCAGTTTTTTCAGCTTGAGAAATGCCAAGCCTGTTCTTCCCTTTTGTTTTTCTAAACTCCAGGTCTTTGCACATTCCATTATAGTAATTGGCTTTGTCTTCTTGAGCTGCTCTTTGAAATCCTCTGTTCAGCTCCTTTATCCTGTTGATTCTCCCATTTGCTTTAGCTACTCTCCTTTCTAGGGCAAGTTTCAGAGTCCCCTCTGACATCCACTTTGGTCTTTTCTTCCTTTCCTGTCTTTTTAATGACCTTTTGCTTTCTTTAGGGATGATGTTCTTGATGTCATCTCACAATTCTGGTTTTTGGTCATTGGTATTCATTGCGTCAAATCTATTCTTTAGATGGTCTGTAAATTCAGGAGGGATAAAATCAAGGTCATATTTTGGCTTTTGTGGAGTTGTTTTAATTGTCTTCAGCTTCAATTTGAACTTGCATACAAGCAGTTGATGATAGTCTGTTCCACAATCAGCTTCTTGCCTTGTTTTGGCTGAAGATACTGAGCTTCTCCATTGCCTCTTGCCACAGATGTAGTCAATCTGATTCCTGTGTATTCCATCTGGCAAAGCCCATGTGTCTAGCTGCCATTTGTGTTGCTGAAAAAAGGTATTTGCAAGGAATAAGCCATTGGTCTTGTAAAATTCTATCATGCGATGTCAAGCATCATTTCCATCACCAAGACTATATTTTCCAGTTACCGGTGAGTCTTCTTTGTTCCCAACTTTTGCATTCCAATCACTAGTAATAATTAACACATCTTGATTACATGTTTGGTTGATTTCACACTGCAAAAGTTGGTAAAAATCTTCAATTTCCTTATCTTTGGCTTTGGTGGTTGGTATGTCAATTTGAATAAGAGTAATATTAACTGGTCTTCCTTGTAGGCATATAGATATTATCCTGTCACTGACAGCATCGTACTTCAGGATAGATCTTGAAACATTCTTTGTGATGATGAATGCCATGCCATTCCTCTTCAATTTGTCATTCCTGACATAGTAGATCATATGGTTGTCTGATTCAAAATGGCCAAACCAGTCCATTTCAGCTCACTAATGCCTAGGATATCAATCTTTATGCATTGCATTTCCTTTTTGAAAACTTCCAATTTTCCTAGATTCATACTTTGTACATTCCATGTTCTGATTATTAATGGATATTTGCAGCTATTTCTTCTTGAGTTGTGCCACATCAGCAAGCGGAGGTCCTGCTTTACTCCATCCACATCATTAAGGTCAATTCTATTCTGAGGAGGCAGCTCTTTCCTAGTCATATTTTGAGCAGCTTCTGACTTGAAGGGCTCATCCTCTGGCACTATATCAAACAATGTTACAGGGCTATTTTTCAGTAATATATCAGTGTTTCACCGCTATTCATAAGGTTTTCACTGGCCAATTCTTTGAGAAGTGGATGGCTTCTTCCTTCTTCTAAGTCTGTCTTAGGCTGGAATCTCTGCTGAAACCTGTCAACCATGGCTAACCTGTTGGCACTTGAAACACTGGTGGCACAGCCTCCAGCCTCCAGTAACACACAAGCCATCACAGAATGACAAACTGACAGATGAGTTCGTCTCTCTTGGCTGTTCCAAACTGCTCCACTCCCACTTCCCAGACATCCCTCCCTGTTCCAGCTCTTCAAAAGCCATCTGCTGCTACTTCCTTGCCTTCCCTACCAGTTCTGGCCCTCCAAAAAGTTGTCTGCCCAACATCAGGGTAGAAGAAAAGAATGTATACCTGTATTTTCCTGCTGGGCTGTATGGTGAATGCAAAGCCAGGAGAGAGAGGAGGCACAACAGCCCCACACAGATTGCTACAGGGGCTGCCTGCCATGTGGGCTTCTCCTTCCATTGGCCCATCTTGGGCTCCATCAATTGGCTTCCCACTTACCAAGGCCCAAAGCTGGGAGGCATCCATGAACTCCTTTTTCCTTCTCCTTTCTCCAGCTGGTCACCAAGGTTTGTGCATTTTCTCTCCAAAATGCTTCCCACGTGTTTCCCCTCTTCTTCTCTGGCTCAAGCCTTGAGGGTCCTCTAGATGGACTTCCTGCCTCCAATCTCTCTCTTCCCTCAAACATCTTTCCAGTAATCCCCCGAGTGACCATTCAGAAAAAAAGAAAAGAAAAAAGGCCCAAGCATGGCTCCTCAAAAGTTGTGGTTGCTTTTTACTGCCACCTGACCAAGTTTAAGTTCATAGGACGGCCCTCGGAGATCTGACCTTTATCTGGTATGCAGCCATGTGATTCGCTCTCTTCAGTGTCAGTGAAAGCTAGTTGCCAGCATGCCCCTCACTGTCCTCAGTGCCCTCTCTCAGCCCGAGGGCAGACCCCGGGGCTCTTCTGTACAGTGTCCCAGCATCTGCTCTCAGTCTGGACTCTCTCCTGAGCCTGATCGAAGCAGGTGTCTCCCTCTTCCTTCACAGTATGCTCCCCTGTGGCTCCTCGGTGACTTTCCTGTCAGGAGACCCCTCTGTGACCACCTCAGTCTACCAGAGAAATTCCAATCACATTGATCTTCCAAAAGGAAGGTGTGGGAATTACTGGTCTCATCTCCCCTCAGGCCTGTTTGTCCCTATACCTGAGTTCCCAGCCTTGTCTACAGAGGAGGGGATTCTTAGAAGGGCAACCTCTGTGAGGTCACCCCCACTGGGCAGATGAGAGAACAGAGGCTCAGGGAGATCAGCGATGGTCCTGAAGTAGATGGTGAAGTTAGTACATACAATAACAGGCTGAGCCCTGACCATCTGCATTGTACAGCCTCTGTACAAGTTGGGGTCCAGGTCATCAGTCAGTATCCCTTGTCCACTTGTGGAGTTGTACCTTGGGCTCAATAACTCCTGTTATTGATGAATTGCACTTATCTTTAAGCCAAAGAGACAGTTCCCTAAAGTAGAAAGGGTTATCTTTGGTCAGGAGAGAAAGACCCTGTCGACCTGGGACTCTTAATCTAGTGCTTGGAGCAGCATCATGGGGTCTGAAAACACAGGGCAGCATTTTACACGTCGGTGTATTTCCTGGGAGTGAAGCCTCACATCTCATCCAGTTCTCAGTGGGTTATGTGATCTCAGAAGGGTGAAGACCAGCTGCTTTAGAGAATGAAAACTTTATTGGGAGTTTATCTTCCTGATAGAAATAATTTACTAATCAGAAGTTTCAGAAAGAGGAAATATTTTGAAGATGTGAAGAATAAAACGCATAATCCCTAAAGCTCTGTTGGCTTGCTCACCGACTGCTGAGTTTCTAGGGTTAGGGTGCTGTGACCTCTCTCATCTCTATTAGACTCTGCTCAGTGTCACCCCCCGCCCCCCGGGACCATGTTTCATTCATGACTGGTTCTCTGAAGCCTACTCTATGTCCAGCATATTGCAGGACTATGAAAATGTGGGTGGAATTGTCTGCCCGGCAACGTTGGCCTTCCTCTACAACTTCATTTCGCATTAATATGTGCTTTCCGCCAGTCCCCAGAGATGGGGACATGAAGGTGTCATGCCTCAGTTGGCCACTAGGCTGTGCTCTTGGTCTGCAGTCAGGTCCCTCCGGCGCTCACTGCTTGGTGCTAACGCATTATGCAGAAGGATGGTTGGTCCCAACACTTAGACTTACATGTATAATGTCACCCAAAAATGATCGATAATGAAGGGGACGGTGGCAGATAATTAGCTGCATTCCGACTTCCTTGTCCCCTTGTACCTTTTTTTTCTTTCTTTGCGTGGAAGGTGCCTGCAGTTCGAACATCTCCTTGCAGATGCTCTGAAAGACTCAAGACTTCTTAGGAGACCCCACAGGTTGCTGCCAACGATTTCGGAGGGTTATGCCTTCCGCGCTCCATATGCATAATCGGGGGCTGGTGGAGAATGATCCCGCCGGCTCTAGCGGCGCCTATTTCCGGCCTCAGCGTTAGTTTGGAGACCTGAGATTGTATAATTTAGCGGAGTCTCGCAGGAGGGGAGTGCAGGATGTTTTCAGGGTGGGGCAGCAGCGAGGGGCAGAACGGAGGCGCCCCTGCCGGCGGCACATAGATGAAGAGTTGCCTCCGCGGCCGCTCTCCGCATCCCTCTTTCCCGAGGTGGTCCACGGACCTGCCCAGACAAAGCCTGCCTGTCTCCGGTCCCCTTGCTCTGGGCTCATGCCATTGGGCGGCAGCAGAGAGTAGTGGAAAGAGTTCGTGAGCCTGGTGGGGAATGAGATTCTGCTTGGTCCTGGTTCTGTCGAGAACTTCCTGCCACAAGACCTGTTTCCTCCTCTGTACACGGAGATGTGATCACCTGCTCTACAAGGGTGTGTGAAGGCTCTTCCCGGACTGCCACAGCTTTTCAAGTGGGAGATGTTGAGAGCATTGGGGAGTCCTGGGTTCTAGGTCGCCCTTTGCTGCTGTGGGGTTGGGCAAATCTCTTACCCTCTCTGGGCCTGAAATTGCTAGCTTATAAAAGATGAGGTAGGAGCAGATGATCTGAGGTCCATTCTGTTCTACGGCTTCAACCTTTTTGTACAGTACACCCCGCCTGAGTTCTGTACCTTCATAGCCTTGACTGACTGACAACCAGGAAAAGTGTAAGAATGCAAACGGATGGGCAGGTAAGATGACTTGCACATCTTGTCTCAGATACTCCCCTTTCCTAGGGAACTACCATGTACGTGAGACCCTTTCCTGTCTGCAGGTGAGTCACCATCACAACTCGGAGAGCACCTCCTCCCCATCCCCTGGGCCTCACCTGATGCTCCCAGCCAGGGACAAGCACGTTGAGTTTGAAAACACAAAAGTTCCTCTATTGTTCACTTGTCTGCCTGTGGATTGGGTCTTATTATATTTCTTGCTTTTTGGTTTTTGTTCTTACAGCATGTTATAAGGAGCTCTGGTGGCGCAGTGATTAAGGCATTAGCCTGCTAACCAAAAGGTTGGTGGTTCTAATCCACTAGCTGCTCTGTGGAAGAAATATGAGGCAGTCTACTTCCATAACGATTTACAGCCTTGGATACCCTATGGGGGTCGCTATGAATTGCAATTGATTCGATGGCAGTGAGTTTGGTTTTTGGTTTTAGCACATTATAGATAAAAGTTACCATTGCTGGGTGGTACAAACAGTTAATGTTCTTGGATGCTAACTGAAAAGTTGGGGGTTCAAGTCTATCCAGAGGTGCCTGAGAAGAAAGGCCTGCTGATCTAGCTCCGAGAAAGCAGCCACTGAAAACCCTCTGGAGCCCAGGTCTACTCTGACACAGGCTGGGGAGCCAGGAGTCGGAGTCCAGGGCATGGCAACTGCTGTGGTGTGATTACATGTGCAAAGATACATGCCTGCCTCCCTCGCTGTCTGTAAAGGAGATATTTGCAATGTGCCGTCAGCTAACGCAATGCCTGGCACATAGAAATCACTTGAGAACAGATGTTTGGATGAATGAACCAATGACAAGGGTAGAAGGGAGAGAAAATGAATGAAGGAATGAGTGAATGAAGGAATGAGGACATCTGTATTAGCCATGCTGTGGGGCTCCATGGCCATGATGTGGGTGAGGATGTAGTTTGTGGAGTCAGACCATGCAGTGGCTGCCTCCTCGACCATGGCAGATGGAATAATCCTTTTTATGCTGCCCAAACAATTGATGTCAAGGTCATGCATTTGCAGGCTCAGACTGTCTTTTTTTTTTTTTTTTCTGTATTGTGTATGTTCAAGTATAGACTTCATGTTCTCTTTTATTTTCCTTGAAGGTTAAACTTCTGCTTTTTATTTTTTTCCATCTATAAAGATGTTTTAAAAATCCCATTTTGAAGCTTTAAAGATTTTTTTCTCCCAGCAGCTAGATGTTGTGGTTGTTGTTAGGTGCTGTTGAGTCGGCCCATAGAGACCTCATGTACAACAGAATGAAACATTGCACAGTCCTGGCCTCACCTTATACTCTGCCTGGTTGAGCTCATTGCTGCAGCCACTGTGTCAATCCATTTCGTTGAGGGTCTTCTTTTTTGTTGACTCTGCTTCACCAAGCTTCATGTCTTTCTCCAGGGACTGGTCCCTCTCGATAATATGTCTAAAGTATGTGGGATGAAGTCTCTTTCCTCACTTCTAAGGAGCATTCTGACTGTACTTCTTCCAAGATAGAGTTGTCTGTTCTAGTACATTCAATATTCTTTGCCAACACCACAATTCAAAGGCGTCAATTCTTTGGTCTTCCTTGTTCATTGTTCAGCTTTTGTATGCATATGAGGTGACTGAAAATGCCAAACCCAGTTGATTCTGACTCAACTTTAGGACAGAAGAGAACTGCTCCATAGGGTTTCCAAGGCCGCAAATCTTTATGGAAGCAGACTGCCTCATCTTTCTCCCAAGGAGTGATTGGTGGGTTTGAACCATTGAACTTTTGGTTAGTAGCTGAATGCTTTAACCACTATGCCACCAGAGCCCCAGGCACACCTTAGTCCACAAAGTGACATCTTTGCTTTTTAACACTCTAAAGAGGCCTTCTGCAGCAGATTTGCTCAATGCAATATACCCTTTGATTTCTTGACTACTGCTTTCATGGGCATTGATTGTGGGTCCAAATAAAATGAAATCTTTGACAACTTCAATCTTTTCTGTTTATCATGGGTTGCTTATTGGCCTAGTTGTGAGTATTTTTGTTTTCTTCATGTTGAGGTGTAATCCATACTGAAGGGCTGTAGTCTTTGATCTTCATCAGTAAGTGCTTCAAGTCTTCCTCACTTTCAGTAAGCAAGGTTGTGTCATCTGCATATCACAGGCTGTTACAGATACATACAGCTAGATTAGATCTATAAAATCCACTTACCTTACCAATGAAAATGATTGATAGACATAAAAAAAGGTATCTGATCAGATAATAAACCCAGCTCAAGCCTCTCTTTAAAAGCTTACTCCAGGAGTTTCACTTAAAAGGCAGCTTCCTTGGAGACTTCACAAAGGGAATTTAGGATTGGGGAGAATTGGTAGTAGGAAGGGAAATACGTTTATTAATGTTCTATCGTTTGTATAGGATACAACGTTTAATGCTCTAATTGCAAGGCAATTAGCCTCAGTCCTCGTTTTTCAGGGGAGGGAACTCTTCTTTCATGTTAAGCAAAATGTCCAGTGGGACACATGCCAGTTAGTGGTGGGGTGGTTGGCATGGAATCAGCTCTGAATAATGGTGCCCTTGTGTATAAGAGAATGCAGCACTGCCCCCGCCCTGGGCCATCTACAAGATCATTCCTATGTTTGAGTCCTTTGTTGTCAATCAGTCTCATAGAGGGAGTCCCTTCTTTTTGCTGACTCTCTATGTTATGTGCTCTTTTCTAGCAACTGGTCCCTCCTGAGAACATGTCCAAAGTAAGCAAGAGGTCTCACCGTCCTTGCTTCTAAGGAACATTGTGGTTGTGTTTCTCTAAGATTGATTTGTTTGTTCTTCTGGCCAAACCCAACCGAAGCCATGGTCATCAAGTTGATTCTGGCACATAGCAACCCTATAGGACAGACTAGAACTTCCTCACAGGATTTCGGAGGCTATAAATTTTTACAGAAGCAGATTGCCTCATCTTTCTCCCATGGAGTGGCTGGTGTGTTTGAACCACTGACATTTTGGTGAGCAGCCAAGTGCTTTAACCACTGTGCTACAGGAGCTCCTGTTCTTCTAGCAGTCCATGGTATATTTGGTATTCTCTGTTAACACTACAGCTTGAACTCATTGATTTTTCTTCTGTCTTCCTTTTTCATTACTGGCCTCCAATTAGGTTTCTCTGTAAGTAGACCTTCCATATGGTATGATTCCAGCATGTGGCAATCCATGAAAAAAGACACTGGTAGAACTATAATTTTATGCAAAAAATTGTAGGCTTCTGTGGAAAAGGGTATGGCCTTTCCTTAAAACGTTGGAAATAGAAACACCATTTAATTCAGCAATTCTACTACTAGGAATATATCCTAAAGAGGTGAGATCTAGGACATGAATAGACATATGCACACCCATGTTCATCGCAACACTATTTACTATGGCAAACAGATGGAAATGACCTACGTGCCCACCAACGAATGAATAGATAACTATGGTTCATCCACACAATGGAACACCATGCAACATTAAAGAATAATGAGGAATCCGCAAATCACCTCATAATGTGGATGAACTTGGAGGACATTATACTGAGTGAAATAGGTCAATCACAGAGGGACAGATATTGTATGAGTCCACGATAGAGTCAAGGGAGGGTTTATTCAGGGAGGACATTTACTTTGTTGGTTACCAGGGATGGAGCGAAGGGGGAGGGGAGAACTTATGACTAGTTAATAGTCATGTGTTGATTTGGGTGAAGGAAAAGGCAACATAAAAGTGTGTGACCAGGACAGTAACAAATTGGGAAAAGGAGAACACAGAAAGGTGTACAAAAGGTATAGACCACAGAGACAAATACTAGTACATACACGATACGGCATTACCAGTAACAGCAAACGTGAGTCTACAGGTGGATGCATAGACAGGTGAGAAGATCAGGTGTGGGCAGGCAAATGGAAATATCCTCATGACCTCATGACCATAGATGGATTTGGCTGATGATATTCCTACACGTACATGTATTTGTGCTACAAAAATACCCATATACATCATAGAACTAACAGAGGACAAGTTTGGAGTAGCTTTTCACGACAGCCAAGCACCTTGAGAAAGTGAGTCACTGGGCCTACAGGCTTGGGACCGTGGTCTTGGGGAACATCAAGCTCAATGGGCACAACATAGTACATGAAAATCTTGTTCTACATCCTGCTTTGGTGAGTAATGACCAGGGTCTTAAAAGCTTTCAAGTGGCCATCTAAGATGCAGCTATTGGTCTTTCCTCATCTGGAGCAAAGAAGAGTGAAGAAAATGAAAGTCATATGGAAAAAATTAAGCCAAGGGTCTGAAGGAGCATGGGAAACTCAGCCTTTCCAACCCTGAGACCAGAAGAACTAGATGGTGCCTGGCTACCAATGCTAGCCACTCAGAAAGGGATCAAAATTGGAGATTCTGGATAGAGTGGAAAGAAAAATGTGGAACAAAAGTAAAAAACACAAAAATGACTAGAATTATTGGTTGGATAGAGACTGGTGAAACCCCTGAGCTGATGGACCTGGGTTATCCTTCTGGCCTGGAACTGGACTCACTTCCATGGATTAGTTCTCTGCCAAACAGTAGAAAGGCTTATGAGCAGAACACCTACCCCAGGGAGATGCACCCACCTACCCCAAGAAGATGTACCCCCTGGATTAATCAACTGTAAGAGATGAGAAGGGCAGCATTTGGACAGGGGAAAAGCTGGACAGACAGGAATGCATGGATAAGAAGGACACAGGGAAGGGGTAGTCACAGGGAGCAGACAGGAGGAGAGCTATCAATTGTTGGGATTGTAGCTTTGCTGTGAAATCAAACGTGTATGTGCTGTTGAGAGTAAAACAAATCTGCTTTGTAAATTAGCACCCAAATCACATTTTTTTTAAAAGACCCTCTCACCCTTGTACACTGCTGGTGGGACTGTAAAATGATACAACTGTGGAAATTGGTATGATGATTCCTCAAAAAGTTGGAAATAGAAATACTATTTGATCTAGCAATCCTATTACTAGATATAAGTCCTAAAGAAGTGAAAGGCAGCACACAAACAGATATACACACACCCATGTTCATCACAGGAGCTCTGGTAGCATAGTGCTTAAGGCATTTGACTGCTTACCAGAGGGCTGGCAGTTCAAACCCACCAGCCACTCCTCGGAAGGAAGGTTAGGCAATCTACTTCCGTAGTGATATCACTTCAGAAACCCAAAGAGGGGTCACTATGAGTCGGTTATGACTCGATGGCACATAACAACAACAACATGTTCATCACAGCACTATTCACAGTAACAGAGAGATGGAAGCAACCTAAATGCCCATTGGCTGAGGAATGAATAAAAAAAATTGTGGTACTTACACACAACGGAATACTATGCTACCCTAAAGAATAATGTAGACTCTGCAAAACACCAAATAACATGGATGAACTTGGAGGACATTATGCTGAGTGAAATAAATCAATCACAGAAGGACAAATATTGTGTTAGTCCACTATTGTAAAAAGTCAAGGAAACGTTTATACGTGGAAGGAAACTTTGTTGGTACCAAGACTGGAAAGGGAGGGGGAGGCTAAGTTCCTAGATATGTTGGAGGGGGAAATAAATATATATATACACCAAAGATTATTAGTGGTTAGCAGGGGAAGGAGGGAGGGGAAAAGGGGAAGAATTTATGCTAATGGTGGTGGAATATTTTGGGAAAGGATAGCAGTAGTGGTGGTGCAACGAGAAAGATGCCATCCATATCCCTGAGCTGTAAACGGGGAAGTTATGTTGGCAAACGTCTTGCTGTGTATGTTTTCACCACAATGAAAGTAAAAGCAGAGACTCTCCCTTTTGTCCTGCACAGTTGTTTGTCCCAGTAATTCTCTCACGTGTCTCATTCCACCTTAGGACCTGCTTCTTGGAGAGCTTGGAACGCCGCACACATCATGGCCATGTGTGGACGTTTTCCAGTCCTGGCTACTGGAGTTCCCTGTCATTGAAAATTGTCTCATGTACTTTGTTTACTGTTTTCTTTGCATGTTTTACTGACTTTTTAAAAAGTGACTGAATAGATTACCAAGAAGCCCTGGTGATGCAACAGTTAGATGCTTGGCTGCTGAGCAAAACGTTGGCAGTTCAAACCCACCCAGTGGCTCCACTAGAGGAAGACCGGGTGATCTCCCTCATGAAGATGACGGCCTATAAATCCCATGGGGCAGTTCTGCTCTGTCCCATGGGGCCAGTAAGACTACAAATCAACCTGATGGCACCTAAAACACCCACCACCACCACAGGTTGCCAAGTGCCCGCTTTTTCAATACTCAAGTGTATCAGTTCATTTTACTCTCCTGCAGACCTCCATCGGGCCTGGGGGTCCTCTGTGCCTGGACGCTGTGCTGCCTGGGTCTTCCTGTCACCTTGGCCTGGGTTGATTTCCCACCTTGTTCTTGACTGACTTTCTCACATTGTTGAAGCAGAGCTTCTGGTAGCTTCCCAGGAAGGGGAGCTTCGCAGAGGACCTTGGACTCCGAGTGTCTCAGAGTCTTCGTTTCACTCCTGCAGTTGAAGAATCTGATGGTATTCTGATTCTGGTTCCTTTACACGTGCCCCGTTTTCAGGTTTTGAGTTTGTTTTTCTGACTAGAAGTTGGTGAGATCTCTGAGAAGCATGTCTTGGTATGCCTGTTATTTCCTTCAATGTTCTGGGCATTGTGAAGTTTCAAGTGACGGAAATATGCACAGTGAGAAGTCAGTCTCTTGGCCCTATCTGCTGGCCAGGTGATCTCTCCTCCTAGAGGCCCTGTGGTTACTGCCATCAGCTGCGTACCTTCTGGGGGTAACCCTTGGATACAGAACTGTACACAGTTCTGCACCCTGACTTGCACATTCAACACCACAGACATTTCCTCAACCCATTAGAAAGCACTTGAATGCCTTCTGATAGCTGCACAGTATTCTGCTATACGGATGTACCATGACACTCCTTGAACCTGTTCACTCACTTTGTGGACGTCTAAGCAGTTGCTACATTTTATGTTGTAAACAGCGATGTGATAGGCACATCAGTGAATCTTTGTGTACCTCTCTGGTTATTTCCTTGTATTCTCTCCTCCACGGTGTGTTCATATGTTTGGCTGAGAGTGCACATGGTCTCTTCCCCCCCGTGGACGACCAAGGATGGGGCCCTCTCTGACAGGTAATCAAGCGTGAATGCCACAGAACGTTTGGGGGGTCCCTCACCCACAAGCAGAGGACCGAAATTCCCTTCCTGCAAATCAGTTTTTGCTCAACAGAGGCTTTGTCACTCACACCAGATGACATCATCCAGGCCCAGCTGTCCACAGATTCGCAAAGCTGTGAGCCTTGGAAGTCACGATTTCCCAGTCCCTCTTTGAGCTTCTTAAGCAACAACAAAGAGATCCCACACCTCTTTCCTTCTCTCCACAAGTTCTGAATGCTTCCTGCTCTCAGCTGTTTGCGAATTCCGCTCTCAGCTTGGTCTGATGCTCACAGAGAAGCACCTTATACTGGTGGGCAGTTTCCTTCTCTAAAGCTTTTTTATAGCAGGAAATGTATCTGATCCCCACACCATGTCTGCCAGGTTTCACAGCAAGCTTGTTCCCACACATGATGAAATGGCCTCAGAGGGGCTGAGGGACTGGTTCAGGGTGCTCCAGAGTTTCAGGAAGATCTGGGTTCTGGGTCTTGAGCCCCCATCTTCCTGGTAACCTGGAATGGATTCCACCAGGCAGAACAACTGGACTTTTTTCAGAAAGCAGAAAGCCATCAGAGGAACAAAGGGACAGAGCTACTGGTGGCAAGGCTCCTGGCTCTGCAGTGAAGAGGTCCTGGGTGCGAATCCCAGCAAATCTGTCCTCTTTAGCTTCCTGTTGCTCTTCTGTGGTGGGCATAAAGCTATTGACCTCACAGTGTTGTTATGAGAATTGAAAACATACGTGAAGGCACTTGTCACATTGTCTCCATGCAGCAAGTCTCTGAGCCAGGATTCATTTATTCAGTTAATATCTGTATGAGTAGGGTTGTGGCAGGAGTGGCTTATTAATGCAAGTAAAAAGGCTTAGACCTGAGTCTTTACAATCCAGCCACTGTTAGTAGAGACCTCAGACCTCAGGTCTGATGCCCAGACCCAGGGTTAGAGCCAAGTGTGTGTCTGTTTGACCATCATTCTTTTGATCGCTCTGCTGAGACACCCCAACCATGGACCCCAAGCATCCCTGAGGCCAAGCCCAACAGATGTGGCAGCCCACCCTCTGCCCCTTGGCTCTCTGCAGCACCTGACCCTTGGCCACATCCATCTCCTCATGGCACTCTTTTCCTTTGGCATCTGGCTTCATCCAAGCCCAGTGGTGGCTCGTCTGTCTCTCCTTGGGTTCCTCTGTCCACCTGGCATGCTGCCATCTTCTGGGCTGCCAGGCTCCCCAACTAGGCCCTTCTCTGCTCGTCCCAAGCCCTCTCCCTGGGGCTCTCACTACCTCCATGGCTCTGGGGCTCCCTAATCTGGTGCTGCCTGGAATGTTCTTGCCCAGCTCTCACCAAAGGAGGCTTCACGTTCATCTCCTCTTCACTTCCTGGGTGGCACTCTCTGAGGTCTGAGCTCCTGATCTGTTTGTGCTTGGCCACATTTGTGTGGTTGCCTTGCCCACTAGAACCTGAACTGGTGAGCACAGTCCTGTTCACTGCAGTCTGGCAGAGGCCACGGCACGTAGCACCTGCTCTGAATATATCATGTATACATGCATGTGTGTGTATCTGATGAGAGAATAAATGAATGATGAATGTCAAAGTGTGTTCCATTACAGAAAGCTTTTAGAGTCCCTGGAGGTGCAGTCACCCAGGGACCAGGGAAATAGCAGGTATCCAGGAGGCTGAGTAAGGGGTGACAGCAGGCTGACTCGATGCGGGGTCCAGAGGCTACTCTACCAGCAGCTCTAGTTCGACTTTCAACGTCTGTAATTGGTGCTAGTTGGAGGATGCTGAAAGCTTATGATATTATCTGGGAGGGGCATTTGATTTCAGTTGTCTTGCTATGCCACAGCTCTTACGGCACTACGTATATATCTATATCCAAAACAAACCAACCCACTGTCATTGAGTTGATTCTGACTCATGGCGATCCTCATTGGGTTTCTAAGGTGGTACATCTTTATGGAAGTAGATTGCCCTGTCTTCCTTCCACAGAGTGGCTCTTGGGTTTGGATTGCCAAACTTCTGGTCTATATATACACTCAATGTATTTGTTAGTGAGAGAAGGTTCACTACTGTAAAAACCAACCTCCAAATCTTGGTGGCTCAGCCCATTGTTTACTTATCACTCATTCCAACTCTGTGGCAGATGTTCCTGGTCACCAGGTGGTCTTTCACAAGGTCTTTCTAGCACCTGAGCTCCTGCCTAAGGGCCTGGGTTCCCTCCACTACATCCTCTGACTTGGCTGGCAGTGGGAGGACTTTATGGGCCAGGCCTGCAGGTGGGCCCTGTCATGCCCATCCATTGGCCAGAACTCAGTTCTATGGCCCTGTGAATTGCAAGGAAGCCAGACACAGATGAGCCGTGTGTCCATGGATACAGTGAGATGGGTTTCCGGCTGCACATAGCAGTCCCTGTGTGTGAGCCAGGCCTCCTTGCCTGCAAAGTGAGCTCTCCAGGAAGCTGGAACATGCCCTATTTGTCACACGGCCCCAACACCTGGCCCAGTGTCTGTGTCACGTAGGTACTTGATGCACGTGCACTGAAGACATCACATTCCTTGATGTTGTCCTGAGTTCAGGTTCTACCCTCATTCATCAGACTCTAACTAAACCCAGCTCCCTTCCCCCCCGCCCCTTTGGGTTTGTATGCTCTCTGCTTTCTTCCTGTTTCTGGCTCCATCCCAGCTCAGATTTCTTGTCCCCAGACTCCTGTCTGGGCCTGTCCACCACCCTGCAAGGGGTAAGAGGGCCAGAGAACAAGAGGGAACTCCTTTCACCACCTTGCCAGTTTTTAACCACCTGCTGTCAAGTTGATTCTGACTGAGGGCCACCCCACATATGTCAGAGTAGAACTGTGATCCATAGGGCTTTCAGTGGCTGATTTTTTGGCAGGAGACCACCACACCTTTCTTCTGAGGCACCGCTGGGGAGACTTGAACCTGTAGCTTTTTTGTTAGCAGCTGAGTGTCTCACCTGTTTGCACCACCCAGGGACCCTCCTCTAAATTATCCTGGACAAGTCAAACTTCCACCCTGAACAGGCTTCCACTCAAAATGACACCTCCAGACTTTCTCAGCAAGAAGAAAGCTAGGTCCGTGTCAGGGCTGTCTGTGTCAGATCAGAGAGTCGTGGGCTGGAAACAGATAATCCATGTGACCCACAAAGCCAACAGGGAGCCAGCGCCAGAGCCACAGTGCCCTTCTCAGGGCCCTGTTGGCAGCAGCCTCTCACTGTGCCAGCCCCTTGTCAGCCACAGACCCAGAAGGGGTGACTCCAAGGATGAGAAGGAGGAAACAAAAACTCCCAGCATGCCGCCAGATGTTGTTTCTCAGTGAGAGAAAGAACGCCAGCTCAAAGGGCTGCCCCAGTTTTCAGCAACAAGGTTTCCCTGGGGAGGTGGGAGGCATGTTGTGTTGATGGGGCACAGGGGAGCGAGCAAAAGAAATGGTGGGGAGACAGAGAGCAAAGCGCGTTTGATAAACAACTTTGACTTCTCCAAAACAAGAAATCAGAAAGAAAAAAAAAACATACCAAGATAACAATGAAATAACCAATAACTGCCTTATGAGTCGGGTCTGACTCCACAGCACATAACAACAACAACAACATATTATTTCGTCTACTAAGTGCCAAGTACTTTATCTTTTATGTCATTGAAATCATCATCCCAAGAGTCTGTGCAGCTGGCGTATTGTCAATATTTCATAGGTGAGGAAATGGAAGCTGAGTTTGGGTAACTTGGTCAAAAAATAAACCAAACCAAACTCACTGCTGTGGAGTCGGATCCAACTTGTAGTGACCTCTCCTTGGGTTTCCGAGGCCATATCATTATGGAAGTAGATTGCCCAATCTTCCTTCTGTGGAGTGGCTAGTGGGATTTAACTGCCAGCTTTCTGGTTAGCAGTCAAGTGCCTTAGGCACTATGCCACCAGGGTCATTATATATTAAAGAGTTTGGCTGGCCTTTGTCTCTGGTTCCCGGAAAAAAACAAACCATTGCCGTCCAGAGACCCTATGGGATGGGCAGAACTGCCCAGTAGGTTTTCGCAGTATGTAATCTTTCCTTTCCAGGGAAGAGGAAGCTTCACATTTGGGGAGGCTCCCAGACCTCACACTATATGTCTCTTCTATTGACTGGTTCAGTTCTGCTCTGACATGCCATGGTATTTTCATTCGCCTCATATGCATGTGAAAGGTGGACAATGAATAAGGAAGACCAAAGAAGAATTGATGCATTTGATTATGGCGTTTGACAAAGAATGTTGAAAATTCCGTGGACTGCCAGAAGAACTAACAAATCTGCCCTGCAAGAAGGGCAGCTGGAATGCTCCTTGGAAGCGAGAATGGCAAGACTTTGTCTCACCTGCTTTGGTCATGTTTTCAGAAGGGACTATTCTCTGGAGAAGGATATCATGCTTGGTAAAGTGGAGGGTCAGCAAAAAAGGGGAAGGCCCTCAATGAGATAGATTGACACAGTGGCTGCAACAGTGGACTCAAGTGTAGCAAGGATTGTGAGGATAGTGCATGACTGGGCAGTGTTTCGTTCTGTTATACAATAGGGTGGCTATGAGTGGGAACCTACTCAATGGCACCTAACAACAACACCAACAACTATCTTTCCTAGGCTGTAATCCTCATTGGATCTGACCTATAGTGACCCCTCCCTCCTTGGGTTTCTGAGGCATTATCTCTATGGAAGGAGCTCTGGTAGCATAGTGGCTAAGGCACTTGACTGCTAACCAGAAGGC
>NW_006921656.1:7301453-7312371 GCF_000298275.1 Orycteropus afer afer | reverse complement strand
CAGCCACTCCTCGGAAGGAAGGTTGGGCAATCCTACTTTCGTAGTGATACTGCCTTGGAAACCCAAGGAGGGGTCGCTATGAGTCAGGGCTGACTCGATGGCACATAACAACAACAACAACAACATCTCTATGGAAGTATATTGCCCAATCTTCCTTCTGAGGAGTGGCAGGTAGGTTTGAACTGCCAGTCTTCTGGTTAGCAGTCAAATGCCTCAGGCACTAAGCCACCAGAGCTCCTAATCTTTGTGGAAGCCCACTACCACATCTTCCTCCCAGGAGCTGCTGCTAGGTTTGAACTGCCAACCTTTTAGACAACAGCTGAGTGCTTAAGTGTTGTGTCACCAGGGTTCCTGGAGGTAATCCCCAAATTCTTGGAATTTCCCAAGTGATAGGAGTGTCTTTGTTATTCGTGGTGGGCCCTGCTGGTTTGTGCTAACAAGGTGACACAAGGTGACCCTCTAGATAGTTTGTGCTAAAGTGATGACTCAGGATGGGGGTTAGAATTACCAACCATGGAATCAGAAGGTCAGGGCTTTGAGCCACGCGACATCAGTGCAACCTCAGGGAGACTGGTGATTGAGTTCAACCACATGGTCAATGATCCAATCAATCATGACTTCATAATGAAACTCTAGAAACAACCCCGGATACCCGAGCTTGAGTGATCTTCCCTGGTTGGCAATATTCTGCCTGTTGTCACATATTGATGTGCTGGGTGGGTGATGCATCCTGGCTCCCTGGGAAGAGGAAGCTTCACATTTGGGGACCCTCCCAGACCTCACCCCATAAGACTCTCCTATTAGCTGGTTCTAATTTGTTTCCTTATACTATGATAATGGGATAGTCATCTGTCCTGAGTCTTCACGTTGTTCTAGTGAATTATCGAAACTGAATTTGTAGCCAGTTGATCATAAGTGAGGGTGGCCTGGGGACCCCTGAACTTGTGGTCTGAAGTGAGGACAGTCTGGAGGATTGTGCCCTTAACCTGGGGCATGTGGCTCACCTATAGGAAATTGCTGGCAAACTCATTACAGTTGTTATGGCTTGAATTGTGTTCTCTCAAAATATGTGTCAATGTGGCTGGGCCATGGTACAATGTTATGTGATTATTCTCCATTTTGAGATCTGATGTAATTATCCTATTTGTTGTAAATCCTCACCTCTATGATGTTAATGAGGCAGGATGCAATCTATAGGATTGAGTTACATCTAGAGTCACCTCTTTTGAGATGTAAAGGAGATAAAACAAGCTAACAGAGATCAGAGGGACCTTCTACCACCAAGAAAGGAGAGCTGGGAGTGGAGCTTGTCCTTTGGATCTGGGGTCCCCACAGTGAGAAACTCCTAGATCCAGGGGAAGGTTGATTACAAAGACCTTCCCCCAGAACAAACAGAGAAAGACTTCCCTTAGAGTTGTCATCTTGAATTCAGACTTCTAGGCTCCTAAACTGTGAGCGAATAAATTTGTTAAAGCTACCCACTTGTAGTACAGAACTAAGACAACAGTCTCATAGCTTTGAGCAAGGAGTGGAACTCAGGCCCTTTCTGATTCCAAAATGGATTTTCTCTTCACTATTTCATACTTAGGGAGCTGTGGTGGTGCAGTGCCTAAGGCATTTGACTGTTAACCAGAAGGTTAGCAGTTCAAACTCATCAGCCGCTCCATGGAAGGAAGACAGGGCAATGTACTTCTGAAAAGATTTACTGCCTTAAATACCCAATGGGGTCGTTATGAGTTGGAATTGACTCCGTGTCAGTGGTGTGTGTGTGTGTGTGTGTGTGTGTGTGTATGTGTGTTTGTTTCATACTTAAAGAGTCTTGGTAGCACAGTAGTTAAACATTCAGCTGCTAACTGAAAAGTTGGTGGTTCGAACCCACTAGCCACTCCCTGAGAGAAAGATGTGGCAATTGCTTGCATAAAGATTACAGCCCAGGAAACCCTCTGGGGGCAGTTCTACTCTGTCACATAAGGTGACAATGAATCGGATTCGACAACTTCCAATTTTCCTAGGTTCAAACTTCATATTCCACGTTCTGATTTTGATGAATGTTTGCAGCTGTTTCTTCACATTTTGAGTCATGCCACATTAAGAAAAAAAGGTCCTGAAAGCTTTACTCCAGCCACAGCATTAAGGTCATCTCTACTTTGAGGTGGCAGCTCTTCCTCAGCTATAGTCTGAGTGCCTTCCAACCTGACGGGATCATCTTCTGGCCCTGTAACAGACAACGTTTCACTGCTATTCATAAGGTTTTCAATGGCCAATTTTTTCAGAAGTGGATGGCTCTGTCCTTCTTCCCAGTCTGTCTTAGTCTGGAAGCTCTGCTCAAACCTGTCCACCATGGGTGACCCTGCTGGTGTTTGAAGTACTGGTGACGTAGCTTCCAACACCACAGCAACATGCAAGCCACCACGGTACGACGAACTGACAGACGAGTTGCGGTTGACAGCAATGGTTAACAGTTATTTCCTGCTTCCCAGATTGCAGATTTTTCTTCCAGATAGGAAAGAGTCACTGTTGTCCTAACTTAGACTTTGTCATTGGGAGTATTTGTGATCAATATCACTGTGCATTGTTCTCTCATTTAAGCCTCACAGCAATCCTATGAAAAAGACACTATTATTTCCCAAGGTTTTTCTTTTC
Organism: Orycteropus afer afer; assembly: GCF_000298275.1. Classification (NCBI taxonomy): domain Eukaryota; kingdom Metazoa; phylum Chordata; class Mammalia; order Tubulidentata; family Orycteropodidae; genus Orycteropus; species Orycteropus afer. Next base: position 7,309,728 of record NW_006921656.1, on the reverse strand, counting down.
TTTTTTTTGATGAGGAAACAAATTTAAAGACATTAAATAACTTGTCCAAGGTGTTAGAGCAGGAAGTAGTAGAACCAGGATTGGAATACAGCTGTCTGATCCCAAGTCCCACACAGGATTGTGCCAACAATTCCTTGCACTCTGTTCACTTGTGCTCTGCTCTCCTTTTTAGCTTTCCTATCCATCAAAGGCCCACTGGAGGTCTGACTCTTCTTTGGAGCCTACTTCCCAGAACTTGGTACCTGGTCATCTTAAAGTAGTTAACTGCAGGTGTTTGCATGAGCATGGTTGGATGGTGTTTCCACACTGAATGAGAAGGTGTGGTACACTGAGTCCAGGAGGATGGGAGTTGGTCAAAGAAAACTGGAAGCTATGCAAAGTTATCCCTGTGTTCCCTTATTCCATGAATACTTCCTGAGTGTCTGCTTTCTGTGGAGGCATCTCTGTGGATGGCTGGGGAGTAGGGAAAACAACAGGCATAAATGATTATCATACAAGGCAGAGAGTGCTAAGAAGCATAGGGAGCTATAGTGTCAGAAGAGTTGAAATAGGGATTGAGTAATTCCATCTATGATTATCAGGAGGTCTTTCTGAAGAACTGCCATCTGGCCTGAGTCTGGAAGATGAGCAGAGATGATGGGAAAGTATTCTCTATGTGGTGTTGTCAAAGGCATGAAAATGGGGATTATGTGTGGGAGAAGGTGTAAAGTGGGAGAAAAGTTGAGAAGCAACATAGCAGCAAGACCATGGAATTGAAATAGATTTGCATGACAAAAGGAATAAACCAAACCAAACCCATTGCTGTCAATCAAGCTGACTCACAGTGACCCTATAGGACAGAGTAGAGCTGCCCACAGGGTTTCCAATGCTGTAATCTTTACAGAAGTAGATTTCTCCCATGCAGCAGCTGATGGGTTTGAACCACTGATCTTTTAGTTAACAACCAAGCACCTAACTACTGCATGACCCCAGCTCTTTGAGGTATGAATAGGAACCTTTAACTCCTATTGTGCATATACAATGTGCCAGACACTCTTCTAAGAACTTTTGATGTAGTAACTTGTTGTCTCACAACATCAGTCCTACTTTACAGATGAGAAAGGTGGGGCGTAAGAAATGAAGTAACAGGAGTCAAACCCTACAGTCCATGCTCTTGACCATTCTACTCCATCACCTCTCAGTCTGGAATGGAAGGACATGGAAACTAGTGGGAAAAGAGAGAGAATGAACCCCACTTAGAAGAACTTTGAGCAATCTCAGGTGTGAAGTGGGTCTTCCAAAGGAAGAGAAGCACAAGGAAGGAACAGAGCTCAATTACGTCCCTGAGGTAAGCACCCACCTCTCGCAGGTTGCAGTCCTATAGTAAATCAGTTGGGGCTCCCAGGACCCATGACAAACACCTGGAAACCACTGCTGAGCCTTCAGGGGCCTCTCAAGGGAGAACAGTAATTGATGTAGCAACAGTGTCCTGTGCTGTCAGCCCCAGGGCCCTGTCTGTCACCTTTGTTTATGATTCCTGCAGGCATTTGCATGGAAACCGTTTCTCAGCCTTCTGTGGCTGGGCTTCCTGCTGCTGATTCGCACCTGAAGCCATAATTCTCCATTTGTGACTCAATAACCATCTCCTGGAGGCTAATTATGGTCCATATGCTCTCAGGGCTGCTATGCTGGAAAGGTAGGCCAATGTGCCCAGGCCTGCCTCCTGTTCCCATTTCTCTTTTGGATGTGCTAACTCCAAACCTGCTTTCCACAACATCTCCCCAGGGCCTCTGTGAGACTCTTTTCCTCCTTGGGGAGTGTTCCATTTTGCAGGTGACCCCAACTGGGCTTAACTGGGCATTCACAAATCTGCCTGCCAGCATCTCAGGGTTGACCAGGTGGCAAAAGTCAACAAAAGCCAAGTGATGTCTGCCACTTAAATCCCATGCAAGTGGGGTTTTGGAGTGGAAAGAGCTTTGTATCCTGGCTTTGTTGGGAAATTGCTGCATGACTTTGGAGAAACTCCTTTAGCTGTCTGGTCCTCAGTTTCCTCTTATATAAAAACACTAAACCCAACTCACTGTCATCAAGTTGACTCTTACTCATAGGGACTCCCATTGGGTTTCTAAGGCTGTAACTCTTTATGGAAGTGGACTGCCTTGGAGCAGCTGGTGGGTTTGAACCACTGACCTTTTGGTTAGCAACCAAATGCCTTAACCAGCAAACTACCAGAGCCCCTTTTCCTCTTCTTTAGGAGGAGGGATTTTGGTGAGATCAATGATTTCTAATCTGATTTCTGGGTGTCTGACAAGGTAATGATGGAGGTAGGATATTTGAAAACAGCTTTGAGCTCCTTCTAGCTGTGAACTCCTGGAGAGACATATTTGTTGCCTGTTCATTTTTCAGTCTCCATTATCTAGGGCAAGTGCTTGGCACAGAAGGCTCCAACAGTGATGTTTGTTGAAACACAAAGACATTTCACAAAATCCAGGCAAAATTGTGTTTTGACTTCTATGAAGTTGAGTAAGCTAGCAAAAACCTTGACTTACTTAATGATCAGCATTTTATGGGGTTTTGACACTGTATAATTGACTCTGCATAACATAAACAGGAATGAAACCTTTGGGAAGTGTGCCAGCTAGTTACAGGATTGATGTGAAGGCTGAAATCCTGACTCAAACAATCAATGGCCACCCAGGGAGCAAGACACTGAGAACACAGCTGAGTGTCAGCACTCAAGATGGGAGTGTTCAGTTGGATAAGCCATGTCTCATGACTGTCCAGCTGCTGCATAGCAGGCAGGAGGATTTCTGGCTTTCTTAGCTTTCCGTGGACCTGCCCTCACCAAGACTAACTCAATGTGGGGATAACTGTCAGATGGGAAAGATATTTGGATTCTAGATAGCTAAAAAATACCAAAGGAGCACTTTACCTAGTCCTTTGGTCTCTGATCCTCTTGTGCTCACCTGGAGCTGCTTGTTATAATGTATGAGTGACTTTCATGAAAAGGAGAACACACTTACACATGAACTTTGATATATAAAAAGTCTGTGTGCCTGAAGTATATGTAAACAGAATTATAAACAGGGCCCTTTTGGATAAAAAAACCAGTCGACATTGAATGGATCCCACTCATGACACCTCCATGTGTGTCAGAGTGGGGTTGTGCTAGAGAGGATTCAGTGGTTGATTTTTTTTTTTTTTTTTTTCAGAAGTAGATCAGTAGGCCTTTCTTCTGAGGCATCTCTGGGTAGACTCAAACCTTCAACTGTTTGGTTAGCAGCCAAAGTGCGTGAGCTGTTTTTACCACCCAGGGACTGTGACAGCAGGCCCACTTCCATTCTACAAAGTTGAGGTTTTCTCCCTCTAGGGCTCAGATAGGTACCTGGGGGATCCCCTGTATAACTGCAGATAATGGTGCCAAGGAAGGAGGTGGACGTTCTCTATATCTCTACTTGTTTAATGGGAGCTCCAACCACTGCTGTCATGTCTATTCACTCCATCTGTGAAATTCATGATGCTGAGCCTCAAAATCCTAGATTTTTGTGAGATCCAATGAGATAAGGAGGAGGGTGTTCTCTACAACACCAAGTACATGCTCTTGTGCTCCATAATGGTCAAGCAACCACATCAATGATGCCAATACCTCTCTTGGTATTTTCTGGACAGTGTGGGTAAGTGGCCACTGATGGGAGACACCTTCCCTTCTCCTTTTTGCTAATGTATGTATCTGTTTTGTACTCATTTGGTCTCTGCGGTGGACATCTGTCATTTGCAGCTGTCTAATATCTGTTGAATAGCTTCACTACATCTTAATTATTTTTCACATTATGCCTCCTGTCTTCTGAAGGTAGAATCCAGAAAATTTATATTTTGAAACTTCCTTTCAGGTACAATGAAGGCAAATACCTTGGTTCCTATACTCAGATGAACCTGTTTGAAACTTGGGATTAGAAACGAGCAATAAGAGCTTTAGTCTGGCAAAGAAATGACGGAGTCATTGGGTTCTTGGGGACAGCAGTGGTGGGACTCCTGCCATCCATTGCTTATCCTCATAGCTGCGGGGTAGTGATGGTTGTGATGGTTTTGTTAGAGAATTCTCCCAAGTATGTTTGGGCTTGGTAGCTTCAGTGTCAGTTCTTTGGTTTTCTCAGCAATATTGTGAGCTCTATAATAGCCTTTAACATGTATGTTTCATGTGCTTGGACTAACGACAGAAACAAATCACAGTTTCCATCGAGTGGATTCTGACTCCTGATGGCCCCATTGGCACAGAGTAGAACGGTGCTCCTTTGGGATTTCAATGGCTGTGACCTTTCAGAAGCAGCTTGTCAAGACTTTTTTCAGAGGCTTCTGTGTGGGTTCAAACTGCTAAACATTTGGTTAGTAGTCAGGTGCTTAACTTTCCCAGACAGCAGCTAGGATGGAGCTAGACTGATGAACCAATGAATTTCCCTGCCCAAATAGGATATCCTTGCTATTCCTGCCCATTGGGATTTTTGTTTGCAAAGGGCCATATTTGTTGCATATTTCCCCATCTCTCATTTTTCTGAATGGAGATTATTCTGTCCCTTCTCTGTCACTGTGTATACATGATTTATGGTGCCTTCAGTTTAGATCCCATTGACAACTGCATTAAACTGGACTCCAAGAAACTTCCAGGCCTGATGTTGTTCCCATTGATCTTGGGTTTTGAACTTGAATCAGTGGGTAGATGAGGATGGGGGTGTCTTCCTTGAAAGTAAAAAGCAGGTTACTTATATGGGAAGAATAGGATGTATGGGAAGAATGAGCTACCAAATAACCATTTCTCATGATTGGGTAGAAAATTCTCTATATCACTCAGTCCCAACAGAAAACAAAGGACTCACTGAGAGCAGAATAAATTGAACATGTTTTATTTTTAAGGCACTATTTACAAAGGTAAGGGTATACAAGAGCCTCCAGGGATTACAGGTATTTGGTTCTGTTGTACATTGGATCACTCTGAGTTGGAAACAACTCAATGAGACCTCACGACAACTACAACAAGGGGTTACTTCCCATGAGTTGGTATTAGTAGCAGCAAGCTACTACAGTGTTCAGGTTCACAGGGAGAAAGGGAAGATGCAGTGACCAGACCTGGTAACACAGCTACTCCCTTGGGAGGCACACAGGTCAAGGGACACAGCCAGCTCAAGGCAACATTGCAGAGAACAAAGTAGGGGCATGAATAGCCCAGGCTCACACTCTTCCCTGTCTTCTCTCTTCTATTAGACCATGTCCAACGCCAAGATGAGGAGCATGGGAGCCATAGTCTAGTACCCAAAGGGCAATCTCCGGGTTCAGAGAATGAGGTAGCAAAGGGCTGAGAATACATCTCTTACTGTTGCTTGGTGCCACTGAGTTGATTCTGACTCATAGCAATCCCATAGGACAGAGTAGAGCTGTCCCATAGGGTTTTCTTGGCTGTAATCTTTATGGGAGCACAACACCAAGTCTTCTCTCCTGTGAAGCAAGCCACTGTGTGGGTTCGAACCACCAGCCTTTCCACTAGCAGCTGAGTACTTAACCATTGCATCACCAATGGCTCCTTGGAGAATGCATCTGCAGGGGAAACATGGATGATATGTAGCATGTTGTTGTTGTTGTTATTTGCCATCGAGTTGGCCCGGACTCATAGCGACCCCTCCTTGGGTTTCCGAGGCAGTATCACTACTGAAGTAGGAGTGCCCAACCTTCCTTCTGAGGAGTGGGTGGTGGGTTTGAACTGCCAGCCTTCTGGTTAGCAGTCAAGTGCCTTAGGCACTATGCTACCTAGCAAAAGTAAAATCCCTAGTTTTCCTCAAATTTAGGGGTGACCAGCTTCTATCCAGTGAGATGCAAATTGAGGGTATCTGGGAAAAAAATCTTTCTGGACAGAGGCACTACCCCTTCACTAGTCTTCTACTCTTTCGTCCGTCTTGGAAGGTGAGCACATTGGCTGGAGCTGAGGCAGTTACTCTGCCACCATTAGGGGAAAATCAGAGCAACCTCAGAGACCCTCAGTTGCTGAACCAACAGTGGGAGCTGTTGATGCATAGTGACCGTAGTGCACCTTGTGGGGAGCCACACATCCTCACTCACTTTTTGTGATTTGCAGCTACTTCAGCTTGTATTTAGTTCATCTTCATCATCTTCAGCCATTATCCACTTCATTGCTACTGCTGTGAATGTTAGTTCTTTCTTGAGCCCCATGTACATATGAACATTCATTCAAAGCATTTGTGAGCACAGTAACTTTTTCTGTTTTAAAGCAATGTTGGTGAAAGTGAAAGTAAAGTGCAGGATTACATCACAAGAAGACAAGTATGAGTTACACACATGTGGCCAGAGTAGAGCTGTGCTACCCAGGCTTTCAGTGACTGGTTTTTTTGAGGTGGCTCTGGATGGATTAGAACTGCCAACTTCTCACTAAGCAGCTGAAAGCATAACTGTTTGCACCACCGAGGAAATCCTTACATAGTATTGAAAACCAAAACCAAACCCAGTGCCGTTGAGTTGATTACTTCTCATGTTATTATTGTTAGGTGCCATCGAGTTGACTCCCACTCATAGCAACCCTGTGTACAACAGAATGAAACACTGCCCAGTCCTGCACCAGCCTCACAATCCTTGTTATACCTGAGCCCATCGTTGCAGCCACCATGTCAGTCTGTCTTGTTGAGGGCCTTCCCCTGTCTCACTGACCCTCCACTTTACCAAGCATGATATCCTTCTCCAGGGAATGGTCCCTTCTGACGACATGACCAAAGTAGGTGTGTTGAAGTCTGGGCATTCTGGCTTCCAAGGAAAGCTATTCTGGAGGTCCATGGTACTTTCAGTATTCTTCACCAACCTCACAATTCAAAAGCATCAACTCTTCTTCAGTCTTCCTTATTCATTGTCCAGCTTTCACATCCATATGAGGTGATTGAAAACACCATGGCTTGGATTAGGTGCACTTTAGTCTTCAAAGAGACATCTTTGCTCTTGAGCACTTTAAAGAGGTCTTTTGCAGCAGATTTGCCCAGTGCAATACAATTTCTGATTTATTGACTGCTGCTTCCATGGGTGTTGATTGTAGATCCAAGTACAATATAAAACACAGTAGAAGGGACTATAGGGTTACCAAGTCTGTGGCACAGTGGTTAAAGCATTTGATATCTAACTAAAAGGTTGCTGGTTCAAACCCATCAACTGCTCTGTGGGAGAAAGATAAGTCAGTATACTTTGGTTAAGATTTCCAGCCTTGGAATGCTATGGGCCATTCCACTCTGCCCTATAGGGTAATTATGAGGCAGAATTGCCTTGATGACAGTGGGTTTGGTTTTTTGGTTTGAAATCTGTATGCAAACAGACTGCCACTTCTTACTCCCCTGCAGCAGCAGATGGGTTCAAACTGCCAACCTTTTGGTTAGCAGTCAATTGTCTAAACATTGCACCATGAGGGCTTTTTACGTACTGTTGGTACACAACAAATGTTAACAAATTTCTCCTGCTGTCCTTCCTTTTGGTAGCAGTACTATGGTTTCGGAAATCATTGTTAGGTGCTGTTGAGTTGATTCCAACTCACAGCAATCCTATATATAACAGAGTAAAACACTGCTAAGGCCTGCAGCATCCTCACAATCGTTGCTAAGTTCAAGCCCATTGCTGCAGCTGCTTTGTCATTTCATCTCATTGAGTGTCTTCTTTTGTTGGTGACCTTTCACTTTACCAAATATGATGTCTTTTTCCAGGGGCTCCTGATAATATGCCCAAAGAACACGAGAAGGAGTCTCACCATCCTTGTTTCTAAGGAGCGTTCTGGCTGTACTCATTCCAAGACAGCTCTGTTCATTTTTCTGGTAATCCATGATACAGTCAGCATTCTTCACCAATATTGTTGTTGTTGTTAGGTGCCATCAAGTCATTTCCAACTCATAGCAACCCCATGCACAGCAGAATGAAACACCGCCCGATCCTGCTATACTGGAGCCCAGTGTTGTAGCCACCGGGTCAATCCATCTCAGTGAAGGCCTTCCCTTCTTTTGTCGACCCACCACCTTACCAAGCATGACATCCTTCTCCAGGGAATGGTCTCCTCTGACAGCATGACCAAAGTAGGTGAGATGAAGTCTGGCCATCCTTGCTTCCCAGGAGCATCTCAGCTGCACTTCCTCCAGGACAGATCTGTTAGTTCTTTTGGCAGTCCATGGTACCTTCAGCACTCTTCGCCAGCAACACGACTCAAAAACATCAACTTGTCTTCGGTCTTCCTTATTCATTGTCCAGCTCTCACATGCATATGAGGTGA
>NW_006921656.1:7297975-7300789 GCF_000298275.1 Orycteropus afer afer | reverse complement strand
ATAAAACACAAGTAAACATCTTTCTGGTATTCTTTGCCTTGAGCCAAGATCCATCTGACAGCAGCTATGATATCCCTTGTCCCACGTCCTCTTCTGAATCCAGCTTGCACCTCTAAAAGTTCTCTGTCAATATACTGTTGCAACCGTTTTTGAACTATTTACAGTAATATCTTACTTGCATGTGATATTAATGATATTGTTTGATAATTTCCACATTCTGGGCTCACCTTTCTTTGGAATGGGTACAAATACCATCATTCAAATGCATCATTTCCTTTTTGGTATTCCTTGTGTAATGCCTAGAGCATTTGACTGCGAACCAGAAGGTTGGTGATTCAAATCCACCAACTGCTCCATGGGAGGAAGACGGAGCAACCTACTTCTGTGGATTCAGCACCTCAGAGACCCAATGGGATTTTGTTCTGAGTTGGAATCAACTAGATGGGTGTGAATTTTGAATTTTTAATTGATTGCCCAGCTTTCATATACCTATGAGGCATTGAAAAGATGATGCCTTGGGTCAGGTGCACCCTAGTCCTCAAAATGACAACTTTACTTTTTTTTTTTTTCCTCCTTTTTTAACACTTTAAAGAGATCTTTTGCAGAAGATTTTCCCAAGGCTATATACATCATTTGATTCTTGATTGCTGCTTCCTTGGGTGTGATTATGGATCCAAGTAAAAAGAAATCTCTGACAACATTGATATTTTCTCCATTTATCATGATGTGCTTGTTAGACCAGTCATAAGGATTTTTGTTTTCCTTATGTTGAGGTGTAATCCATACTGAAGGCTATAGTCTTTGATCTTCATCACTATGTGGTTCAAGTCCTCTTCACCCTCAGCAAACGAGATTGTGTCATCTGCATATCTCATATTGTTAATGGTCTTCCCCCAATCTTGAGGCCTTGCTCCTCTTCATATAGTCCAGCTTTTCAGATTACATGCTCAGCATAGAGATTGAATAAGAAGGATACACCACTGACACACATCTTTTCTGATTTTAAATCATGCCATATCCTCTTGTTCTATTTGAGTGACTGCCTCTCGGTCCATGTACAGTTTCCTCATGAGTACAATGAAATGTTCTGGAATTCCCATTCTTTGCAATATTATCAGTAATTTGTTATGATCCACACAGTTGAATGCTTTTGCAAAGTCAATAAAACACAGGTAAACATCTTTCTGGCATTTTCTGCTTTTCGCCAAGATCCATCTGACATCAGCAATGATATCTCTTATTCCATGTCTTATGAATCCTGTTTGAATTTCTTGTAGTTCCCTGTCAATATACTGCTGCAATTGTCTTTGAACTATCTTCTACAAAATTTTACTTGCTTGTGATATTAATAATATTGTTTGATAATTTCCACATTCTGTTGGATCATCTTTCTTTGGAATGGGCACAAATATGGATCTCTTCCAGTCAGTAGATGTCTTCTAAATTTCTTGGTGTAGACAAGTGAACACTTCCAGTGTTACATCCCTTTGTTGAAACGTCTCAATTAGTATTTTGTCAGTTCCTGGAGCCTTGTTTTTCACCAGTGCCTTCAGTGCAGCTTGGACTTCTTCCTCCAATATCATCAGTTCTTGATCATACGCTCTCTTGAAATGGTTGAACATTGGCCAATTCTTTTGGGTACAGTGACTGTGCATTCCTTCCATCTTCTTTTGATGCTTCTTGTATTGTTCAATATTTTGCCTACAGAATTCTTCAATATTGCAACTTGAGGCATGATATTTTTCTTCAGTTCTTTCAGCTTGAGAAGTACCAAATGTTTTCTTCCCTTTTAGTCTTCTAATGTCAGGTCTTTACACATTTCATTATAGTACTTTACTTTGTCCTCTGAAGCTGCCCTTTGAAATCTTCTGTTCAGCTCTTTTGCTTCATCATTTTTTCCTTTCACCTTACTACTCTATGTACAAGATCAAGTTTCAGGGGCTCTTCTGACATTCATTTTGGTCTCTTCTATCTTTTTAATGTCCTATTGCTTTCTTCATGTATGATGTTCTTAACATCATTTTACAATGCATCTTGTCTTCAATCAGTGTTCTAATCATCAAATCTATTCTTGAGACAGTCTCTAAATTCAGGTGGGATATACTCAGTGTCATACTTTGACTCTTGTAGACTTGTTTTAATTTTCTTCAGCTTGAACTTGAACATGCATATGAGCCTGTGATGGTGTGTTCTGCATTTGGTCCCTGGCCTTTTTCTGACTGATGATATTGAGTTTCTCCATCATGTCTTTCCACAGATGTAGTTGATTTGATTCCTATATTCTATCTGGTGACAGCTACATGTATAGTCACTGTTTATGTTGCTTTGAAAAGTGTTTTCAGTGAATAGGTCTTTGGTCCTGCAAAATTCTATCATGCTATCTCCACCATAGTTTCTATCCTCAAGCCATATTTTCCAACTACTGATCCTTCTTCAAGGAGCTCTTGTGGCATAGTGGTTTAAACATTTGGCTGCTAATTGAAAAGTTGGTGGTTTGATCCCACCAGCCATTCCATTGAAGAAATATGAGGCAGTCTGCTTCTGTAAGATTTGGAACCTTGGGAAAGTTATGGGGCCATTCCAGTCAAAAAAAAAAAAAAAAAAAGTCACTATGTGTCAGAATTGACTCGATTGTAATGGGTTTGGTTTCTTTTTTGGGGATTCTTCTTTTCTGTCTCTAACTTTGCCATCCAATCACCAATAATTTTCAATGCATCTTTTTTTTTTTTTTTTCCTAATTGATTAATTAATTTATTTTTATTTGGGTGAAGATTTACAGAGCAAATTCACTTTCCATACAGCAGTTCACATATA
>NW_006921656.1:7268538-7293730 GCF_000298275.1 Orycteropus afer afer | reverse complement strand
TTCTGTGTCTGTGTTAATTGGTTTCCCTTTTCTTTGTTGAAGAGCGCCTGTGCAGTCCTTGTGCCTAGTCCGCCATCTTGCCGGAACTCTCAATGCATCTTGATTGTATGTTTGATCAATTTCAGACTGCAGAAGTTTGTGAAACATTTTCAATTTCTTCATCTTTGGCATTAGTGGTTGGTGTGTAAATTCCTTGTAGGTGAATGGATATTATCATATCACTAACAGAGTTGTATTTCAGGATGGATCTTGAAATGTTCCTTTTGATGATTAATGTGGTCATTCCTCTTCAATTTGTTATTCCTGGCAAAGCAGACCATATGATTGTACAATTCAGGATGACCATTTCCGCTTCCTAACACTAAGAGCCAACTCGATGGCACACAACAACAACACTAAGATATCTATCTTAGTGTTAGATTTAATTTTTTACTTCTTCCAGTTTTCCTATATTCATGCTTCATACATTCTACATTCTGATTAGTAATGAATGCTTGCAGCTATTTCTTCTCATTTGGAGTCATGGAACATCAGCAAATGAAGGTCCTCAAAGCTTTACTCCATCCATGTCCTTAAAGTTGACTCTACTTTGAGGAAGCAGCTTTTCCCCAGTCATACGTTGAGTGCCTTCTAACCTGTGGGGCTCATCTTCTGGCACAGATAACATTCTGCTACTGTTCATAAGGTTTATACTGACTTTTTTTTTTTTTTTTTTTTTAAGTAGAAGATCATGAGGTCCTCCTTCCTGGGTATCTTAGTCTTGAAGCTCTGCTGAAATCTGTCCACCATGCATGACCTTGCTGGTATTTGAAATACCGGTAGCGTGTTGAAATACCAGCCACACAATGGAGATGTTCAGTGGTCTTCTATCTTTATGGCTCCATTCTTTCTCTACTTAACAGAAATTCCTCTTGGGCACTGGTAAATACCTGCACAATAGTTCTGGCTTTCAGTATTGTTGCCCCTTTAATTCCCTTGCGTCTCTTTTGTAAGTATTTCACTAGGAAGGTGGATGAGGACAAATCAGGTGGTGTTACCTTCTGCTCTCGTAACCAGGAAACCTACAATCATAGCTCTCTATATAGGTTTTTGATTAAGCATTCCATCAGGCCACATTTTTGAGCACATTTCTACAAAGTATATTTGCTTCCTTGTTCCTTCATTTTATTATATCCATATGCAAGGGTATTGTTTTACCATGTACATTGTAAAACATACATAAAATATAAGTTTGGCAAGTAGGAGATGAAACAATAGAAATAGAAGTCCTACGATTTTCTTTTTCTATCCAAATGAGTTGTCTTGGGGACCACTGATCAAGAGCCTTCCTCCCACTCTAAAAGCCACTGTGCTGTGGTTGGGTTTTTATATTCTTGTATTATCTGCAGGACCCCTGGTGGCACATTGGGTAAGCACTCAGCTGCTAAGTGAAAGGTTGGAAATTCAAACCCACTTGTTGCTCCATGGGAGAAAGATGAGGCACTCTGCTTCTGGAAAGATTACAGCTTTAGAAACTCTGTGGGGCAAAGATTCTACCGTGTCCTCTGGGGTCACTAGAGATTGGAATTGACTCAACAGTAATGGGCAATGGGTTTGTATTATGTGCACATTCTCTAGGGGCAGGTAGCATGTCTTTTAAAATCTTGTTTCTAAAATGTATAAGATAGCTTCTGCAGTCCCATTTTTTTTAAAGAATAAATGAATGAATGAATACACAATGAAGTGGAGGAAGGACATCTCAGTTCCAGCACTAAGTGCAAGGAAAAGAAGTGCAAGGAAAACAAGTGCAAATAACATTTGTGAAGAGATGAAGCTTACATGTGACCTCCAAAGCTAACCCTCCATACTCTCAGTGGTTAGGATTTAAAACCTGGGTTGGACTGATTCCAAATCCATGGCCATCACTTACCCTCCCCCAAATGACAGAAGCCTCTCTCTGTCACTCCCATTGAGAATTGCACCCATGCTAAACACACCCTTGGATGAAAGGTCCTAGGCTTATTTCTAGGACAAATTACCTCCTATTTTCCCCACCCACCTACGTACACAGACCACAAGTCACACCTCTGCACATAACAGTTGCCTCCTTTCCTTCACACTTTCTTCCAGGCCTGGCTCTCTGGCCAACAGCCACCTCAAGGGAAGACCTTTGAGTGAGCACATATGTGGGGGAGGTTTCTCCTGTCCGTTAACTCTCTGCTTCATCAGGACTCAGGCTGTCTGGGTTTCTGTCTTCTTGCATTTCCTGGAGGTGAGGCATGGTGGCAGACATGATTATAACTAGCTTGTCAAGTCTATTTGTTCAGCCTGGGCTTCTCTCTGCCCTGTCAGTTCACTTAGCTCTTCATCCTTGCTGAGGCTTCAGAGCTGCCTAGAGAGTGTGATTCCGTGTTACTGTTTTCCCTCCTCCACCTCCACTCTCCATGCCCACTGGTTTCCCTGGGCCGGGCTCCAGCAAGGAGCTGGGACCCTAGAACAGGCGACAATGGGGAAGCTTGCCCGTGAGAATATACAGCTTTGCTCTAGGCATATTTTTGTGCACACACACACACACACATTTAGAGTTATGGGAAGATATGTCCAGTTGAGTCCTTGGGTGGCGCAAACGGTTAACACACTCGCGGCTAACTGAACAGTTGCAGGTTTATGTCTACCCAAGTGTCTTGGAAGAAAGGCCTGGCAATTTCCTTTTGCAAAATTGGCCATTGAAAACTCTAGAGAGCATGGTTCTGCTCTGACACATGTGGGATGGCTGGGAGTTGATACCAACTTCACAGCAGCTTTTTTTTTTTTTTTTTTAAATACCAAGTTGGATTGAGAGGACCTGAGTTTGCTCTCTGATCTCTGGATTACTTAATTAGTCGTTGCTGGGCCTTGGCTGGGACAGCCCATTAGGACTAGTGGGGCAGAGTCTCTTGGAGACATTCTTGGAAACATAAAGTTACAATACAGTGTTGTAGTGAGCATGCTTGTGACTGCCCTGAACCTTCGAAACACTGGGATGGCCTCCTTTAGTCCTCACATCTCAGTAGCTTCAAAGAACACAGTGTATTTCTCAGGAAGGCTGCATGTCCATCACAGATCAGTGGCCTCACCCGCGACTGGGGCCAACAGAGTACTACCCTTTGCCAGTTGCCCTTGCGGAGGAAGGGAACATGGCAGATCTAACAATGCCTGTTAAGACTAGTGTCTGGAAGTGCTGCAATCATGTCCACTCACGTTTCAACAGCCAAAGCAAGTCACAGGGATGCAACCTTTTACTAAAAGGGTGAGGAAGTGGCTGTCTGTCTCGGGAAGGCAGGGCAGCTCGGCAGAGGAGGTGATATTCAGGAGATGCGAATGGCTCATGCAGACACAGAGGGTAAAAGGGTTAGGTGTGCTTGGGGAACACTTCTAGTCCAGGTGTGGCACTTGAAATATACATACAGTGAGCCATCAGTGGGCCCAGGAGAGGCTAGAGAGGAGGCGAGGAGGCATCTGGAGCCGGTCCACAGAGAAAGTGCCTTCACCGTTCCCCTGAGCTTCTCTGCCCTGTGGTGAGTTACGGAGAGTCTCTGTGGAGCAATGGCTCAGTAAGAGCTCTATGAAAGGACTACAGTGAGGTCATCTAATTCACTCTGGGGTTTTTGTTTGTCTGCTTACATTTAATCATTTTCCTCCTTTCACTCCATTTGACACATATTTGGATTAGTTACCCACTGACAACTCAACAACCTATGCTTGGCATATGCTCTATTGTACAAGAGACTTGTACTAATGTCAAGATGTCTGATTCAGAGCATGGCCCAAAGAGTTCATGAGAATCAGTGCGGCTCCTGACTGACCAGTGTCTTGGGCTCTCCTGCTGTGTAACAAACAGGCCCAGAATCTCCATGACATCAAGCCACGAGCACTTACTCCCCATGCTCATGGGCCCCATTTGGCTGTGGCTCAGCTGATATGGGCTGGGCTCGGCAGGCAGCTTTGGCTCAGGCCGTGGATCTAGCTGCGTCTGGCTCCAGCCTGCAGGGTGGGCCCAGGAATATACAGTGAGCCATCAGCAAGGTCCTGGGCAGACGGAAGAGAAGCTTCCTAAGGAAACCTTTGTTCATGGCAGATCGCAGAGGACAGAGATCAACCACACAGTGGCCTGACTGTGTTTTGAGTGTCTGCCTCAGTTTTGACAGCTAAAGCACATGGCCAAGTCAAAGCAGGTTCATGGTGAGGGAAGAAGCAGGGTCTTCTTGCTGGGGCCCATCTACCCAACGGAGAAGGAAACAGGCTTGGCCGCATTAAGGTTGTCTCATTGGACTTCACAGGACTTAAATGCCACCAAGCCAGAGCTAGGAGCTCTGGTAGCATAGTGCCTAAGGCACTTGACTGCTAACCAGAAGGCTGGTGGTTCAGACCCACCAGCCACTCCTCTGAAGGAAGGTTGGGCAATCTACTTCCGTAGTGAGACTGCCTTGGAAACCCAAGGAGGGGTCACTATGAGTCAGGGCTGACTCGACGGCACACAAGAACAACAACAAGCCAGAGCTCATGAGAACCGCCAGCAGGAAGCTCTCTGTGCACCACCGCCTGCTTTTGCCCTGGCTTCATCTTTCTGTTGCTGAGGGACCACAGTGCGTGAGCAACCACAGTGCACCGTTTATCCCTCTGGCTGTCTGCCCCTCTCTACGATCAATCTCACAGCCCTTTCCTGAGATGACATGTCTCTCCCAGGCCTTTGTGTACTCACCTGTAGAGATCTGGCTCCCTGTCACACTTTGTGGGGCAGCAGTTCCACGAGTGGAGGAGGGCTTGTTCTGGTGGCAATCGCAGGCTGTGCTGGGATTCTTCCTGGAGCGCCCTCATGGCTCACAGGCAGGGGATGGCTGTGCCTCAGGCACATCCAGACACTGTCCCCACGGGAGGGCCCAGTCCTCTGCCAGAACGGTGCAGACTCTACACGACATTCTATGACAACTATGCGTAGGCTCGACCACCCCCGTAAGATGGAGGCTTATTCCTGGGGGTGGACCTGGAATGACAATAGGATCTGGAATGGCTCATTTGGCCTGGACAAGAGAAGACTTGGAGGGAGGGTTTGAGTATGTCAGACACTGCTGTCACCAGATGGCAATTCATTCCAGCAGCATTTCTTGCATTTTAGCAATATGCCAAGAGCCATAGTGGTGCAGTGGTTAAGCCCTTGGCTATTAACCAAAAGGTCATCAGTTTGAACCTACCAGCTGCTCTGGGGAGAAACACATGGTGGTTTGCTCCTGTGGAGACTACAGCCTACAAAACCCTGTGGGACAGTTCTACTCTGTCATATGGGTTGCCATGAGTCTGGATTGGCATAATGGAACACAACAACAATAAAGCAATGTCCCAGCACCTCTGGAGTTACCAAAGTGAACAACACAAATGTGCACCCCTCCCTCATGAGGCTTAGGGTGTAGCAAGGTCAATGAGGTCATGAAACAGTTACATTCTCTTCATCAAGCCTGTTGAAAACAGCACCAGCAAGAGCAGGGATTATGGGATTATGGGATATTCTTTTCTTCTTTTTTTTTTTGCTGAACATATATGCAACCAAACATACGTCGATTCAACAGTTTCTGTGTGCACAGTTCAGCGGCATGGGCTACATTCTTCACACCGTATTACCATTCTCACTATCTGTTCCCAAACTATTTCACCACCATTACCGTAGGCTCATCGCCCCTAAACTTCCCATCCAGGCTTCAGAGTTACTGTTGTCAGTTTCATCTCATATAGATCATTCTTTAAAAAAGCTCAATGCTCAACGCGAACATTCTTGACTAAATGAGCTAAACGGCGGTTGGTTTCCATGTGACCTTAGGGGACAGTCTAGGTTCAAACTTTAAAGATGATCTCAGGGCGACAGATTCGGACTTTCTCCAGTCTCACTGAGAGGGTCTGTGATGTCTTGATTCCATAGGAATTTGCAATTCTGTTCCTCATGTTTCCCTCTGGGGTGTTTTTTTTTTTTTTTTTTTTTTTTTTTTAATTGTGATTTGGGTGAAGATTTACAGAGCAAATTCACTTTCCATACAGCAGCTCACATATACTTTGTCTCATGTCATTGACCACAGTTTACCACAATGCAACAGCTCCCCTCCCACTTCCTCCCCATAGTTACCTCTTCCTACCTCTGAGGTGTTCTTGACCTGCTTTAGGGCCCTGTTTGAGAAGGGCAGGCAGTTTTGTTTCTGTTTTGATGTAAGTAGTGAAGGGTTGTGTTGCAAAACTCTTGTCCCCAGCTCTTCATGTTTCAGTGGGGGTGGGATGGGGTGGAAATCCTCCTCCCAAAGAGGAAAACATTTGGGAAGAGCACATCTGGCATCTTTCTCTATGTCTACAACTCCTCACTCTTCCCCAAGAAGGAGAAATGAGTCTAATCCCATTGATGAGTGTGTAGGGAGGAATTGAGTCAGATCCAGAGTTCCTGGTGAGGGGTCAAACCCAAACACATTGCCATCCAGTCAATTCTGACTCACAATGACCCTGTAGGACTGAATAGAACTGCCCTATAGGGTTTCCAAGGCTGTAATATTTATGGAAGCAGGCTGCCTCATCTTTCTCCTGTGGGGCTGCTAGTGACTTTTTGGCTAGCAGCCACATACTTTAACAACTGTGCCCCCAGACCTCCTTTTGGTGAGTGGTAGGACCCCTGAAACTGAGTGGAACTTGTTTGGGAACTGAGGTCCAAGGAAGAGAAGTGACTTGGTCTCCATCCGTGGCTGTAGCAGAGACAGGAGCAGGGTCCACCTCTCACGATCCCTGAATGCACTGAAGAAGGGGAAGAGTGGCAGCTGGGGACTAGTTGCATGTGGTGACTATGGTGGGAGAGGCGGTAAGCCCAGCCCAGCCCATCCAGAATCAATTGGAAGACCCCTGAGGAGGGAAATAAATGTCCCTGAGACTGGGTGGATCATGAACAAGGTGGAGTTAGAGAGACTGGAACAGAAGGGCTGAATTAGGGGATGGCTCTGAAGGTCAGTGGATGAGAATTTGGAAAAAGATTCGATGGGCTCTTAAGGGGGAAGGAGTTGATGGGGAATCTTGGTCCCCAGGTCAGGTGCTCACCTGAGAGAGATGGTGGCACCTGTGGCTTGGAGAGGGGCTCCTGAGCACTGAGTTCTGGAGCTGGGAGAATGATGTGGCCAGCTGTGCTGGACCTCCCTGACAGAGCTCCAGAACAGAACTTCCCCAGTGGTGGTCTGGGCCGAACCCAGCCTACAGGTGCTTTTAACTCAAATGATTCTTAGAGCTTTGAATGAGGCAAAGGGCTGGGGAAGTGGAGGATCGTAAGCAAAAATCTGGGTTTCCATTGAAAAATAATAAAAAGAATCAGGAACCCCCGAGCCCACATTCCTGATCAGACACATTTCCTGGAGGGTGAGTGGGTGAGTGGTGGTTGCCCCTTTTGCAGGGCAAGAGCTTGTTAGACTCGCTCAGCTTCACTCCATTTTCCTGCCTAGGTCAGCAGGTTTCTGAGTTTGCAGCCCCTGCCTGTCTCCCCTCCACCACCATCCCAGGATGAGTTGAACCTCTCCTGGGCGGTGCAAATGGTTAAAGTGCTCAGCTGCTAACCAAATGGTTGGAGGTTCCCGTCTACCCAGGGGCACCTCAGAAGGGCCTGGTCATCTGCTTCCAAAGTTCAGCCACTGAGAGCCCTGTGGAGCCCAGTTCTGCTCTAACCCACGTGGGGTGCCGTGAGTTGGAGCTGACTCCTTGCCAGGTGGTTGAGCTTAGAGATCCTTCTGAGATTTTTTTTTTCTTTCTTCAGCTTAAAGCAACACACATTTATTAAGTTACAGTTTCTGTGGGTCAGGAAAGGAGCCTTGTGGCACAATGGTTAAGCATTTGGCTGCTAACCAAAAGGCTGGTGGTTTGAACCCACCAGCTGCTCCATGGGAGAAGGTGTAGCAGTCTGCTTTCATGAAGATTTTGGCCTTGGGAACCCTATGGAGCAGTTCTACTCTGTCCTATGAGATTGCTATGAGTCAGAATTGACTCAATGGCAGTGGGTTTGGTTTGTGGGTCAGGTGTTGGACACGCCTTAGCCTGGTCTTGGGCACAAAGTCTTGGATACAATCTAAGTGTCAACCAACTGCATCTTCATCTGGCACTTGTCTGGGGAAGAGTTTGCTTCCAAGCTCACTCAGGTAGTTGCACTTCCTTGCAGGTGTGGGACTGAGTGCCTAGCTTCTTGCTGGTTGGCTGCTGCCCACAGCTCCTTGAAGCCCCCTGCTGGTCCTTGACAAGTAGTTTTTCCCAACATGGCTGCTTTCTTCCTCAAGCCAGCAGGAGATTCTCTCAGGTGAGTTTGATAGCAAGACAGAGAGGTCTGCTCTCATCTTGAGCATACTCTGTGGGTTAGAAGCAGGGCACCGTTCCACTCACACTCCAAGAGAGGGCTTACACAGGCTTTGGAGTCTGGCTAACCCTGGGTTTGCAACTTAGCCCTGCGACTTTTTAGAAAAAATATTTTATGGTGTTTTAGGTGAAAGTTTATCCTTTTGAGATTTTAATGTAAGCCAAAGACCTTCTCCAAAGAGATGCAGAAATGTAATTCACACATTGGAGCACAACACAGGTGGTTCCTAGACTCACCAAAGTTGTTAAGAATCTGGACCCAGATAAAAAACCCTCACTTGAAAAGTTTCATTCTGCTGTTTGTGGGAGCAAGAGTCCAGATGGCAACCAGTGATAACAGCAATGTTTCTTGCAGGGACACTCTGTAAAGCACCCCCTTTCCTTGCAAAGCATGCAGCTTCCCTTCCTTTTCCTTGCAGCTCCATCCTCCTCACTCTTCCAACCCTTTTTCCTCATCCTCTCTGTAGGCAGGCGGGGCAGAGCACTTTCATCCTCCCTTCAGGATAGCAGAAATTGGGGTCCAGGGGCTGGGGGTGCCTTTGGCGTGCTGCCCTGCTGGGGACCAGAAGTCCTGGCACTCAGCTCCCCCAGGAGCCTTGGCTTTGGTCTCCCCTCTCTCCCCGCTATCTTCCATTCACCAGTCAGTTATAAATAGCTCCAAAGAAGGTTTTATTTCCAGCTTCGAAGTGACAAGTGCTGTCAGCAACCCCACACAGCACCCCATTGATGTTTTGAAGGGGGTGGGAAAAGGAAATAAAATTGCTTATTTGCCCAAAGCAACATGCAGTGAACTGAGATCCATCGATGCTCCATGGACTCTGCTTTCCCCAAGTGAATGGAGTTTCAAATTTGGAGCACAGATGGCCTGCGGGCTGAATGGCTGCTATGGCCTCCCTGATTAATTCGGCCCATGTCACAGTTCATGGAGTGCTGGACAGTGACACTTTTCTGTCCACAAGCCTGGGGAAGCCACGTGAGCAAGAGCAGTGGGGAGGGGAGCGGGATGGCGGCAGATCCTAATAGCTTGGGGCCTTGTCTGAAAAGCCTCACCCACCACGGTGTCATCGTGTTGCATGTCATCCTGCGCAAAGGCAGGAGAGGGAAGGCAAGTCTCTGTGTGGCGAGCCTTCCTGACAGAAAGGGGAAAAGAGACAAACTAGCTGCCACCAAGTCAACTCCAACTCTGTGAACCCATGTGCACAGAATACCATGGGAGTTTAAAGGCTGTGACGTTTTGGAAGCATGCTGCCGACCCTTTCTTACAAGGACCCTCCAGGCAGTCTTGAACCTCTAACCTTTCAGCTAATAGTCATGGACTTAACAGTTTGCACCACCCAGGGACTCCCAATAGAGGGAGAAACCATGGCCAAACCTTTGCAGTTACAGAGAGAAGGGGCTGCAGTAGGAGTTGGGAAGACTAGAGTGCTTCTTGATGGGATCCAGGCCAACCAAACAGAGCCTGAGACCATGGCCAAGGAGGGTAGAACACACGCACACATAGGAAATGGAAGGGAAGGTAACCAGTAGTTGGCTGAGCTTCAGCCATGAAGCCCAATGGGGTATGCTGGTAAGGAAAGCAGGGTTGGCCAGGCTGAAAGCAGCTGGGAAGCTTCCCTCCTCTGCTCTATAGAGGCATCCGTATTGGCATCCAGGGTGGTGCAAACCCTTAACACACTCAGCTGCTGCCCAAAAGGTTGGAGGTCCAAGTCCACGCGGAGGCACCTTGGAAGAAAGGCCTGGCGATCTACTTCTGGAAAACCAGCCGTTGCAAACCGTGTGGAGTACAGCTCTATTCTGACACCCAAGAGGTGGCTGTGAGTCAGAATCAACATGATGTCAACTTGCCATAGAGCTTTCTATGTATGGCAATCTGTGAGCTGCCCCTCTGCTATGTCCAATGAGGAAACACTTGATTGCACCATTTTGTAGATGAGAAAATAGGGGTGGAAAGAGACTAAATAACTTGTGTGAGGTCACATGGAAGTAAGGGCTGAGCCTAGCAGTTTGGCTCAGAGTTCATCTCTTCCTCTTTGCCCTATTCCCTCCATAAGTAAATAGTGGGGTGGAGGGCAGCTCCTACACAGAGGGAGAGAGAGAGACAGGGAGACAGACAGAGAGACAGAGAGAAAGAGAGAGCGAGTGAGGGAAAGAGAGAGAGAGACAGGGAGGGAGGCATAAGGTGGCTGTCTGCCACAGTGTCTGGCCCTGAGTGAGTTCACGCTGTTTGAGAAGGCGGTGCCCATGGGGCAGACCCAAGGGAATTCGTGGTCAGGCTAATGAGCTCTCAACACTTTGGATACTTAGAAAGAAGAGAAAAAGAAAGCTAGTTTGTACTCTGAACTTTTAGCCCTACTGAAATCTCCATCTGTGGAAAGATCAACCTGCTGTCTTGGAATCTGCCAATCAGATGAGGTTTTTGTCAATTCCAACTTCTTTCTCTTGGAGAGAGGTGCAGGGTCTGCGGAGAGGGGCCTGGAATATAATACAGTAAAATTTGTGAAAGCCAGGACCCGAGTGAGGCGGAAACTTGTCAGAGAAGGAAAACGCAGGTGTTTCCCACTAATAGGGAATGATAGAAAGTGATAAGACTTGGCCCTGCCAAAAGCAGAAAGCTTGTGCGACTGGAAAAACCAGGCAGTTCCGGCTCTCACAGGTTTCACCGTGCAGTGAGCTTCTAGTCTCTGCCCCTGCGCCACCCCATTCCTCAGAAATCCTTGGAGTCAAACCTCCAGAATAGGGCCAGCAATTTCTGAAGTTCCTCTTACGTGCTGCCGTTGTGAGGCCTTTCTCCTGGCTCGTCTTGTTTAGTCCTCTCTGGAGTGCTACACAAAGGGAGAGGGGGCAATCTACTTCTGTAGGGACACCGCCTGGGAAACCCAAGGAGGGTCGCTGTGAGTCGGGTCCGACTTCACGGCAGTGAGTTTGGTTTCTGGTTTGGAGTGCTGTGAGGAAGGCTCACTGTCCCTGCTTCAGACATGAGAACTCTGGAATTATCATTTTATCTACTGGAACATAGGCTACAAGAGAGCCATGACCTTATTTCTCCCAGTCATGGCTGTGTCTACAGGGCTAGCACAGTGCTGGCACATAGTAGGTGCCCAGGACATATTTGTGGAATGAATGCACTAAGCAGCTTGGCCAGTCACGGAGATTTAAGTGTAGTTCTGTGTGGCCGCATTAGGAAGAGTATGCTGGATGTGTTTACGTCTGGGCTCTCAAGGTGGCGAGAATCATTTGAATGCAGGTGGATATACCTTGATGTAAGAAGCCCTGGTGGTACAGTGGTTAAGCACTTGGTTACTAACTGAAAGGTTGGGCTTGGCTACTAACTGAAAGATTTGAACTTACTAATTGCTCCATGGGAGAAATGTGGCAGTCTGCTTCTATAAAGATTACAGCCTTAGAAACCCTATGAGGCAATTCTACTCTGTCCTGCAAGGCCAACTTGTATACCTGGATGCAGCTAATGGGTGCCACGTTGAGATCCAACCCTTTTGTCCCCATCAGGACTGAGAGAGAAGTCTATGACGTTTATGATTCGATTGAACTCAACATGCATATATTGCACCGTGATCATGTCCAGCACTGCATTTGGCATCTGACTGAAAAACCAAATGAAAGCAGCTGCTGTTGAGTCCACTCTAACTCATGACTCGCAAAGCAGAGTTCACACAAAAGCAATATGATGAGACAGGTATGGTCCCAGGTTGTGAGAAGTTGCTATTATAGATAAGAAGTTAAAATGGACAGTTGGTTTAGGGATGAGTGTGGGTCACAAGTGACCGAGTGACATGTAGTCTCAAGGTGTGTGCTGGTAGCCCCAGGAACAAGGGGCTGTCTTCTGAGACTGTGAGCAGCCAGGGTCTCATAAGGAGGAGCTTTCAGGAGCTGGCTGATTGTCTGGGCTTTGGAGTCGAACTTAGGTTCTTAGTCCAACTCTGCCATTTATAAGCTTCGTGGCTTTGGGCAAGTTGCGTGGCACCCCAGTGCCTCAACTTTATATCTATGAAAAGGGGTTAAAAAAAGCACCTCCCTTAGGGAGTTGTGAGTTTTGAATGATTGATTGTTGAGAACATGTGCTGTCTGGAGTTACGCATTTAATGAATGTTAGCTAATATCAGCTGTTTGGTCAGCCATCAGTGCTAGCTGACATCAGGAAGAGGCCCTGCCTGATAGTGAGTCCAACAGAGAACTGAAGATGGACAGACTGTGTCCTGATGTTATCCATTGAGCACTTGGATCCATCCATGCCAGAAGCTAACTCTCTCTAGAATTTTTTGTTAAAGTCAATTAGAGTTGCATTTCTATTAATTGCAACTAAAAGAGTCCCACCTGTTATAATGACTGTATCCACACTAAAAGGCGAATTGTTAACAGCACAGTAGAACTTTCTGTGATTCTCCTTTCTTTTTAGGCCAAAGTCTAAATTCCTTTGAATTTGAACACTGAGCCTCTAGTGTTCATGACCTAGCCCTGCCCGACTCACTGGCCTCAGCTCTCTCTGAGTCCATTTACGCTCCACCCACCCGCCTTTCCCAACCACTCCGCAGGCCCTAAGCCCACCATGCTCTCCTGTGTGACTTTTCACAAGCAGTTCTCATTCCTGGGAGTGCCTCCTCACCTGGGTTGCCTCTTCCTCAAACGGTCTTGCTTTCAGCAGCTCTTTTGGATCTTTCTGAGGCTGGAGTAAGTGCCCTTCTTCTGTTCTTTTTTATTTGAAATGATTTGTTTCTGTTATCGTTGTTGGAAGTATGCACAGCAGAACACACACCGATTCAACAGTTTCTCCATGTACAATTCCGTGACACGGATGACATTCTTCGAGTCATGTAACCATCTCACCCTCCTTTTCCTACTTGGTCCTCCTCCATCAACATAAACTCACTGCCCCTAAGCTTCCTGTCTAACGTTTTGAGTTGCTGTTGCCAATTTGATCCCACCCTCCTCTGTTCTTGCATCATTCACCCCAACGAGGGCCATACTGTGCTGTAAAGGTCTGTTTCCTTTTCCACATCTCGCCCTTGTGCCAATGCTGAGGGATCCTTGCGGGCAGGGACCATTGAGATCGGAATAAAATAGCTCTATCTCCCCAGGTCAGGCGCAGTATCCCATACATATGAGGGGCTCAATACACACTCATGGGATGACACACAAACACCAGAGTGAGTCGGGAACAAGAGACACATGCATGGTTTGGTATGCTAAGACCCCTTAATATGGTTTGATCAAAACCAAGCCCACTCAGAAGCTCCAGAGCTGAGTTCCTGCTGGATACGTGCTGATGGCTTCTTTGGCCACGCTATTCACAGTGAGGCAAAATTCCACCTGGTAGGTGCTTGAGTTAATAAAAAAACCTAAACACACAGCAGCCCTGACATGCCCAGGGAGTAAGACTGCCAATTAAAGAGGTGGAAACCCCACTCTGGAGGAAGCCGATATTTGAAAGACCCTGGAAGCCCTTATTTATGGGGCCTGGATTTCTCTGTAACCCTTGGGTGAGCATGGGACAGTGTGTTGGCCCTAAAGATGAATAAATTTGTGCTGTGTTCTGCCTCGTGGAGGGAAGTGCCTCATGGAGGTTCCCATGTTTCTGCAGGGGAATTTCTTTCTGTACTAATTGCTGTCAGCATTCATCAGGATCACCGGGAGAGCAATATCCCAGCCAAAGGGGCCTTGTGGCCAAGCTCTGCAGGTTCTTTGGGAGGCCGAGGGACACAGAGGGTGTGCACCTGTTGGACATCTTCACTGGAGAGAGAGCCAAGGTGTCACAACGCAGCAGGAGTCGAGAACCACAGCTTTCACACCAGGGACCCTGAAGCCATAGGCCTCCTCAGGACTTCTGCCAAGAATGCCTCTCCTCCAGCTGTTGAACTGTCTCCTTCTCACCCATAGGTCCTAATTCAAATGTCTCCTTAACAGAGGAAGACTTCCATGCCAACCTGGGAGAGTCCTTAGCAACCACCATGGGGCCCAGGGAGCAGCTAAGCCGATGGGGTCATTGGCCTCCATCATCCTGTCAACCAGACCAGCTCCACTGTATATCTCTTATATCTTAGGCCATCCCTGGAGAATTTGTGCAAGGGTTCTGGTGCTTCAAAAAGCAAGGTTTGGGAGCTGCAGATCTATCCAGGCTTCACATGTAACAGGTGAGTAGATGCAGCCCTGGTTGAAAGAGAGGCAATACCACAAGGTCCAACAGAGAATCAGCTTCAAATATGGGTCTTAAACCCAGATCTCTGCATTGTGCAGTGTTTTAGTCTTCCTTCCATATCACCATATCTGCCTATGTCAAACCTTTAAGTTCCCCTCTCCTGTGTTGACTTCAGGGATTCTGAGTGAGGAAGAATGATGGGGATTGAGCCTCTAAAGGAGAAAGTAACTTACATGTGCCACACATGACTTAGGAACGTCTCAGACTCACCTTTACTTATTTAGCAAATGTTTGTTGATTGCATATTATGTGCTGGAGTACAGGGCAAAACAAGACACAGATCCCCATCTTAAAGGCCATATTCCTGTGGGGAGGGGGCAAATCAACAAGTAAATATGTAACTACAACAATTATGAGTTCTGCTTAGTGCAATGAAAGAGAGAAGGAGGACAGGCACACTTTGTTTCATTGTGCTTTTTTTAATTGTGTTCTTTACAAAATGAAAGTTTGTGGCAACCCTGCACAGAGCAAGTCCATCACACCATTTTCCCGATAGCATGTGCTCACTTTGTGTCTCTGTGCCACATTCTAGGACTTCTAGCAATATTTCAAACTTTTTCATAACGCTATTGCACACTTAATAGACTACAGTATAGTGTAAACACAATTTTTCTATGCACCGGGAAACAAAATAATTTGTGTGGCTTGCTTTACTGCGATATTCCCTTTGTGGCAGAGGTCTGGAACCAAACCTGCAGTATCTCTGAGGTTGGCCTGTATTGTGATGGAGTGTGAGGGGCGGGGGAAGAAGGGTTGGGTGGTGCAGTTTCATAGGTTGGCATGGAAGTCTTCCTCTGTTAAGGAGACATTTGAATTAGGACCTATGGGTGAGAAGGAGACAGTTCAACAGCTGGAGGAGAGGCATTCTTGGCAGAAGTCCTGAGGAGGCATCTAGAAACACCCTCATGTGATTCCCTGGCCTCTGCATTCCTCAGCCCCTTCCTGCCAACCATTTCCCCAGCCACCTCAGGGGCCACCCTTCTCTCCTCTTTAACCTCAGTTAGATTTGCCTATGCTATTGATGAGAAGTAATCAGATGGGACTCCTACTTCCCACCACCAAATCCTCTGACCCCCATCCATCTGTTTCTGTACTTTCTTCCTTTGCCCCTGTTCCAGTGGATGGATTTTCTCACTTCTATCAAGAACCAAACTTCCATCTTCAGAATAATGACATACTCTAAAATCTCCCATTTCTACCAAACTCTCTTGACCCACATCCTCCACTAGCGTCTGTTGCTATTTTCTGCTACCTTCAGAGGAAAACTCCTTGAACGTTGCTTTAACTTCCTCAGCCCCCATTTCCTCACCAGCCCACTTCAGTTGGGCTGTTTCCGACCCTGCCACTCTACAGAAACTTCGTTGTGAGGTCATCATTGCCCTCCAAGCTAGCAAGTCCAAGGGGGCTTGCCATCACCCCTACTTCCTAGTAATGTTCTGCATGGCTGGCTACTTTGGTTTGTTGAAACAGCCTGTGACTTCAGTGACACAATAGCCCCCACTCCTGTCTCCCAGGTGTTGTCACTAGGTCTTTGCTGGTTCCCCCTCCTCGCCTGGGTCTAAATGTTGGATCACTCTAGGGCTCAGTTCTGGGTCCCCTTTCTTCTGTACCTAACTCTCCTTAGGTGACCTCATCCATTTCTATGGCTTTAAATACCATCTTTGTGATAATGACTTCCAAATTTATATCTCCAGCACTAACATCCCTGAAGCTGCAGACTCATATATCCTGTTCCTTGACATCTCCACTTAGATGACTAATGGGCATCTCAACTTAATACATCAAGAAAAGTCTTAATTTTCCCACTCTACCTCCAAAGTTGTTCCTCCTTTAGTTTTTACCATCTTGGTAAATGTCACCACCACCCCCCTGATCACTCAAGCCCAAGTCCCAGGAATCATTAATTTCTCTCACGGCTTCACTGTCCTGTCCAACCCATAAGTGAGGCCCATAGGTTCTGCCCTAAAGATGCTCTATCGCTCTTCCCTTTATCTCTCTTCTGCTACACATGTCCTAAGCTCCACCGCCACTCCCTCTGACTTTATGATAGCCTCCCAACTGGTCTCTAAGCTGCCTCTATTGCCTTCTGTAATCTATTCTCTACACAGCAGGCTAAGTGCTCTTTTTCCAAAATGTAAATCAGATCTCCTCACTTGTCAATTTAAGTACGTCCAATAATTCCCAATAGCATTTACAATTTAAACTATTTGCCATGCCTCACAAGTCTTTACACGAGCTGACTCCCATCTGCCTCTGACTTCATCTCATGTTGCATTTTTCTTCTTCCATTATGTCTCACTGACTCTGGCCCTTCCTTCCTTCCTCCCTCCCTCCCTCCCTCCCTCCCTTCCTTTTCTTCTTTCTTCCCTCCTTCTCGCTCTCACTGCTTTTCTCTCTTCCTTCCTTCCTTTTTCTCCAGTGCCCTTAGTCTTCTCGACTTCCTGGCACCACAATGGGGAAGAGAATGAAGAAGAGGGTGGGCCTGTCTGGAGGGGTCAGCTTTGCCCTGTCTGAGGAGAAAACAGAGGAGAGAGGTCAATACCTCTCATGCCATCTCCCTGCCTGTGAGTAAGAAGTGACCTAGGGAAGATGCCACACTCTGACCAGTCAGATGGGCAGTTCTTCCTTGTTTGGAGGAATGCTGGGAACGGAGTGGACAGAAGGGGAAGCTTCTGGAAAGGAGACAGAGATGACCTTGCCTCAGTATATGCTCCATGTCCCACAGGGCCCAGCCTGGGCCCAGGCAATTCAAAGTGTGTGTGTGTGTGTGTGTCACAGTGTGTAATGTGGCACTCTGAGGACCACTGTTGCCTTTTGGTTCTTATATGTACTTGGTATTTCCCCATTCTCCAGACAACGAAATGGGGCTCAAGGAGAATGAGTGACATGTATGAACTCAGGCAGCTGGGAGGCCTCAGGAGCACATGGCTGTGGCTGAATGCCTCTGTGGTTGGCAAGAACCTGGGCTCCCTCACAGCACTGCCTCACACTAACTGTGTCAGTGATCCCAGCAGATGGCCATCTCCCTGTGCCTTCGTTTCTCATGTTTATAGAGCCCTGTTGTGTCCTCCTAAGACATGTGCTAAAATTGTAGCTTTTGTGCTGGTAAATAAGGAGTGGTGGTGGCACAGAGATTAAGTGCTGAGCAGCTGATGGTTAGAACCTGCCAGCTGCTCCTCAGAAGAAGGGTGTGGCAATCTGCTCCCAGAAAGATCCCAATCTTGGAAAGCCTATGGCACAGCTCTACAGCATCCTATGAGTCAGAATTGACTTGATGGCGGGCGGTGGATTTTGGTTTTTGATGCCTGTGAATATAGTCGTGTGTGGAAGTAGGGTCTTTCTTTGTTATATTAATGCTGTTAGACCATGGTAGGTTTGGTCCTAAGTCTAATCATTCCGAGTTATAAAAAGAGCAGCATGGACACAGAAGCACACAAGGGAAGACACCACGTGATGACAGGCACACAGAGCAGATGGGCCTACAAGCCCTGTGATGCCAAGATGGCCAAAAGTGACTAGAAGTTAAAAAAGATGAAGAAGGACTTCCCCCACGAGCCATGTTCTGAATTTGGACTTCTAGCTTCCAGAATTGAAATCAATTTCTGTTCCTTAAAGCCACCCACTTGCAGTGTTTTCTATTGCAGCAGGGTTAGGAGACGAAGACAAGCCCCATCTTGTAGAGCTGTCCTGGGAGGAAATCAGGTTTTTATGAGTGTATTTGACCACAGCACCCGCTATGAGGCTGAATTCGCAGCATCGCCCCACTCGGTCTTGGCAGGAGAGGCACATGAGTCGTGGAATGGCCTTTTGGAAGATTCTCAGAGGAGCTGAACACCCTGATCCATCCCTGCCTGAGGGCTGGGATGCAAGAGACATTTGCCAGAGGAGAGGGAACATGCATTTTGGAGTCAGATGCGCTAAGATTAAAGTCCTAGCTCTGTCACACATCACCTCTGTGATGTGGGTAAACCTGTTCCTACATTAAGCCTCAGTTTCCTCATGTGGAAAGGGGCAATGAGGACATCTGTTCACAGGGTGGCCATGGGCACTGCACACAGTGTCCTATGGTGCCGGCACGCACGGAAGCTCCATACAAGGTGGCTGCCTGTCTCTTCTCATTCTCAAGTTGTCTCGGGGAATCATTGTGGGGATGTGAGGTAGGAGCAGGGGACAGTTTAATAAAGGGACCCAGAGAGGGAGCAGAATGAAGCCATCCGGAATCTTACTCCTGGCCCAAAGTCTTCAGCAAAAATAACACCTGGTGACTAATCATGAGCCAGAAGTCGCAGGGCCTCAGAGGACAAAGAAAGAGGAATATAAATGTTACATGAGGATAAGAGCCCCACTCTGAAAGCTCCTCAGTGAGGAGTCTCTCTTACCCTGTAATTGTCACCGGGCTGTGTCATTGCCTGCAGCAGGGAGTCACTTCAGAGGGCCTGACAGGAGGAGGGATGTCATATCCACAGGGGATGTTCATCCACAGCTCAGTCCAGCAGTGTTGACAGTCCAGCACGGTCCGCACTGGCTGCGGGTGGGGCAGGCAGCAGGCTGGGAGCTTCATACCACTCTCCTGATGGGAAGAGACAAGGAGGGCTGAAAAACTTCCCTAAGCATATTTTATGGTCAGGCTGGGCTTGGGGTTGCAAGCTCAACTTTCACCATCAGCCACGCAGGACCATTTGCAGTCGTCTAATAGTGCAAATGCTTTGCCCTCGCTACTAACCAGAAGGTTGGCAGTTTGAACCCACCAGGGGTGGCATGGAAGAAAGGCCTGAGAATCTACTTTCATAAAGATTACAGCCGAAAAGAAAAAAGCCCTGTGGATCATAGTTCTATTCTGCAACACATGGGGTGGTCACGAGTCAGAATTGACTCAACAGCAGTGAGTTTGGTTTGGGTTTTGAATATGACTCATGCTTGCCAAGCTATCCAGACATTTCTTTCCCCCTGCTCCCTGGGTCAACCCTACCCAGTCTTCCCGTGTGGACTCAGATGACACATCCTCCATGAAGCCATCTCTGATTGCACATGTTCATGTGCCCTCCAGTGCTCCCCTCTCTCCTATCCCAGGATAGTTTACAGTGTACACAGAGCTCCGAGAGACCAAGAACTTGGTCACGCATCCATCTCTATTGTACCAACATCCAGCACTGTGCTTGGCTATGAGCAAGCGTCCAGTCTGTGCTGATGTTCTGGATCTCTAAAACTATCATTGTGACTCTGACATACAGCCTGTGAGAATCATGCAGCTTGGATTTGAATCATTGTTACCAGAGTGATCATTCAATGAACTGAGTACCTACTACGCATCAGGCACTGTATTTGGTGCTTCATCCATTGCGTCTTTTCCTCACACTAAACCTAGACACTATGTATTATTCCCAATGTATAGATGAAAGGAGTCTCTGGGTGGCACAACCTAATTGCTTGACTATTAGCCAAAAAGATGGTGGTTCGAACACACCCAGAGGCACCTTGAAGGACAGGTCTAGCCATCTGCTTCCAACATCTCACAGCCCTTGAAAACACTATAGAGCAGTTGTACTCTGCACACATGGGGTTACCATGGGCCAGAATTGACTTGACAACTAACAACAAACAACAACCGAGGGAGAATTGAGACTAAGGGAGTTTGTGACCTCCCCAAGGTTATATAGGTAGTGTGGTGGTGGAGATGGGTCATGACCCAGGTCTGTGATACCCACTCTCACTCTGCCATACCATGCTTGCCCCTACTCTATTAATGGGGGGGGGGGAAGGGCAAGGTGAATGCTTAAAAAGGAAACAGGAGAATCTGTGGTAGATGAGTCTAGGTGGTGATGGTTCAGTGACCTCACAATTAACATAGACCATGAAGAGACAGAGCATCTTAAAATCCTTGTTGACTGTGCCTCAATTGTGGCTTAATCCATGACAGATCATTGAAAGAAAGAATGTGTTCCCAGAGGGGATGGGCAGCATAAGAGAAACTGAGATGCAAAGAAGAAAAATTGGTCAATGTGTTGGGTAGAGTTATGGCCCTTCCATTCTAGAAAATCTCCCTGGTAAAATAATCATGACAAGCGTGGTTTCTTAAATTTTGATGGCCCTCCATAGCCATTTCCCATGTATTATGTCATGATCTATTCCCTCCATGCCCCAGGATTACGCTATTGTCGTTGTTTTATAGATGAAGAAACTGATGTTTCATTCAAATTAAAGTGTAACAGCTTTGAGATAACAGTTTAAAGTGTGACTCCAAATAGGATGTTTTGTTGGAACAGTAATCAAAACTCTGAGAGTGAAATTTCAGGCATGAGCCAGCAGGGAAGATGGAATTTGAGGGGAATTAGGACAATTTGTGGGTGCCTGAGAAAAATGGAATATGATGTTGTGTACTGCGCTTGTGTAGGTGGACCTGCAACCAGGAATCCTGGGATATTCCTGGCTCCTAGGGCTCTGTTGGGGAATGATTTTTGCCAGGTTAGAACAGAGTGTAATTTCACAGAGAGCCTGAGGACCCAGAGGTGAAAAGAGGCTGCCTCTGTCTTGGAGGGAGGTGGTACACTCTGACCTTCTCTCCTTTGTGATGTTTTGCCTGCTCCTGAGTGGGTTTTTGGATAAGGAAGTGTCTTGGGTCAGGGTTCTGAGATGAGGACAGTATGCAGGTGGTTTCCAAAGGGCATGTTTTCTGGAGAAGCCAGGAGGGGCATCAAGCCAGGTGGGAGGAGAGGAAGCCAAGCAAGGAGAGGATTCCAGCAGAGTCCTGAAGGGGGCAGCTTAGCCCTGATTGCAGAGGGGGCTCCAATGTGTGAGTAACATCTCAGCCTTGAGGTAAGGGAGATGGGAATTTGTAGTCCAGCACCATTCTAATTGGCCGTAGGGGGAACTCTGAACTCACAGGAACTTCCCGCTTTCCTTGAGTGCAGAGCAAAGTGGACCCAGTAACCTTAGGATGTTCTTTGAAAAGTTTCAGGTCTGCAGTTGAAAATAAAAAGCATGCTGAAGTCTGGGGAGGGGGTGCACACGAAAAAATATCTCGAGGGATGCAGGTGGGACATGCCAGTGTCGGCACTGAACAGGATCCCATCTTCGTGGTGGGTCAGAAACTAAGAGGGGGATACCATGCTGCCCTTGTAGGTGTGAAGTCTACAATGAATGTGAAGACACAGACCTGGAGGGTAAAGAACAGTGTTTGAGTCTTAGGTCTCTTAAGAGATACGTCTTGTGGGCAAAGGCAATGGATCCAGCCTCAGTTGCTCATCTGTAAAATGGGGATAATCACACTCAGTTCCCAGGGCTGCTGTGAGTATGACATCTAATAATATGCCATGTAAACCATTGTGTCAACATGAGGTATCAATGTTCGCTAAGCAAGGGGACATCCTGTAATGCTAATGGAATCTGTGAGGATGGGAACATCCTCCAAGTCACCAGAAATATGGGAGGCAAGTTCACCTCCCTCATAAACACTACTCAAATGATACACATCTACTTGATCTATATAACACACACACACACACATATATATTCACACACACATATGTGTGTGTGTATATATAGATCAAGTTGATATGTATATATAACATATATGTATCAAGTAGACAGGAACAGGCTGACCAAGAGTTATCAAACATTTTGCAGAAATTCTTGGAATAACAAAGAGGACATTGATGTCAATGCCAACCCACAAAGAAATAGCATAAATCGGGAAACAAAAGAAAACTTTAAAATAGTGTGAGAAATATCTTCAGAACAAAACAGCAATAAAACTTTTAAAATGGCCACTGTGCAAATGAACCAGAGTTCTCAAAATTTTAAAATGTGTAATTAGCAATATATAAATGAAAAGTTTTAATTATTACTGTGTAGCTAGATACTGGTGGCATAGTGCCTAAGGCATTTGACTGCTAACCAGAAGGCTGGTGGTCCAAGCCCACCAGCCACTCCTCAGAAGGAAGATTGGGCAATCTACTTCCATAGTGATACTGCCTTAGAAATCCAAGGAGGAGTCACTGTGAGTCAGATCTGACTCTATGTCAATGAGTTTGGTTTTTTTTGGTTATAGATACTTGTAAATAAATTTAATCCTATACATTCCATTCATGGCTATACGTTATGTGTGTACATTTTAAAAACGTGTTCGGAGATAGAGGTGATTTCAACGTATTCGTAGATAGAAATATCTAGGAATGACTCTGTTATCAAAAAAGTAAATAATCAAACCTCTCCAAGTTTAGTCATCATAAGGATAACCAAACCAGTTGTGGTGGAGTTGACCCCAGCCCATAAATGCCATACCTACTTGCTAAGTGAAAGGACCACTAACGTGGTTTATCTAAGAATTTGTTGTATTTACTATAAAAATAGGAAAAGGAGTAGGCAACTTTCAAATAGTAACAACTTCTCTCACTTAAAAACACAAACTCACATCTGGACCCATGGATCCCACCCTACATCAGCACTCGGTGCCTTCAGAAGAAGACCAGAAGTCCCCGGTTAGACGGACCAGAGCATCAGGAGGAGGCAGGGCTGGCACTGCATCCTGATTGACAGGTAAACTTCAGAAAGGAAGGAAGAGATGGGGTCGGCATGTCAGGAGGAGTGACCTCTGTCAGGAGGTCCCGCAGGTGTAAAGGCTCCACATGGGATTGGGCCAGGCTACCAAGACCATTTCTGTTGAGAATGGAAGGTTTGAGAAAGTATGGGTTTTGCTGGGGAAGAATGAAGGGACCCTCATTTTCAACCTGATTGACACCATCCATAAAGCGCCTGGACCCACTCATGCCTAAAACCTGACCGTCCCCACATGACCCAGGTATAGGAGTGTCTTCAACTGGCTTGAGGTTGGTTTGTGCTATGTGCAGCTGAAATTTCCCTGATAACTTAGAAATGACAGGGAAGACCAGGGAGTGGGTGTGATGGCTCTGTGGTGGGGAACACACAGGGAGAGAGACTGGGTGTCTGTGGTCGATTCCACTATGTCTGAAACAAACAAAGTGTTTATGGACAGTGTGATAGAGTGCATCCATGAAGCTTGAGAAACATGGGGTTGGTCTCCGATCCCCCTGCAGCCTGGCTGAGGCTCTCTGGGAAAGTTGTTTGATGGCTGGAGACTCAGTTTCCCCACTTGTAAGATGGAGGAAATACTGAAATCCTGACATTCTTTAGGAGGCAGAGGAAATAAAATTTGCAAACGTGTCTCAGTACTATACCCACACGCAAGGTGATGAACACAGCAGGCTTTTAAGCCACTGCAATTGCCTCTGTGTAATGCCTGTTTTTCTTCATTTTGCTTTCTTCAGTAGTAATAATGATGATTACACTTTGCTCGTTGGAGTGTCACTCACCCCGAAGTACTATTGCATGAGTAGCTCCTTTCCTCTGATGCATTTTCCTTTGGGTTCAGGTGGCTGTTGTCGAGGGGGAGCCAGCTGGGGAGATGGGGCACTGACATCTTAAAATCATCTGGTATGTTCCAAGCATCAGGCATACTTCACCTTGCTTCATTGTCTCCACAACCCTCCAAGGCTGGGATTAGTTTCCAGTTTTAGATGAGAAGCTGGGACTCTGAGAGGCCAGTGGACTTACACTGGGTCATACAGCTGGGGAGTGGAAGAGCCTGGAATCAAAGCCAGGCTGGAATTGTAATCAGTTGGGGATGTGGGATGCATGGCGTCACCTCAGACTTATGGGTTCATCCATGGAGAGAGTCCCTGGCCTCCTGGGTGGGGGCCAAGCAGAAGCAGAGTAATTGCCTTCCCTTTGGGGCTGGGGGGCCCTTGGCCCAGTGTTTGCATTCATCTTTGCCCTCATCTGCTCTTGTATTTCTCCCTTGCATTCCCCAAGGCTGTGGGAATAGCCCCAGTGCCTGGCTAATTAAGGCTTCCTTTTTTCAAATTGAAACACCAGCGAAGCCATCTCTGCTTCCTCCCACCTCTCAGGAAGGCTGCTCCAAAGCAGCTGAAGTGGCCGCTCTGAAGACAATGCAACTCAGGCAACGGGGGACTTTCTGGCAGCTTCCCGAGGGCGTCTGGGCCAGGAGAACTTTCTGTACCCACAGTGAAACCGCATACTCTCCTTCCCTTCTTTCTATAAAGTTTTATTATTTTTATTTCCTAAGGAAAAGGACTCAACAAACCCCCACGCATCCTCTTCTTAAATGGAATAAAATTACACATGAATGCACTTCCCCTGGGAAATGCTGTTGGTGGAGCCTTTGCCGCACTGTTCCCATCAGCGCTGGTCTTCCGGACTAGGCAGCCTAATGGCACTGCCTCCATCCGCAGAGTGGAATGTTCCACGTCTTGCCGTTAGGGGCCATTGAATTGATTCTGGCTCACAGCAGCCCCATGTGAGAGGGCAGAACTGCCCTACGAGGCTCCCCAGGCTGTCCTCTTCAGAGGAGCAGACTGCCAGCTCTTTCTCCTGTGGAGTATAGTTAGGTCTTTTATTTTATTTATTATTTTTTTTAAATTGTGATTTGCGTGAAGATTTACAGAGCAAATTCACTTTCCATAAAGCAATTTACATATACTTAGTCTCATGACATTGACCACAGTTTACCACAATGCAACAGCTCCCCTCCCACTTCCTCCCCATAGTTACCTCTTCCCAGTGTCCATCCCTCCA
>NW_006921656.1:7258909-7264160 GCF_000298275.1 Orycteropus afer afer | reverse complement strand
GAGCATAGCAAGCTGCTCAACAAAGACAAGGCTACATGCAGGATCCAAGCATGCCATAGGCTAGAGACCATTCCCAAGGCGTCTCCTTAAATACAGGAAGCAGACCACACTCCCAAAGGTAGCTACTCAGCTGCTTGTGGTAGATCCCACCATGGAGCTGGTTGCCAGTCTCGGCATGGGGAATAACTACCACCAGCTGCCCAGCCACTCAACCAGGCCCAGCCAAGTTGACACACAAACACAGACTCTTAACTGGAGTGTTTATTCCTTTTACATTTAATGTAATAATTAGTATGATCAGATTGATGTCTGCCATTTTGCTCTTTATTTTTGATATGTGTCATGTCATTTTTGTTCCTCCTTTATGGACTTAGTCTGTGTTGATAAGTATTTTTTAACTTGTTCTTTTTTAAAACTCAGCTCAGAATTTTCCCTTACACAGCTCATAGTCTGGACCATGCCCTGACCAGATTGGAAGCTCTTTTCTGAGCTTCCTGGGTCAAAGAAGAAACCACATTAGGCTGAGAGCCCCTCAGGGGCAGCAGCCATACTTCTGTGATCACTACATCATCACATCATAGCTCATGTACTTGGAACATGTTCTCAGGAAGGACCAGTCCCTAGAGAGCGACCCTGGCAAAGTCAGTTGCTGGTGAAGAAAACCCGGTAGCAAAAGAGGAAGACCCTCAATGAGATGGGTTGACACAGTAGCTGCAGCAATGGGCTCAAACATAACAACATGGTAAGGATGGTATAGATCTAGGCACCATTTTGTTCTGTTGAGCCAAGTTGACAGAAGTAACTCCATGGAACCTAACAACAACAGCAACAATATCATCTTATGGGGCCTGACACACAGAGAAGTTCAATAAATGCTTGTTTAGAAGCATAGAAGATAAGTAAACAGACCGTTATAATTTTGTGTGATGAGAGGGAAGGCAATCTACTTCCATATGACACTGCCTTGGAAACCCCAGGAGGGGTCACTATGAGTCGGGGCCCACTCAACGGCACATAACAACAACAACAACACGAGTGCTGAGATGAAAGCAGAGTATTAAGGGACTTTAGGGAAAGAGCTATCTAACCAAGGTCAGGGCAGACTTCCTAGGACATGAGAGATGAACAGAGTGGTTCCATTAGAAAGAAACATAGTGTATCCTCAGTTAGGGAGTATGTACCATGATGGAAGGTGTTTTGGGTGGTATGAGGACAAACTTTATTATGTTAATTTTAATAGTTATAAATGTGTTTTCTCATGAATTAGAAAAAAAATGTATACATATATAAGTGTACATACACATCTATCCAGCACATCAGACTCAAAGCATTTCACTGTTATTGTTGCTATGTTAAAATCTACTTTTGAAGTAAAAGTTAATTTTAAAAATAAATATTAACTAAATAATGGTGCAGATGGTGTGTGAAATGGAAAAAGTTGTGAAGGTGATATTTGAATGCCTGGAGTTTTGGAAATACTAAGCTAAGGCAGGGAAGTGTGAAACTGTATGGGGTAGGCAAATGCTACAGGTAATTTAACCCGGCAGGATTTTAAACAAGATGTGGGAACACCTTGGTAGAAATTCTGGATGGCTTAGAGGGGGCCACATCATAAAGGGCTTCAAACACTGGCCAAATAGTTTAAGATTTCCCCAGGGGAGGAACATAGGGAAGAGGAAAATCCTAGAGGTTGTCAAGATTTTGTTTGAACAAATGGGACCCTCACTCCCACTCCTCACAAGGAATAAGAAATTCCTGCCAGCTCGAATAGCCAGAGATGTAAGCAAACATAATGAACAAGGATATTCTTAGTAGCTTCATCTACAATGATGCAAAAGCAAAAACAAGTTAAGTTTGGGACAAAAGATTGAGTATGTTGCATCAGATCTAGGCATTCATTTATGCATGTGGATTGCACTCATGCAAGTTCATTTTTGAAGACGATGCAATGACATGGGAGAAACGGTTATACATAATGGTAAGGAAACATACATTCATTGTAGGAAGAGTTTGGAAGAAATGCATTCACTAGCTAACATGTTCTGTTGGGTGGTATGCTTACAGTTCTCCTTTAAATATTTTTTGTTGTTTTTCTGAATTTTCTACCACAAATAACACTACTGTTTATTTATTTTTATTGGGGAGAAAAGTTACTTTAAAGAAAAAAGATTTTTTGACAAGATGGCCCCCAAAGCCAAGGAAGCCATTGCCCCTCCTGAAACAATCCAAAGTCCAGGCTTTGAAGGCCAAGAAGTCAGTGCTGGAAAGTGTGTATACTCACAGAAGAAAGATCTGCCCACCACCATATTCCAGCAGCCTAAGACACTGTGGGGAGCTCTGGTAGCATAGTG
Organism: Orycteropus afer afer; assembly: GCF_000298275.1. NCBI lineage: Eukaryota > Metazoa > Chordata > Mammalia > Tubulidentata > Orycteropodidae > Orycteropus > Orycteropus afer. The sequence continues at coordinate 7,261,809 of NW_006921656.1, read as the reverse complement.
GCTAAGACATTTGCCTGCTAACCAGACGGCTGGCGGTTCAAACCCACCAGCCACCCCTCGGAAGGAAGGTTGGGCAATCCTACTTCCGTAGTGATACTGCCTCGGAAACCCAAGGAGGGGTCGCTATGAGTCGGGGCCGACTCGACGGCACATAACAACAACAACAACAACAACAAGACACTGTGGCTTTCAAAAACCAAGAAACAAAATACAACCCCAAAACAGTTGCCATAGAGCTGACTCCAACGCACGGTGGCCCCATGTAGGTCAGAGTAGAACAGTGTTGCATGGACTTTTTGGAAGTAGATCACTGGCTTGTCCTTTCGAAGCTCTTAGCAGCTGAGCACTTAACCATGTGGACCTCCCAGGGACTCCATGCCTCCTAAGGCAACACCAAAGTCCTAAGAAGAGCACTCTTAAGAGACAGAAGCTGAATCACTATCCCATCACCAAATTCCCTGATGATGGAGTTGGCCACAAAGAAGATGAAAGATAACACAACTGTGTTCATTGTGGACACCAAGACCAATGCATTCAGACAGGCTGGGAAGAAGCTCTATGACCTCGACTGGCCAAGGTCAACACTCTGATCAAGCCTCATGGGAGAAGAGGGTATATGTTCAGTCAGCCTCGATGACAAGGCTTTGGGTGGTATCATCAAAAGGGGTATCACCTAAACTGTGACCAGCTGACTAATTCTAAATATAACAACATTTTCTACCATCCCCCCCAAAAGTGAAATAAGTCACTGAGAACTATTTGCTGCTGCCCCTGTAATAATCTCCCCAGGAAAAGAAAAAAGAAGCAAGCTTGTGACTAATTTTAAAAATCAGAGGATGTGTCCCAGCTCCTTTTGTAGTCACTCCCTTTTGTCCGCTGCCGATTGGGTCCTGACACAAGGAGACAGGCTTTTGTTCTAGGACCGAAGCTCACCTTCATCAATAATAGCTTGCCGGAACTGTTTCTGAATCTCCGCTGGGGCACTGGAGCAGAAGGAACTTGGAGTTTTGATCATCCTGTGTAAGTGAACTTTCAACAGTGGACCAAAACCAGAACCCAAACTCACTGCCATCACGTCGATTCCGACTCATTACGATCCCCATCGGGCTTCCAAGGCTGTGAATCTTCAGGGAAGGAGACTGCCTCATCTTTCTTCCGTGGAGCAGCTGGTGGGTTTGAGTCACCAGCTACCAACTTTTTGGTTAGCAGCCAAATGCTTCTCAAAGGGGGACCAAGTCCAAGTCCGCTGCCATTGAGTTGATTCTGACTCACAGCGACCCCCACAGAGCAGCCGGTGGGTTTGAACCACTAACCTTCTGCTTAGCATACAAATGCCTTACCTACATGCCACAAGAGCTCCTCAAAGGGGGGCAGAAGAGAGAAATGAAAATATAACGAGAGGAAAACCAACCAACCATCTTTTTTATAAAACCAAAAAAACCAAACTCACTGCTATCAAGTCTGATTAGACTCAGCAACCAAACCCTCCTTCTTGGGTTTCCGAGGTGGTATCTCTATGGAAGTAGATTGCCCAATCTTTCTTCTGAGGAGTGCTTGGTGGGTTTGAATTGCCAGCCTTCTGGTTAGCAGTCAAATGCCTTAGGCACTACACCACCGAGCTCCTTCTTTTTTATAGTCCAGCTAATTATTTTAACTCTCTGCTCATTTTTAAGCCAGGAAGTAGAATGGAGTTTAGACTGTTTTTGTTTTGAACACTGTCCTTTTTCTCTTCATTCACTAACTGAACCATAGAATCTCATGGTTGGAAGGGGCCCACAATCTTTTCCTTTTGCAGAAGAGAAACAGAGGCTCATTGGGTTGATTTAAACCTTAGTCAAAGGAATACCCTAAGGAGGAGAATGAAGAGTGAAGTGGGATGCATGGTGGCCTCCGAAAAGATGTGTCCCCTGGAAAATGTGACTGTAACATTATTAGAATAAAGGCATTTGGAGCTGTAATTAAGTTAAGCATCTTGAGATGAGATCATCCTAAATTATCCAGGTGGGCCCCAAATCCAAAGATGAGTGCCCCTTTAAGAGAAAGACAGAGGGAGATGTAAGACACACAGAGGAAGATGACCATCTGAAGATGGAGGCAGAGATTGGAGTGATGTGGCCAAAGCCAAGTGGGACAAGCCGAACCTGGAGGAAGAGGCCAGCAGGTTCTTCTCTAGAGCCTCTGGAGGGAACATGGCCCTGGTGGCACTTTTGATTTCAGACTTCTGGATCCAGAGCTGTGAAAGCATCCTTTTCTGTTGGAAGCCACCCAGTGTGCAGTAATCCGTTGTAGCAGCCCTGGGAAGTGAATACAAGGGGGAAGAGCTGGAAAATATGAAGGACATTGTTTGGAATTATGCAGAACCCTGCCCATGTGACCTTCAGGAAGGGTTTCATTTCCAGGGATATTCAACTCTACAAACGCAAATGGGGACCATAACACCTACTGAGAGAATGTCTGGAAAACAGCAAGGAAATGCTGGGTACAAGGTCGGGTCTCGGTATCAGCCAGACACGGTGTTAAGCATTGACACACATATGTCATTCATCACCACAGGCTGAACATTCATGCCAACCACATGAGGTGGGCAGCAACTGACGTCCTTCCTGTTTCAGAGATCAAGGAGTTGAAGTTACGAAGGCAGAAAGTGGTAGAGTCAGAGTGCACACCCAGGATCCTTTCAAAATCAGCGATGAAAGGACTACAGAAACCAGCAAGGATTTGGAAATTTAAGGAGTGACTATCTTTTCTAAATGTCCAAAGTGGTAGGGTTTTTTCTCAGATACAAAGTTGATCTGAGCCAGCAATTTTGCCCCTGGAATGCTTTGCTAGCTGATATGTAGGGCTCATATTAAGTGGTTTTGAAGGTCACTTGATTGCCATTGTGAATACCCGGGTCATGT
>NW_006921656.1:7237054-7257479 GCF_000298275.1 Orycteropus afer afer | reverse complement strand
GCTGAGCAGAGAATCTTTCAAGTGGCTGTGTGTCTTTCCCCACAGAAAGACATGCTGTTACCAAGAGGAACAGCTCCAGAAGCCAGAGAGAGCCCTGGGGAGGGAGAGGCATCGGCTTCGGCAGAAACAGTGGTGGCCAGGCCTCTAACTGGATCATAGGTGGCCCATAGTTCGGCTTGGAACGATGATGATGATGGTCTGTTCTGAGCCTGGGAGAACATAAACAGAGCCATGGCTTCAGTGGCCTTCCTTCCTCGCCAGGCCGGTGGGTAGGAGAGCGCTGTTAATGAGGTGGAAAACAAATTATTGGGGGGAAAAAAAAATGACATACAGCCACACAACCCACGGCTGAGTTTTTCCATTATTAAAAGGTTTTTTTTTTTTTTTTTTTAAATTGAAGAAACAAGTGATTTTGAAACCTAGTGCTATTTCCCCCACCCTGGCACCTGGATGGGAATAGATAGGTAGACTGGATTACCCGAAAATATTTTCCCACCCTGGGCAGATGAGTATTCAGTTCCTTAAAGAACTGAATGGAAGACATTCCTTCCTGTAGATGATAGACTTGCTAAAAGTATTTTAGAAACAACTTGTAAATTAACTCTGGCCTTGGACATAAGGGAACAAAAGTTAATTGCTGACCCTCTCCCCCTGCCCAAACCCCTATCAGCCAATAACAAGAAACTAGTGACTCATCCTCACCCATTTCACATTCATGCCCCAAATTCCTCAACCTTTTGTGAATATGCACAACCCCCTCTCCTGAAATCTACAAAAACAGTGTTTCCTTGACATCTCAGGGAGTTAAGATCTGGGTACTAACTACCCCTAACTTCTTTCACTGCTGCTTTGCAAGAAATAATTTTCTCTCCTCTCCATCTCGTCTAGGTGTGTGAACTGTTTTGGCCTGACTGCACGTGGCAGGGACCCGGTGTGTGAACTGTTTTGGCCTGATTGCACGTGGCAGGGACCTGTTTGGTCCGATAACAATTTCAGTCTCAATTTATGGCCCAGTTGAGGTAATTCTTTTCTAACCTGACTAATGACTGCTTGTCTCTCATGAATTGTCAGTTCAAGGCAGCCTGGAGCTCAGACCTCCCCAGTGCAGGCTACAGAGCTGAGGAGGCTTAATCTGTGAGGCCTCAAGTAGCTTGAAATCGTTGGAGCCCAAAACTTAGGGGAGGGGAAGCTGACAGCAAAACAAATCATCCCTGAATCACACAGGAAGTGGGAACGCCTCTACCAAGTGCTGTGGAGCAGAGGAAGGAAAAGCTAAGGTGCCTGGGAATGTCAGGGAAGGCTGCATAGAGGTGGTGGCACTGACGGGTGCTGAAGGATGAATAGAAGTTTGCCAGATGCCGTGTAGTAAATTACCTGCTATGGCTTTTCTAGCCATAAGTCTTTGTAAACTCCATGGTGGAATTTGGTGTGAGAAACTGAGTAGCTTCTGATTGTTAAAATCATCCACCTGGGGTATTTCTGTTGGGTGCAGCACAAAGTAATGTTTTGGGAATTTCACTCTCTCTCACGAGCTTAGAATTCTGATGTTATGATTGGCTAGTTTGGCCACTCTGCCAGGCTCAAAAGGAGGCCTCCTAGGGGCAGAAGCCACTCTCTGACCTTTGGCTGAGGAAGACGTGTTACTGAGAGAAAGAGACACCGAGAGCCACTCATTGTTGGGAGAGAGACTGAGAGAGACTGTTGGGTGAGAGATGGCGGGCTGGGAGAGAGACTGAACGTTGTTCATGAATTTGAATTGTAGCCTGTTGCTTCCCTAATGAACCCCATAATCTGTGAGTTCTGTGTGGCCACTGCAGTGCATTACTGAACCTGGCAGATAGGCTTTGGGTGCTGCGGGAGGAATGGTTGGTGAAAGGGCTGGAGGGAGCAGCATGTCTGGCCTCACAGGAATAGGCCTTGGGATACTGACAGTGATTCAGTCTTCCTCTTGTGCAGTTAGAGGAGGTCAGGAGATGCTGCCTCCTTGCCCTTTTAGCAGTTGGTGTCAGAAGCTGTGGGATTTGTCGTCGCAGCGGCTCCAGACTCATAGAAACGTGAGACTTTGTAAAAGAGAGAAGGAAGGGGCCTGGGAAGTGAAACTCTGGATTCTTAGATGGGTACTTTGTTTGGTGTTACCTCTTAAAGGAGATAATTGACCAGAGGCTAGGCTTTTGTTTATACCCAAAGGCCCAAGGCCATATGCATAGAATGGGATGGTAATCAAGGTGAAGAGATGAACCTGGAATGTCTTTAAAAGGATTATGTGTGTAGTATGGCTATTAAATGTTCTTTTACCTGCTTGTACATTAGAAATGGTTATGGGGTATGTGGATAACCGAGAGTGTGTAAGTCCGCCTTCAGCCAATACTTGATTGGTAAGTTAAAAGGGGAAATAGAATTTGCCCAGAAGAAACACAGGCTTTTGTTTCAAACCCTGTGTGTAGAGTATAGGGGGCTTAGGTAGAAAAACCTGAGCCCCACCCGGTACTACTGAGGGAACAGAAGATTCGCTTTTGAATAAGGACCTGAAGAGGAAAAAATAATGACTGTTTGGCTCTTTGAATTTCGAGCAGGCAGACTGGTTTTGGGTGCATCGAGACAGGAAAGTCATGGTCTATGAGAGAAACCCCTTCCAGGACCGAAAGAGAAAATGGCGTCCATCAATTTGCTGGACACAAGGTTGATATAAACTTTCCATTTGTAAAAAACGCAGTATCTGAGAAGTGCAAGACAATGAGGGACCCCTGTGCTTGTACAGATAAGGCCCTTAACCCCTGCCCTTGGTCCTGACCAGTCCAAACCATCTCCTGGCCCCTCTTGAACCCCATTGAATCTGCAGCCAATGTCCAGAAGGCCCCACCTTCTGCTTGCCCAGCCTCCGAGGGTCTCTCCTACTCCTGCCTTCCTGCCACATTCCTTCCACACCAAAACCCAGACTCATTGCCGTGGAGTCAGTGCTGGCTCAAGGTGCCTCCGTGTGTTACACAGCGGAACTGCTCCGTGGCTTTCTTGACTGTAACCTATCAGGACGCCTACGTGTGTTACACAGCGGAACTGTTTCATAGCATTCTTGACTGTAAACTATAGATCACCAGCCCTTTCCTCCATGGTGCCACTGGGAAAGTCTGAACTTCCAACCTCTATTAGGAGCTGAGAATAAACCGTTTGCACTACCCAGGACCTTTCCTTTACCTTAGCTTATTTGTTGCTAATTCCAGGCCCACTATTTAAAACAAAAACAAAAACAAAAAAACTTTTTATTGTGATTTGGGTGAATGTTTACAGAGAAAATCGGTCTTCCATGCAATGGTCTTAAACGTTTTGTTTGGTGACTTTGATTGCAACCCCCCAATGTAACAGCTCATCTCACATCCTCCCTGTATTTCCCTTTGTCCTTCTTTCCTATCCCTTCACATCTTCTGAGCTTTTTCCCTGGGCTAATGCTGCCCTTTAGGTCTCCTGTGGTTGACTGTCCAAGGAGTCTGTACCTCCTTGATTCTACTGTCCACCTTATAGGCCTGCCTATTGTTTGCCTGAAAGGTGAGCCAAGAAGGTAGGTGCAGTTCCAGGCTTGAAGGGTGACTAGGGCCGCATAGTCTCAGGGTTCCACCAGTCTCTACCAAACCGATAATCCAGGCCTACTTCTTGCCTCTCAGTCTAATTCCTTTTGGCTTATACCTCCAGACTGTCCCTTTATTTCTTAATCCTTCACCCTCAGTCCCCTTGGCTCCAGGAGGCCACAGGCTTGCCCTGACCATCCCCCATACCCTTCAGTCCTGCCCAATGCCCCTGGTGGGAGAGTTCTGACATAGTGTCCATGCTCAATCTGAGATGCTGTTCCATCTCCAGGATTCTGCCATAATCTAAGAGTGTTGATTATTGTACTATATTGTCAATTCCTTCAAATCTAGCATGTTAACTAGTAACTCACCTAAACTTCCCTTTAGAAGGTCTCCAGTGATGTCTGGGGAGTCCCAGGTGGTCCAAAATGCTAATCCACTTGGCCGCTAACAGAAAGGTCAGAAGCTGGAAGAAAGGCCAGGTGACAGAATTCTGAACAATCAGCCACTGAAAACCCTATGGAGTGCAGTTCCACTGTGATGTTTATAGGGTTGCCGTGAGTCAGAATTGCCTTGATGGCAACTGGGTTTTTTAGTGATGTCCCATCCCTGATCTAAACCCTGAAAGAAGGGTCCCTCCTGGCCTCAGATGTTTCCATGGGGTAAGGGACCAACAGGGCCCCTTGTCCAGAGCAGTAGGCACCACAGAAATCAGGAACAAGTTAGGAGTGAAGCAGGAGAGGAGACTGGAGGTCTGTGAGCCAGAGAAGTGGACACAGGGCACCAAGCTGAGGGGAAGGTGGGCGCAGATACCTGCCCTAATGTGGGGCTAGGGACTCCCGGATCCAAGTGTGGGAAGCAAGGCCCAACAGCTCATTGTGTGGGCAGGCCAATGTGGGCCTGCTGCCGATGGTGTTTGGGGTGTGGTGCTTGAGATAGAAGCTTGATTTAAGAAGCCAGGGAGTGCTTTCCTATGGAATCAAAGGCCCTTTCCAAATTTCTAGTCCTTGACAGGGATTGGGTTTGGGTTGATTACCAAGTCCAGTGATCCCATCCCAATACTCTTCCTCCCCAAATGCTACAATGTGAGACTCTTTTTTTTTTTTTTTTAATTTTTATTGTGATTTGGGTGAAAGTTTACAGAGCAAATTCCCTTTCCATACAGCAGTTCATATACTTTGTCTCAGGACACTGACTGCAATTTCCTGTAATCCAACAGCTCCCCTCTCACTTCCTCCCCATAGTTACCTCTTCCCTGTGTCCTTCCCTCCCATGCAGTGCTGCCCCCAAAAGCTGTCTCCCTGTGCATACACAGTCCTTCTGTTCTCCCATGATTGATCTCTCCAAGGTGTTTATCTACCTAATGTAAATGTTCAGCTCATATGCCTGTCTTTTGTTTGGCTGGAAGGCACAGGAGTGGGTTCAATTCCAGACCTGAAGGGCAGCTAGGGCCCATAGTGGTTCCACCAGGCTCTATTGGACCAACAAACCTGGTCCCTCACGTGGCCCCTTCTTGATCCCCTTTCCTACCTAGTGCTCCTGCTCATTGCCATCCTCCTAGCTCTCTGCTTCTTCTCTGGATCCAGGTTTCCTTGATTCTCTTCTCTTCTCCCTCTGTAATTCCCTTTGGGCAATAATGGCACCAGATTAGTAAATGTAAAAGCTGCCCCCCATGTCTCCTAACTCCCAGTGACTCTACTTACTCCCTTTCTGTGGGGGTATAGATGACAAGCAGCTGAGGAAATGAAGACCATTCAATTAAAAACATCTTGCATGGGACCGGACCTATGACAGATTTGGTGGAGAATTCTGACACAGCTTGGCACAACCCTGACCTTCAGGAGCTTTAGCTTCGAAGGTGGGTGGAGGATGGACGTTTTTACTCCAAGGGTCAAGACTCCTAGGGCTGTGATCTCCAGTCCAGTTTGGACCAGAGGGAAGGCCCTTCCCCACGGTCCCGGGGAGTGTTTGGCCACCAGCAAGTGCTCCCCTGTGCATTTGCGGAGTCCAGCATTTCTGTGTGCTCCATGCTGTATTGTGAAACTATCAGCTTCACCATCAACCCTTGAGCTTGTATGGTCTCTGAATTATTTAATGCTACATTCCAAGAGCCTGTGAATAATGGAAGGGGATGTAAATAAGCTTATCTCAACCGAAGAGACTGTGAGGGGGCACCTAAAGAGTGCATTCTGCTTGAATCATACAACACCTGGCACCATGAAAGACCGAACCAAATGTCTCCTTGACAGCTGCTATTCTCTTTTGGGTAAAAGAAACAAGCAAGGGCCTGTGTGGAGAGGAGCAATTAGCTATCAATCAGGTTCAGGTTCAAATGCCTCTAGGATAATTACTGCATGGCTCTAGGGTCATGGAAGGAGCTCTGGTGGTGTGGTGGTTAAGTCATGTGGTTACTAACCACAAGGTTACTGGTTTGAAGCCATCAGCCACTCCATAGAAGAAATGAGGCAGTCAGCTTCTGTAAAGGTTTGCAGCCTTGGAAACCCAATGGATTTCCAAGGTTATCCAGTTAGCAAGGTAAGCACAGGCTGACTTGTGCTTACTTACCAATCTGTGAAGCTGTTCACTAGGAGTTAGAATCAACTCCATGGCAGTGAGTTTGCTTTCATTTAGTTTTAGAGCCCAACAGATTACCCTCCTGGTCAGATAGACAGTGGCTTTTCTGATTAGCAGGCAAGGATACCAAGCAAAGGCAGATGCCCAGTAAGCAATGTAAGCACGAACTTACTTGTGCTTATTTACTAATCTGTAGTGAACAGTTTCACATTCTTTCACCACATCAGAGATTCTGCTTCTAGGTATGTCTGGCATCTGTCTCGCTCCCAACCTCGCAGCACCCCTAGAGAATCAAAGCTTCTTACCAAGTTCACAATCCACAAGGATGGAGTATCCAGTTAGCAAGGTAAGCATGGGCTGACTTGTGCTTACTTACCAACCTGTGAAACTGTTCACTACAGATTAGTGAGTAAGCACTAGTCAGCCCACTGTTACCTTGCTTATCAGGTAGTCCTTCCCTGATACCGAGCCCTCGAATGATTACCTGGCCTGCAGGTACAGCTGGAACAAGGAAGAGCCAGCCTGGAATCAGGCCTCTTGACTACTAGTCAAGCATCCTTTCTTTTCCACCTGGCTATCTATGGGTGGTGTGAACAGTTTGCACTTAAGTATTAACCTAAAGATTGGTGGTTTGAACCCATCCAGCAGTGCCACAGAAGAAAAGTCTGCCAATCTGTTTCTGTGAAGATTAAAGCCAAGAAAGGCCTATGACGCAGTTCTATTCTATAACACATGGGGCTGCCATGAGTCAGAATCAACTCGACAGCTTCAGATTTGGCTTGGGTTTATCTGCGCCCTGTGCAAACACGCATTCATATCCCATCCATCACATAGTGTTAACGTGATGCATCAGGTTCATCTACCTTAGAACAAATTTTTGTGTGGACGTGGGAAGGGATTTCCACGCTTTTAAAGCCCAAAACCAACAATGTTAGAAGCTTGACCTACTTAGATAAAGGGAGCCACTAAGGTAAGGGAAAGGGAGAACAAGGCTATCAGGGCATTGGGCTTTGTCAACAAGCAGACTTCAAAACACTAGAGCGTGGTGGAAGCAAGCTTTGGACTCAGGATCAAGAAGTCTAGGAACAAGTCCTGATTCTGCCACCACCTTGGAGTCATTCTCCCTCCAGTCACCACTTCTTTATTCAATAAAATGCGAAAAGTCACAATATACCCCACAATGTTGCTATGTGATTAAAATGGCACCGTGTGTATTCACGGAAGTCTTGTCCACTTTATTAGCACAGGTCCCTAGAATGGCCGGGGCAACGCATGAAGACAAACGCTCATCAGACCCTAGGGATCTGGGAGAATTTGGCAGTCCTTCCAGAGACCAGCAGCCATACAAGAGGCAGAATAATGGTGCCTCGAGCCCAATTCAGGGGAACGGTTCTTGCTGACCCAAACTTCCCTTGGTTACCATTCCAACTTCTCTTCCAAGTTCACGATTCTCTTTGCGAAAATCCATCATCTTTGCCAAGGATGGAAGAGACTATGGTCAGAAATAATACTGCAGTCCTGACCATCACTGCAGAAGTGTTCGTCCTCATTGGTCCTCCTCCTTCTCTTTGGGACACGAAATCTCTCATGACCACTCTTGCCTACTCACGCACCCTTAAGGGAGGCCATTTGGATGCAGGTCTCAATGGACACCTTGTGTCCTCCTCGTGTCCACCTTAATAAAACACTTGACTGCCAAGACCACAGAGACATCAGCCAGGAGATGAGTGAACAGAACTTTATTGTAATTAAAGAAAGCTCATTATCATAGGGAAGTCTATTCAAAAAATAAGCAAATTGCTATGAGAACTGAAATGTCTCGTAATTGGGAGAGCAACTGGGAAGCCCTATTGGCCAGGGTAGATTCAATTGCAGGCACCCCACCGCTTAAGTGTCAAGACTAGACTAATTCCCCAGGTCTGATCAACGATTTCACTGCCTTCTCAGCATGTGAACTGGCTGTAAGGTAGGGCGACAGCATATTATACAAGATGAAAGACTCCACTTGCCCTCACCTTTCCTGCTCTTCTCTTCCCAGTTTTGTTGCACCGCTGAACTGCGTTTACTTCTGAAATACTCCTGTGAGCGTCCTGACCAGAGATGTATCTCTTTTTTCTTCATTTGCTCAATGACTTGCTGAGCATCTCCACCCATGTGGTCTATCCTGAAACAACAAAACTCGCTGCCATTGAGTCGATTCTGACTTGTAGCAACCCCCCTGGGTTTCCAAGGTGGTCCATCTTTGTGGAAGTAGATTGCCCCATCTTTTCTCCATGGAGTGGCTGGTGGATTTTAGCTGCCAACCTTCTGGTTAGCAGCCAAATGCCTCAGGCACTACACCACCAGAGCTCCTTAGGGGGTCTATGTTGTTGTTGTTGTGTGCCCTCAAATCAGACCTGACTCATAACGACCCCTCCTTGGGTTTCTGAGGCAGTATCACTACAGAAATAGATTGTCCAAACTTCCTTCCGAGGAGTGGCTGGTGGGTTTGAACCGCCAGCCTTCTGGTTAGCAGTCAAATGCCTCACACTATACCACCAGAGCTCCTTAGGTGGTCTTATAGATACCTCTAAATCAAAATTTCCAAAAGTGAGTTCCATTTCCCTCAAAAAGGTAAACTCAGAATTGCCATTTGCCCCAGCAATGCCATTGCTAGGTATATGCCCAGGAGAGATGGAAACATGTTCACACAAAGACCTGTACATACACGTTCTTAGTAGCTTTACTCATAGTAGCCAAAAGGTGGTGACAACCCAAATATCCATCAACCCATGAACTTGCAAACAAAACCTGGTGTATCCATAAAATGGAACATTATTCAGCCATGCTGCGTCGTGGATGACCCTTGCAAAGCTTATGTTAATTGAAAAAGCCAGTCACAAAAGCCAACAGGTTATATGACTCTGAAACATCTAGAGCAGGTAAGTGTATAGAGGCAGAGAGCAAATTAGTGGTAGCTTTCCGAGGAGGATGGAGGCATTGAGAGGTGATGGGTAAGGGCATGGGGTGATGCAGGCGTTGAGAGGTGATGGGTAAAGGCATGGGATTTCTTTTTGGTGATGATGATGTTCTGAAATTGATGACGATGATGGCTACACAATTCTGTGAACATAGTAACAACCATTGAATCGTACCCTAAAAGGAGTGAATTTTGGGATATGTGAGGTACATATATCTACATAATCAGGGAAGCTGTTGTTTAAGAAATGCATCCGTTACCTGCTCTTCTTCTTCCTGACACTTTACCTTGAGGGTTGGCACCACCAGTGTCCTAATCCCCAGGCAAGAAGGTGAGCATTCACCCTTGTTCCTGCAGCCCCTTCGTGCCCTACATCCGTCATGCACATGTCGGCATTGCTCAGTGGTAACTGGTGTGTACCCTGGTGGCGCAACAGTTAAGCACTCGGCTGCTGACTACATGTTCCCACACAAAACCACCATAGATGCAAAGATGCCCACAGCACCTTCTTGTACATGTAGGGAGTTAGGAGGGTACGAACAAGAAGCCATGGGTCTCAGTGATACCGGCCCTTTAGGGCAAGGTGTGATTGTGGTTTGGGTTTATAGCACAGAGAACTCTGACTAATGCTAGCCAGGCAGCCTGAAGCCCTGAGCCACAAGACCCAGGTTCTAGCCTCCCGCTTTGCCACTCACCGGCTGTGGTACTTGGAGTCATTTAACCATGCAGGTCTCAGTTTCCTCACAGGCTGTATGCAGGGGCTGGACCTGATGCTTTCAGTGAACCACCGTGACAGTCTGTTCCCCATGTGAGATGGGAGTAACGGGCCTGCACCTCTTCAGTGCTGTTCTAAGACATGTTTAACAGTCAGTCCTCTGGAAGCAAATCAACAAACCCAAAGCAAACCCCGCAAATCAAAACAAAAGCAAGGTTTGTAGCATTTGCTGATTTCTGTGGGGTAAATGCTTCCACCATGCTGATTTCAAGCTTCCAATACGATGCTGCTGAGTGAGGATTGGGAGAGACGTGCACAGGCTGCTGACCCAGTGTGAGCCACTCCAGTGCCCCACCCCTCCTCCTTCATGTGGGTGTCAGAGACCAAGGGGACTTCCAGCATCTGTCCCTTCAATGATGTGATAGGAAGGATAGCAAAGGGGTGAAGTTTGGGCTCTAAATCATACAAAACTAAGTTTGAATTGTGGCTCTACTTCTAATTGTTTGATCCTGGTTATGTCATTTTACTCTCTAATCTCTAAGTACCTTACCAAGCAAATAAAAATAATAATTGAATTTACAATGTCAAGTTTGCACATTCATTCATTTGACAAATGTTAATTGAGCAACTGTTGTATGTCAGGTACCAAATAGAACTGTGTCCCACAGGCTTCTCAATGGCTTAGTTCCTTCCTTCCTTCCTTCCTTTTTTTCCTCAACAGTAGATTGCCAGGCCTTTCTTCTGAGGATGGACTTGAACCTTCAACTTACTGGTTAGCAGCTGAGCATATTAACCATTTGCATCCCTCAGGAATGCCTGTGGAAGGTACAGAGCTAGGCATATTGGGCAGATTAAGAGCCAGCCTAGATGTCAGCTGCCTTAATTTTCCTCCCCTCTGACTTGATGGCAGTGGGTTTAGTTTTTTGGTTTGGAAGACAATTTACTAAGACTTAGTCTTTGGCTGTTTTTCCTTCTCGTGCCTCACACTGTCCTTGTGTGATGTCCTCTACCTCATTGCACAGGCTGGACCTGCCTAGGTTTGGGCAGCCCCTTCATCACCATCTGCCACAACACTTCTCTCCGCTCCAGATGTTTGCGCACAGCACCTCCTGGCCACCTCCCTGAGCTGTCCCTCGGGCTCCGCATCTCACTGTGCCCCCAGATGGACACGTTATATCTTCCATCAACTCCATCTTTTCCTCCTCCTGCGTTCCTCTTTCAGCGAACAGGCCACCATTTTCCTAAGGGCCAGAAATTTCCAGAAAGCCTCCATGGCTGTGTGTCTCCTTCCATATGACAACCTGCTCCCTCCCAGTGCTTTGCTCAGGCTGCCATGCTAGACTGGGTCCAACTACGATTTCAGGTTTATCTCATAGGGTTCTTGTCACAATCAATATTTGCTGAGCGAAATGAGTAAACTAATGGTGAGAATTTCATGCCCCATATAGGATTTGAGGGAAGCTATTTTGGGGTGGAGAGAGAGCTATTGATCTCCCTGAAATAGCATCACTGAGACAACCACACATTTTATCTAAGCTGAGAGCTGGGGCTTCATAGGCAATGAGATTGGCCCCAAACTGATTGACTGGTTGATTGGTTCATTCCTTCTTTCATCCAGCACACACATTATGAGCACTCATTAATGTGCCAGGCACTTTTCCGGGTCTTGGGGACACTGCGATGACAGAAAACAAGTCTGCGGGTCTCATATCTAGCTGGGGAGAAGACTTGAGAAACAGAATTGCGTGTGTCCCATGATGAAGGATTGGACAAAACGTTCCATGCTCAGAGTGACAGGCTTGGCCTGGGACAGGCAGGTGGGCTTTGCAGTGGCAGTCAGGCTTGTTTGGGCCTTTTATAATGAGAACGAGTTGCTACTTGGAGAAAAGAGTGGGAGTGGAGGAGGAAAAGGGAATCTTGGGTGGAAGGAAGAGCATGTGCAAAATACAGAGGGGGACTCCCAGTTACCAGGTGCCCTGGAGTCCATTCTGACTCATGTTGCCCCCACACGTGTCAGAGCAGGCCGGGGCTCCACAAGGTTTTCCGTGGTTGCTTTTGGGAAGCAGATCACCAGGTCTTTCTTCCGAGGCACCTCTGGGTGGCCTTGAACCTGCAGTCTTTCAGTTAGCAGCTGAGCCCGCTAACAATTTGCACCACTCAGGGGTCCATGGGGGCGGGGCTGGATGTGGCACTTGGCACCGACTGGTGCGAGTTCCTTGGCTGCTGCTGGTCGGGGGTCTGCACAGGCGTTGGGACTGAAGTCAGGAGCTCTGTGGGGAACAAGGACTGTGCAGCGGTTCTTCAGAGTCACCCGGACACTGTCTAAGAGGTGAACTCCTGGTCCCCATGTAGACCTGAGGGACCACAATCCTGGGAGCGATGGCTGGTTACCAGTGCCTAGAGATGCTCCAGAGGTGGCTCCAGGTCCATCGGCGATGCTCAGAGACCTGGCCGTGGTGCCACAGACGGTGGCTGAAGCAGCTCTTCCACATGATCCACTGGGTCGTTATTAGTCCAGGCTGCTGTCGCAGCCACCGCTCCGGGCCGCCCAGCTGCCTGCTGGCTCCACAGACTGTCACAAACCCGGATTCTCTTCAAGAGGCACCAGCTTCCCTTGTCTGCCTCGGCTGAGTCCAGAAATGAGCAGCCTCCCCAGCCCCACTGGTCCTTCGGATAATGACAAATCTCTTTCGTTTGCTTCCCATTATTTCGTTGTGACTGAGAAAGTGATAAAGTGAGGCTGCAACTGGACTAATTAAAGCAGCTATTTCTAACTCCATTGATTCAGACGGTGGAGGGCTGGGCAGGAGGGAGAAAGGCATTTGACTGGTAGCTGAATACATTTCTGCCACAGTGCAGGGACTGAGGGTGAGGGAGAGAGCGCCCAGCCAAGCTATCTGGGTGGGTGCATGTGTGTGTGTGTGTGTGTGTGTGTGTGTAGGAGGCAGCAGCCGCCATCCGCCTGGGGGCTGAGATGGAGCTGGACACAGGGACACATCGCTTCCCTCTAAGGACGGACAGCACAGGAAAGTCTGTAGGAACAGGAACCTCTGTTTTTGTTTTGGGGGAAGTAACAATGGGGGTGAACAATCAATACCAATGGAGGCAAAAGTAAAGACATGAACCAGTGAGTGAATCTTAAAGGGGTCTAGGGAAACCCCCACATGTGGTGTGGGTGGGCCAACCATGCAGCCCTGGGCAGCACGCAGTTCGGTTGCTGTAGTGGCTGCCGTTGGGTCCATTCTGCCTCACAGCGGCCTTATGTGCTATAGAGTAGAATTGTTCCACAGGGGTTTCCTGGCTGTGACGTTTGCATAAGCAGATCTCCAGGCCTTTCTTCTGAGGCAAGGCTGGGTGGTTTCAAACTGCCAACCGGTTAGCAGTCAAGCACAAACTGCACCACCCAGGGACCTTAGCTTTGTGTTCAGAGGTGCCTTTTCTGTCCCCCTTTCCTGTAGAAGGCCTTCTTCTCGGTCACGTGGTCATCCCCAGTGATGGTCTCCACTTTCATCCCCCGGTGCCTCTGAACTGCTTGCCATTCCTGGACGATGCCTGAGCGATTCCCTGCCGCTTGCTGAACCACCTGCCTGCCCCCCGCCCACCGCAGAGTGTCTAGTAGTCCCTGAACCACTCGCTTTGGGAACTTTGGAAAGTTGGGGGCTTTGCTAGGAAGGCAGACTCCAGCCTCAGCACATTCCTGCTATGTCGCTCTCCGAGCCCACATTTTAGCAGATGTGGTTGGCAATTCTCAGCGACGTGTGTCTCAGAACCATGGCTGCCCACGTCTCTGGGTCGAATGTCCTGGTCACCTTTCCTTTCACAGCCCTAGTGTGCTGGAACGTAAACCCAGTATCTTGTCATTCGAGGCTAACTGATGGCCAAACACATGTGTATTGGATTCAAGCTGGCCGCAAACTGCAGAAGAACACAGTGGAGTCTAATGTCCAGCTTGACATCTAACTACAGATTTTGCAGGAGTCAGAGCACAAGTGTCTGGAGAGGAAGGTGAATAATTTATTCTAAACTGAGTAAGTTTGCATTCATTTGTGCCTGGAACAAATGACAGTAAGGACGATGACAAACTGTCATCTCGTACCTTAGCCATACTTTACGACTTTCTGAATGAGCTGGACATCTTTGACAAATGACGACAGCCACATAAACTTCCATATTTACAAGTTCAGTGGGAGACTGACTCTGGAATAACATGATCAGACTGCAGGCCTCCTTGCCTTTTCTGGTGGACATGGGTCATATTTTTGGATTGCCAGGCATCTTTGGCACCCTCATATGCATGTGAGAGCTGGACAATGAATAAGGAAGACCGAAGAAGAGTTGATGCTTTTGAGTTGTGGTGTTGGTGAATAATACTGAAAGTCCCATAGATTGTCAAGAGAATGAACAAATCTGTCCTGGAGGAAGTGCAGTGGGAATGCTCCTTGGAAGTAAGAATGGCCAGACTTCCTCTCACTTACTTTGGTCATGCTGTCAGAAGGGACCATTCCTTGGAGAAGGATATCATGCTTGGTAAAGTGGAGGGTCGACGAAAAAGGGGCAGGTCCTTGATGCGATGGATTGACACAGTGGCACCAGGTGGGCTCAGGTACAGGAAGGATTGTGAGGACTGGGCAGTGTTTCCTTCTGTTGTACATAAGGTCATTATGAGTCAGAGCTGAATCAACGGCATCTAACAACAACAACAGTTATCATCTTAAATTAAACCCACGTGGATTACGGTGGGCCCTAAGTCCAATGATTTATAAGAAGAGAGGACACGGAGGGAAGAAGTCCACAAAGAGACACAGGCAGGGACAGGGGCATAAGACTTCTGCAGCTACAGGCCAAGGAATGCAGAGACTTGCTGGAAGCCACCAGATGCTAGGAGACAGACAAGGAAGGAATCTTCTAGAGCCTTCAGATGGAGTATGGCCTCATAAGCATCCTGATTTGGCACTTCTAGCCTCCATAATTGTGAGAACATAAATTTCCATTGTTTTAAGCCACATGGTTTGTAAAGATTTGTTACGGTGTTGGACTCAGGTCCTGAAAGGAGTGTCGGCGCGAGGAAGCCACCACTGACACGATAATGCAAAAGCAAAAGGAAAGCTTATTTGCTAGCTCGAGCTAGGGTCTCTGCTTACAATGACGCAGCGGTTTGGGCAAAAGACCCTGTGCTCTCTTACTATTACATTTTTATAGGAAAAAATATAGGGTGGAGTAGCACCAAGGCAAAGGGGTACAAATGATTGGTTGTTGCTAGGGGGTAGGAGGGGAGGGGGTTTAGGGTAGAGCTCTGAGACGTGGGGGATGTGCTGGAATCTCCGCACTAAAGACTGGTTAAAGAATAATTATCTGGAGGGGAGGTAAAGCCCTGAGGTGTGGGGGACGTGCTGGAGCTAGGTAAAGCTCTGAGGCGTGGGGGGACGAGCTGGAATCCCCGGTGCTAAAAACCCCTGGTTAAAGAATTGCCTGGAGGGCATTAGGACTCAGGCCTCACATTCCTTAGGACTCTGGCCTCACAATGGTAGCCCTATAGATACCAATACATTCACGACTAGAGCCGTATCATGCGTTCGTGGTGGGAACACCGTGGAAGTGAGGTCATGCGTTATGTCTAGAGGGACATGATATTGGGTGGTCTCATTACTCAGGATATTTTGATCACTTGGTTAAGGTGGTGTCTACCAGGTTTCTCTACTGTAAGGTTACTATTTTTCTCTTTGTAATGATTATACATCCCGAGTCCTTTTAATAACTTCTTTCCTGACTGACAAGCCAGGGTCAGTGTCTGTTATTGGAACTAAGAGCTGTGATGGAGATACAGCTTTACAACAAGAGGAAGGGGAAAGTCCAACTGGAGAAATAACAGAATACCATTCAATCTCTTGGGACTTTCACTTCAGCCAAGTGTTTATGCAAAATCCACTGCTCTTGAGTGGATTCTGACTCACAACACCCCTGGAGGACAGAGGGTTTCCAAGGCTGTCATCTTTACGGAAGCTGACTGCCTCACCTTTCTCCAGTGAAGTGGGTGGGTTCAAAGCACTGACCTCTTGGTTATCAGCTGAACACTTTAACCACAGCACCACCAGAGCATCTTTAATAGGTCAGTTTAATTACAAACTGCTTCTCTCCATAGAGAGAGACTCACATTTCTGATGTACATTTTGCTTCTCAAGAAGGGGGCTTATATGTTCTTTTTCTTTTTTTGGTCTTAACAAACAGGAGTTTATTCTTACAATTTGGAGGCTTAAAGTCCAAGTTCAAAATGCCAGACTCTAGGGCTTGGATGAAAGCCCTCAACCTTGCGGTCCAGCTCTGCCTCCTGTTCCTGGCCCACTGGAGCTAGAGGCGTTTCTTTACTCAGACAGCTGCTGGCTGCTGAGGCTGAGAAGCCCCAAGGTTGACAAGTAAAAAGGCACAGTCCCGATGTTACTAAACCACACAGCAGGCCATTAACTTAAGTCCATTGTAAGTCCCAAGGTCGGCAGAGCATGGCAGGCTGCTGAGCAACGACACGGCTACATGCAGGGTCCAAGCGTGCCGTAGGCTGGAGACCATTCTCAAAGCTTCTCCTTATATACAGGAAGCAGACCACATCCCAAAGGCAGCTACTCAGCTGCTTGTGGTAGGTCCCACCGTGGAGTTGATTGCCAGTCTCATCATGGGGAATAACTCCCACCAGCTGCCCAGCCACTCAACCAGGCCCAGCCAAGTTGACACACAAACATAACCACCACACCTATCAACCACTCTGTGGAAGGAAGATGGGGCAATCTACTTCTGTAAAGATTTAGCACCTTAGAAACCCAATGGTGGTTGCTATGAGTTGGATGGCAGTGACTTTTTTGTTTGTTTTTTTTATCTTAAATTGAGGCTCCATATTAGGAAGAATTACACTCAATCACAAGTAACTGAGCAAACCCCAAATGAGAGTGCCTTACACAAGATAAGGTTTGTGTAACCTTATCCATCCTCACAATGGGTAGAGCTGGTCAGACCTGGGCAGTTACAATGATCATGGAGCCAGGGACCCAGGTTACTTGTATTAGCGGCTCTGCCACATGTGGCTTCCATTCCCAAGCCACCTGAGGTGGCTGATGTCTGCTCCGTTATCCATGTCCTTGTTCCAACGAGCAGAAAAGAGAAAGCTTATATGTTCTTGATACCTCCAAACCATCACCTCTAAGCAGCTTCCTGACCACCTCCTGAGTGGACCTGACCGCCACCCCCCCGACCTGTTCTGCGCCCCCTCTCTGCCCTGTCCAGATGTAACACCTCTACATCGACCTGTGGGCCTCTCGAAGTAGACTGCTCCACTGGGACGGAACTTGCCTGCACCCCTTTTGTGGCATTCAACTCCATGGTGGGATCTACCACAAGCAGTTGAGTAGCTTTGGGTATGTGGTCTGCTTCCTGTACATAAGAAGCAGCTTTGGGAATGGTCTCTAGCTTATGGCACCTTTAATCCTGCATCTAGCTGTATCATTGTTCAGCAGTCTGCCATGCTCTGCTGACTTTGGGACTTATAATGAACTTGAATTAATGGCCTGCTGTGTGATTTGGTCATAGCATGACTGTGCCTTGTTACTTGTCAACCTTGGGCTTGGCAGTCTCAGCAGCCAGCAGTTGTCTGAGTGAAGAAACACCTATAGCTTCAGTGGGCCAGGAGTTGGAGACAGAGCTGAAGTCCAAGGCTGAGGGGCTTTCACCCAGCCCCTAGAGCCTAGCACTTTGAACTTGGACTTCTAGCCTCCTGAACTGTAAGAGAAAAAACTCGTTTGTTAAGGCCATTGCTTTTGTGGTATATTCTTGTCAGTGCGGCACTAGGTAACCAAAACAGTGGGTTTGAATTGCTAACCTTTCGGTTAGCAGCTGAGATCTCCTTAAGTAAAAATGCGACCACTCAGCAAAGGTCTGATTTCTATTAGGCCCTTGCATACATTGTCTCTGTTCACTGGGATGGCCCTGAACACTGCATTTGACACCCCCTTCCCCTGAAAGTATGATGCTTCCAGCTTTGTCTAAAAACACAGAGCTGATGAAGGCAAAGTCGGTGCCAGGCCAAGAGCATCTGCCCCTGAGCCAAATGCCTGACCTGGATGCTGGTTTTATGCCCTCTTGGTTGCCTCCAAATGCCCCAGCATGGCAGTGACAGGGCAGATACAGGTCTTCCAAGTGTGTGGCTGCCTGGTTAGCACAAGGGCAGAGGAGATGCTGCAGTTTACTGTTACTGCTGGAGGGAGAGGAAGCCAGGACACTTCTGAGTTTCTAAGTGTGGCCACAGGACTGCAGCTCCAAGCTAGGGCTCTGTCCCTGTCTCCCTCTGGGACAGGGCAGGCTTCTCCAAACATGACCAGTCCGGAGTTGAGTGGTCACTGCAAATCTAGATATACCCCATGAACTGGAAAGGAACCTGAGGTTTTCTACCCCAATAATCAATAAAAAACCCAAAGTAAACCTGTAGTCTTCAAGTTGATCCCAACTCATGGTGACCCCAGGTGTCTGCTCCATAGGCTGTCTTGCTGTAACCTCTAGACACAGAAGCAGATCGCCAGACCCATCTTCTGCATTCCAAGAATAGTATAGGTTAAGGAAAGGAAAGCAAAGAGGGACACTAAAGAAAACTCCTGGATCTCACATCTGCACCAGAGCCCATTGAGAAAGGCATGCTGACTGCCCTCTGCTCTGTCTCGCACTTGCCCTGTGACTCTTTATCTAAACTGACTGTAGGGTGGGAGGAAAGGCAGGCAAGACCCTGGGTGCAATTGAAGGAGGTGCTCCCTCTCCAGTCATGTGGCTGTGGCGTCACTCTAGTCCCACCCTGCTGGACCCTGATGGCCATATGAACAATGGGGCTGTGAATGGACGTCATGTAAGGTCCCTGCTAATTGAAAGTCTGCAATTCTACCCATTTTCTTCAGGTCTCTCATTATTTCCCACTGTGTTGCTTCTTTTTCCAATGTTAATTAGTATTTCAGGAAACCTTGATGTCTGAAGTTTTAACCTTGTGATTTCGACTGTTTGGGAAAGTCTCTGAAGATCTATGTTGTATAATCATTTGTGAGTTTGTTGAGACAAAGTTTGAGTTTCAAGGGCTGTGACCCCAGCTTGTCAGACTTGGCTGGTGAGTGAGCTGCAGGAGGCCCCACCATTGCTCACCTCGGCCACGTGGTGGTGGTGGTGGTGGTGTTCTGAGGCGCTGTAGAGTTGGCTCCAACTCATAGTGACCCTCTGTACAGCAGAATGAAACACTGCCTGGACCTGCACCTTCCTCACAATCATTGTGCTTGAACCCATCGTTGCAGCCACTGTGTCAGTCCTTCTGTTGAGAGTCTTCCCCTATTTTTTAACCCTCAGCTATGTGGTAGCTCCACATTATCATGTCATGGTAATAATTAAGATAGCTGTGGCCCACACACCACTATTCACAGCAACACTGCCCATATCAGCAAAAGGTAGAAACATCCCAAGTGTCTATCTGCAGATGAATTGATAAACATACGTGGTCTATCCATCCAAACCAAACCAAATCCACTGCCATTGAGTTGGTTCCAACTCATAGTGACCCCTACTGGGTTTCCGAGGCAGTAAGTCTTCACAGTCGCAGATTGCCCAGGCTTCCTTCCACGAAGTGGCTGGTGGATTTGAACGACCAACCTTCTGGTTAGTAGTCAAATGCCTTAGGCACTGAGCCACAAGGGCTCCTTGGTCTATCCATACCACAGAATGTTATTCAGCCATAAAGAGAAAAGAGGCCTCCCTGGGTGGAACAGATGGGGAAGCACTAGATGACTAGCCAAAAGGCTGGTGGTTCAAACCCACCCAGAGGTGCCTTAAAAGACAGGCCTGGCAACCTGCTTCCAAAAGGTCACAGCCCTAAAAACCCTACAGAGTAGTTCTACTCTGCACACATGGGATTACCATGAATCAGAACAGGCTTGATAGCAACTAACAGCAGCAGAGAAATGGAATTCTGATGCATGCTGCCACATGGACGGGCCTTGAAAACGGGAGCGAAATAAGTCAGCCACAGAAGGACAAATACTGAAATTTATGACATTTCTAGAATAAGTAAATGCATAGCGACAAATGTTGGTTAGTAGTTACCAGGGGCTGAGGGAAAGGGGCATGGCCAGTGATAGCTCAAGGGGCACTGAGTTTCTGGTTGGGGTGCAGGAAACCTTTTGTAAGAGTGGTGATGACAGTTGTAGTATGACATTGTGCATGGAATTAACGTCACTGAATCGTACACTAAGAAATGGTTAAGATGGAAAAGTTTAATGTCGTCGTTGTGAGTCGCCATGGATTTGGCTCTGACTCATGGTGACCGTATGTGCTACAGAATGTAATGTCACCTGGGTCTGCTCCATCTTCATCATCACTGGTGGGTGTAAGCCCATTGTTGAGGCTGTAATACAGTGCCTTCCTACATAGGGGCCTTCTCTCCCAGGACCATATCAGATGGTGTTCTATTGGTTTCCACTGGCTAATTCTGGAAGTAGATTCCCAGACCTTTCAACCCCCTCAGCCTCACCTCTGTCCCAGGTAATCAATAATAGACTTTTTTCCCCATGAATCTATCTACTCTAAATATTCCCTAGGAGCTCTGGTAGC
>NW_006921656.1:7177602-7236655 GCF_000298275.1 Orycteropus afer afer | reverse complement strand
TATATATATATATATATATATTGTCAATTGCATCCTCCCCCTGCAAGTTATTGCAAAAAACAAAAAATAAAAAATCCACAGCAAAAAACCTCACCCCATAAAACACACATGCAATTTGTATAAAAATAATTTATTGGGTAGTCTATTGTACGTACATACCACATTTTGTTTATCCATTCATCAGTTGATGGACACTGGCGTTGTTTCCACAAGTGGTTCAATTTTAAATTTTAAATAAGGGGCCCCAGAATCTCCTGCAGAGAAGATGAACAAAGCCTCAGAAGTGAGTGAGTGTGCCACACGCTGAGTGGAATGTTGCAGACAGAGAAATGGTAAGGTTCCAGGGTGGGCAGTGCCTGGTGTGTTCAAGGATAGTTGAGAGGCCAGTGTGGCCAGAGTGTGAGAGGAGGTCAGAGAGAGCACAGGGACAAACCACTGAGGCCAGCAGCCATTCTACTGACTTTGAGAGAGATGGGAGCCCCTGGAAGGTTCACAGCAGACAAATGACCTGCTCTGACTTGTGTTTTCAGAGGATCACACTGGCATGTGGACAACTGACTAAAGGATTGGGGGGCAAAGGTAGGAAGAAACAGAGAATCTGGATTGGATGCTATTGCAGACCTCCAGAGAGAGATGATGGTTGGGACCGGTGGATAGATGGAGGAGGTGAGAAGTGGTCAGACTGTGGATGTATTCTGACAGTAAAATCAACAGAATTCACTGACTCACTGGTTAAGGCATTTGGCTGCTGACCACAAGGTTGGTGGTTCAAACCTGTCAGCCACTCTATGGAAGAAAGATGAGGAAGTATACTTCTGTAAAGATTTACAGCTTTGGAAACCCAATGGGTGTCAGTGTGAGTAGGAATCAACTGGATGGCAGTGAGTTTGTTTTTGGTTTTAGTTTATACCTATGGTTGTAATTCCATTTGGCAAAGGGTTTTCTTTGTTATGTGAAGAGGCCATAATAATATAAACCAAACTCACTGCCGTCGAGTCAATTCAACTCATAGCGACCCCTCCTTCGGTTTCCAAGGTGGTATCTCTATGGAAGTAGATTGCCCAGTCTTTCTTCCAACATATTAGTATCCAAAAACCAAACCAAACCCACTGCTGTCAAGTTGGATTCTACTCATAGAGACCCCTCCTTGGGTTTTCAAGGCGGTATCACTACGGTAGATTGCCCCATCTTCCTTCTGAGGAGTGGCTGGTGGGTTTGAACTGCCAGCCTTCTGGTTAGCAGTGAAATGCCTTAGACACTACACTACCAGAGCTCCTACATCTTTGAGACATATAAAGATCAGATTAGGCAAAGAGAAGCAAGCAGAGATGGGGAGAAGACAGAAACCATACCACATAAAGATTGCCCAGGAGCCAAGGAATAAGGCCCTCCTCCCAGAGCTGACAGAGAGTCTGCCTTCCCCTAGAGTCCGTGCCCTGAATTCAGACATCTAACCTCCTAAACTGTAAGAAAATAAATTTCTCTTCATTGGAGCCGTTCACACTTTTGTTGTAACAGCACTAGACAACTAAGACCATGCAGATAGCACAGGATTGTCCTGAGAATTGAATGTAATTCTTCCCCCTTGCTGCAACTTTCTATTCCTTTCCCCACTTCAGGCTCTGATTCATGCTCTCTAAGAGGAACTGAACCGAGAAGAAATGAAGGAGAGGCCCTTCCAGACCACTTCAGTGAGTTTGTTTTCTGCTGTTGGAGCTTCTAGCTCCTTACTTCTTTTGTAACCCTCATCTCCCCTACTATCTCTTCTTGAATAGTCTGTCACTGAGTGTCTAGAACTCAAGGAGGAAAGGCCTTGCTCGTCTTGTTCACTCTTGCACCCACCCTCTTGCTCAGTGCCAAGTACAAAGGAAGTGCTCAAATCACAACACACCTGATCAGCACACAGAGTTCCTGCACCAGTAACGGCAGTCTTCTTGGTCTCTTTTTACCACCAAAGAGTCCTTTGTAATATCTCTCTTCTTCCCTTAGGGGCTTCATATTTGGAAAGATTTCCATCTACCAAACAAACTACATTTATTACAAAGCAATCATTTGACCATTTCTGATTACTCGAAGACGTACGTATCTTCTGGTGAGAAACCAACAGGAGATAATCACCATGACCACACTGATGAATATAATTCCAGCCTCTAGAACATCATACAGCTTTCCATTTGGTAAAAGGTTGCTTCAACTAAAAGGACATTCAATGTTAATTTAAGAAGAAGCCCTGAGGGAGGCATTTTGAGTGTGGCCAGGTAGCTCAGCCATGCCACTAAGGACTCCGGCTTCTTCCATGTTTATCCTCTGTCATTCTTAGCTTTTTCTTCTTGCTAGTTGGCTCCTGGTTTTCTCAAGATGTCTGCAGCTGCTCCAGAGATCATGAGGTCCTTCAAGGCAGGGTGAAGGGGAAAGCCAACAAGCTGTGCTCTCCTATCTATCTCTTTCATCAGGAAATCAAAAGCCTTGTGCAAAACTCCCCCTCAGACTTTGCTTTATGTCTCCTTCACCAGAACTAGATGGTCACCCTAGCTGCAAGGGATTCTGGGAAAGGACTAGCTGGCAAAGATGCCTAGGACTCATACTGAACATCACCTGGGTGTGGCCTATGCATCTTGACAAAGTATGGGTCTGTTAATAAAAGATAGGGAGGAGAGAGGCTTCAGGTAAGCAATAAACAGTGTCTGCTGCAGTTAACAAGGACTTATAGCCCTGTTGTTTCTCTCTCAGCACCCTAAACACCCCAGAAATCTCAGGCTGGACAGCACTCATTTAATCAAATCCACTTGTTTAACAGTGAAGAAGATGAATATCCTGAGAAATACTCAAGGTTTCATCTTGATTTAAGAGGAGAGTGGAGGTTAGACTATAAGTCCTAGGATCTCTTCACTCCTTTAAGAAATAACCTAATGAGGCTCATAATCCAGGCAAGTTTCTCAGCACAAGCAGAGGTGCCAATGAGCCACACTTGGCCTTGGTGCTGTTTCTCTCTAGCTATGCCTTTGAGCAAGTCAAGAAATCCACTCAAGGCTAAGTCTTGTTTAATTGACCACCATTATTGAATTTGACTCTCCACATGAAGCAACTGAGACCCAGAGAAGTGAAGGGATTTGACCAGTCTTAACCATGTGTGAAATCTCGGTGGCCTTTAGCCTCTGCTGGGCAGGAGTTTTGGTTGACACTTCTTCACTTGGCCATCACAGCCACTATGTCGTGTTCTCTTTGGGTCCCCGGAGCTGCTGTGGATCCTGGGGCCACTGTAATTCCACAGGTGTGGCCATTGGCTGTCCTTCCCCAGGTGCCTGGCTTGCTCTATCTGACTAGTCTTCTCGCCTGTTTTGTTGAGAGTTCCAACTCCCACCCTTCCTCTCTGGCACATGTACAGGAGACTTGCAGTCTCCCAGCAGTTCTTACTAGAAAATACTTTCTTCTGTTTTCAAAAGGCTTGGACAAAACCCAGCAAATTAAAAAAAGTTCCAGCAAGTGCAGCAGGTGTTTAAGGTGTATGCAGTAAGATGTGCACGTTCTGGAGAGTCAAAGGGCTCTGCCTGGAGGGTCAGAGTCCTCATTATAGATCACCATCCATCATTAACTTGCTGTGTGGCTTTGGGTGAGTCACTTCCCTTCTCTAGTCCTCATTTTATCCTCTGTGCAACAGTTGGTAGACTGAGAAGTATTCTCAGGTCTCTTTCTGGGATGCCATTGAGAACTTTGAAGTTGGCAGAAGTTTCTCCCCGACAAGGACCTGAAGATTGACCAGAAGGGCACATCATGTGAGCCATAACGCACACTTGTGTTTTCTTCCTAAATCCTAAGAGGAAAGTTCCAACTTATCATTCTGACAGAATCTTCCACCCACACGGATGGATGTCAATCCTGGCATTTATTAGGGTGCCAGTAAATCTTGAAAACAATAAATATCTCATTACTTTGCTGATGATATGTCTTTAAGTGCTACTTCAAAACGTCTGTCTTCCCTATGTTTGATTTACATCAAGGACTCATTTTAATCATGCAGTTTCTCATCTTCTGCGAGCACCATGTTGGACGCTAATCAGATTTCTGTCAATTCCCAAAAGTAACTGGTGATGAAACTAAAGGGACATCTTAGGGGTGGTGCTGTCCCAAATCCTGAGAGGTCTGGGATCTGATTTCCTGATCTATGACTGTCAATGTAAAACGTAATGTAGTGGATAGGTAGTTATATAAGCTGATTAGGGTAGGAGGGCATGTGGGAGTATGTTGTTGTTGTTATGTGCCGTCGAGTTGGACCTGACTCATAGTGACCCCTTCTTGGGTTTCTGAGGCAGTATCACTATGGAAGTAGATTGCTCCATCTTCCTTCCGAGGAGTGGCTGGTGGGTTTGAACCACTAGCCTTCTGATAAGCAGTCAAGTGCCTTAGGCACTATGCTACCTATATATTACCCATGCAATATATAGGGTTGGCAGTGGTTATTCCTACACATATATTTGTATGGGCTGCAAATAAGCCCATGTTTATGATAGACTCCTCTGAGGGAACAGTCATGAAACCCTCCTAGCCATAACCAAGCACCTTCCAGAACTAAGATGCTGGGTTTGAGGGCTAGGGACCATAGTTTCCAGGACCGTCTAGGTCAACTGGTGTAACGTAGTCCCTAAAGACAATGTTATACATCCTACTTTGGTGGGTAGTGACTGAGGTCTTAAAAGCTTATGAAGGACCATCTAAGTTGTAAATATTGGTCTCTTTCCATCCAGACCAAAGAAAAGTGAAGAAAACCAAAGACTCATGGAAATAATTATCCAAAGGACTGATGAATCATGGGAACCATAGGATCCACTAGCCTGAAACAAGAAGAACTAGGTGGTTCCTGGCTACTACCAGTGACCACTCTGAGCAAGATCACAATAGATGGTACCAGGGAGAGTGGGAGAAAAAGGTAGAACAAAAGTCAAACTCATAGAAAAGACTAGACTTATTGGTCTGATAGAGACGGGTGGAACCTCTGAAACTACCCTTAAACACCCTTCTAACTTAGAACAGAAGCCACTCTCGGAGATCAGCTTTTAGCCACATAAAAGACAGCCTTATAAAGTGAATGGTAACCCTGGGAGGAACGTGCTTCTTGGAACAAACAACCCAAGACCAGAACATATGCCTCTCGAAACACACAATACAAGACTGAAAGGGCAGCATTTGCCCAAAAGCAAGTTAAGGAGGCAAGAAAGAGCAGGAAAACTGAGCAAATGGAAACAGGGAACCCAAGGGGAAATGGGGAGAAAGAATGCTGACACATGGTGGGGAATGCAACCAATGCCACAGAAAAATCTGTGTGTAAACTGCTAAATGGGAAACTAATTTGCTTTGGAAACTTTCACTTAAATGATAATTTTTTAAAAAAATTGTAATGCAGTTGAAATGATATAGACATCAATGTAAGACAGAGCTGGATTAATATCCCAGGCCTAATTGGTAGCATAGTGCCTAAGGCACTTGACTGATAAGCAGAAGGCTGGTGGTTCAAACCCACCAGCCACTCCTGGGAAGGAAGGTTGGGCAATCTACTTCCTCAGTGATACCACCGTGGAAACCCAAGGAAGGTTGCTATGAGTCAGGCCCGACTCAACAGCACATAAAAACAATCTCTGTCACAGGCTGACTGGGTCATCTTGGACCAACCAACTTAATTTCTCTAAACCTCAGTCCTGTCATCTGCAAAATGGGGGTGATGATTTCTTTGCGGAGTGAAGGTTCCGGGAAAATGAGTTTACAGCTGTAAAGCAACCATCGGGATGCCTGTAACAGAGCAGATACTCAGTATGTGGTAAACTGTTAAACATATTATTACCTGAAGCAAGAATGGGCCACTCCTCAGAAAGCCCTGGAAGCCCTCATCAGGGGCTGTGAATTACCTCTCTTCTGTTTTAATAGTGAATTAACAACCAGGCAGGGGGAAAAATGGAACATTTAAATATTTAAACCAAACACTTAATTTTTAAACATGAACATTCTTTTTATAACTTGGACCACTCTTCAAGGCCTTTGGAAAATTCCCTGAGTTTCTCCTATCTGCCTCCCTTCATGGTGCATGCTAAAGAACATAGCTAACCTTGGATGTCTGGAAGCTTGGCAGGAGATAATAGGTTTGTTTTATGCAGTAGAAGGCACCTTTGTGTCCTAATAAAGATATTACTGACAAGTTTCTATAAAGAAAAGGGAGTGAATCCCTGTATAATAAAAATGAAACTAAATCTAAAAGAAAAGAAATTATTTCATGTGACTATGGATTCCTGCTCTCTGCCAGACACTATTCTAGGCTTTTTATATGTTATCTCTTTCAAATTGCACAAAAAACACGGCAAGGTTTTCATTGTAATGATCTTTTTGTTCATAAGGAGGCTGAAGTTCAGTGAGGCTAATTAAGTAACCCAAGGTCATGCGATTTGGATAATGAATGTTTATGCTGCTCTGTCTCACCAGCACCCACACCCATAGTTCTTTATGTAAGAACTTAAAGCTTTTGCTTCAGACCCTCTCTCTTCCTCCTCCTCCTCCTTGGTGTTCTTGTGGAACTGAACTCATCTCTAGTTGAGGGAGAGGGGTCTCATAACCTACAACAGCAGCCACAGTGATTGGCTCAGGAATGGACCTGTGAGCCACCAATCAGAGTCAAGGGGCTGCATCAAGAGCCAGGATGCTGGAAGAGGTCATTAAAGCCATTCATGTTCATGGCCATTGTGCCACCAGGAAGTGAGAGTCTGTTGAGAAAGGAGCTTGTAGAAGCTAAAAGAAAGAGATTATAGCCAGTCTAGTTGACTCTCTGGGGTTATCCATTCCCTTTAAGAAAAGGGGTTCCTTTTCTCTTAATGTCTTCCTATTTGTTTATATGTTTCTTTGTCTATTAATTAGTGGAACAAATTTCTATGGAGTACTTGCCATGTTTTGGGTGCTGTGCTAGGGCTGTGTGTACCTAATCTGGCCCAGGTCTCACCAATCTCTGATTACAGAATATCATGACACTCCATTGACACCCAAATTATGGCAAACCTCCTTGGTTTTCCTCATCTGGTGGGTGTCACAGCCAAAGACCCATTGGATGCTGCATCTTGTAAGGGCACTGTGCTCCTTTGGAGCTAATCAGCACAGATGCCCATCCTGGCATTAATTAAGGAAGGGTAGGAGAAAGATGTGGAAGTCTGCTTCTGTAAAGATTCCAGCTTTGGAAACCTTAAGGGGCAGTTCTACTCTATCCTTCTGTCCTGGAGGGTCGCTATGAGTCAGAATCAGTTTGGCAGGACTGGGTTTGGTTTTTTGGTTTTGAAAAACCTCTTTAAAGTTTTAAAAAGCAAAGGTACGCTTTGATGACTAAGATGTGCCTGACCCACGCATGGTCTTTTCCATTGAATCATGGATGTGAACACTGGATGGTGAAATAGGAAGAGAGGGAAGAATGGATGCATTTTAACTGCAGGGTCGGTGAGGAGTATTGACTAGGTTGTGGCCTGCAAAATAGAAGGAGCAAATCCATCTGAGAAGAAATACAACCCAAAGCTCCTTCAGCTTACTTTGGACATGCCATCAGGAAAGATCACTCTTCAGAAAAAGACCTCATGCTCAGGAACGTAGGCATCAAGGGGCAGTGGAAGTGGGAGACCCTCAAGGCGACGGGCTGACACAGCACCTGAACAGTGGACTCGGATGCTCCAACAGTCATGAGGGTGGTGCAGGACCAGGCAACATTTAGTTCTATCGCGACTTGGAGCCAACTTGATGGGCTGAACCTGGCAAAAGGTGGCTGCAGGAGCATTTTGAGAAAGGCATTATTTTCCCCAAAGAACTAATGTCATTGGACTAATGATCATCATGGGTCTGCTTAGTGCTAAGTATACATTTTTACGTGCGTCTCTCCTTTAACCTCCTCAGTGACTCTGTGAAGTGGGTCCAAATTATCCTCACTTTACAGACAAGTATTCTGAAATCATAGGAGTTAAGTAATTTTCCTGAGGTCACCCAGCTACTAAGAGATAGAACTGTGTAAGCTCAGGCAGCTTGGCTCCAGAATTCAAATCTTTATCCGCTTCATGATTCCATGTTTCTCCATCAAAATCCTGAAGAATGCACCAGCCAGAGGTAGAATGAAGGAGAGCTAGTTGCAAGGTGGCTAAAGCATTGGGCTGCTGCTAACAGAAAGGTCGGTGTTTTGAATCCACCAGCTGCTGCACGGGAGAAAGATGAGGCAATCTGCTTCTGTAAAGATATAGCCTTGGACACCCTATGGGAGTTGCTGTGAATCGGAACTGACTTGATGGCAGTGACTGTGGTTTACAGGTAGAGTGAAGGAATGCTGGTATGTGCTCATCTGCTAGCTGAAAGATTGGTGGTTCAAACCCACCAGCCGCTCCTCAGGAGAAAGATGAGGCAGTCTGCTTCTGTAATGATTACAGCTTTGGAAACCCTTTGAGCAGGTCTACCATGTCCTCCAGGGTCGCTGGGTCAGAAATGAAACAACAGCAACTGTTTTATAGGTAGAGTGAGAACATAGCTTATTATTCAAATCAGGGCATTCTTGGGAGTAAAAGGGGAAGCTATTAATAATCATCCCAGGATAACTAGAACAAACCAGGACTGTCCCCAGCAAACAGGGACATTTGGTCACCCTAGAACCCAAGTGCAGGGATAGTAGAGTAAAAGTTGGATTCAGTCTGTGCTGACCTTGTCCCTCCTTCATATACCTCATCTGGGATTAGTTTTGGGCCACCTAAATCTGTCAATTACTGAAACCAATTTAATAGACATAAATGTGACCATCCCTTAAAAAACGTGAAACATTGTGCCTGTGCAATTAGTCCATGCAAATCCCATTTTGGACCCAGCAATATGCTGGGCAGAGTGATGGCACTACACTGAGTTATTTCACTTAATCCTCACAATAGCCCTGCCATGTCTTACTGTCCCCATTGACAGACAAGGAAGCTGAGGCTAAGATCAGTTCAAGTGGCCTAGAAAGGTACAGAAGCACCGTGTGAGAAGACAGTTTTCTGTGTGAACATGTAGTGTGTTGCCCAGCATAACTTGGCAATTATACGAGGCAATTATGAGTCCCTGGGGGTCAAATTGTGAACACAAGCTTCTGCTGACTCAAAGGCTGGAGGTTGAGCCCACCCAGAGTTGCCCCAGAAGAAAGGCCTGGAAATTTACTTCCAAAACAATCAGCCATGTTCCTAGCCTTTGGCTCCATAATCCCTTTTCTGAAAATTTTCCCCAAGGAGATAATCCTATGGAGAGGGATTTCCTGTACAGGGAGGCAGAAGAGGCCAGCAGAGTCAAGGAGAATTGGGGGCAATGGGTCTGAGTGAGAGGTCTTGGGTGGCAAGGGAAGGGGATGGGCCCTGGGGTCAGACTGACCTGAGTGTTCTTTCACTCTGCCACTGATAGTACCTATGTGACCTTGGGAAGGTCATTTAACTCTCTGGACTACTTACTAGACATTAAAATGGAGACAGCAATGCCTTTCATCTAGGGTGATTGAAAGGATAATGAGAATATTAATTGATTAATACCTATCTTTACTTCAGAAGTATTTGAAGTCTCCTCTCTGAAAGTATATCATAAAATAGAAAAATAAAATATAAACAACAAAGTGACATATGATCGGAAGAGAGTAAGGACATAAATATGCAAATCTAGAGGACCTACCTAGGGATTAAAATGGGGTCATGAGTGACGTTATTGTTTTTTGTTGTTATGTGCCATTGAGTCGGTTTTTAGCCATTGCAAATAGGGAAGCATCATCAATGACATGATTCTTTTTATCTTTAATTGCAGAGGGAAAATCACACATAGGCATAGGCCTGGAGAAGAACTAGTGCTCATCAAAGGTAAGTTTTCCCCTCTTTCCCCTACCTGGCATAGAAATATCTATGACAACTGACCTATTTGTAACAGACTAGGGACCTGGAGCTCAGGCTGCTGTGAACAGGGCTCTGGGCTGGTAGAGGAACCCCTGGGTCTATTGTCTTAGATGAGCCCAGCTGGGATGCCTAAGGGAGAAGCTAGCCTCCCCTCAAGAAGGGAGATTAGGATGTGGGACTGTATTTCTTCTTGTGTGTTGCAGCTCCTACTGATGGGGTCCCCCCTCTATGTCAGGTGTTAAGCTAAGCAAGCAACCTAGCTCTCTTTGTTACTCATACTAAGTCTTTGAAGGATCACTCCCATCATATACATGGGAAATAGAAGCTCACAGAGGTGAGATGACTCATATAAGATCACGCACCCATGAATGACAGCTAAGGTTCACAGCCAGGACTCTGGTCCAATGTGCCATGTATACTTAGCCTCTGATCGATGCTACCTGCCCTCTTTATGTGTCATTTGATGGGAGCTTCACTGATGGCATGTCTTTTAGTTTCTAACTTATCCCACAGTTGCACAGTGCATTACTTTAGTGACCAAAGAGTAGTGTGGGCATTCATTCAACACATGGTTATTGTCCTCCATGTCCAGGCTCTGGGAGCACGGCAGTGAAAAGAACAGACTAAGTTCCCCCTTTCTGTGGAATTCAGGGTCTATGAAGAGTTCATGGATTTCTGCAGTCATTTGTGTCCCTATCTCTTGCTTCCCATCACATCTCCCTCCCCACACTGGCTGTATGACTAGTCTGTTAAATATCTACTGTGTGGTTTATATATGTTATCATTTAAATGCCTAATGGTTATATAAGAAAGGCAAACCATGCTTATTTTAAAAGATGAGCAAACTAAGGCACAGAGAGGTTGCATACTTGCCTGAGGTCACACAGCTATAAATGGGAGAGCTGAGACTGGAATTGAGAGGCAGCTGAATCTGAAGACCATGATGTCTCTGTCCCACCAGGTGCCTTCATCTGGGCTCTAGTCTTGGCTCATAGCTGTGTTGTTGTTGTTGTTAGGTGCTGTTGAGTTGTTTCTGACTCATAGCAACCCCATGCACAGCAGAACGAAACACTGCCCGATCCTGTGCCAGCTCCATGATCCCTGCTATACTTGAGCCCATCATCACAGCCACCATGTCAATCCATCTCGTTGAAGGCTTTCCCCTCTTTCGTCGACCCTCCACCCTACCAAGCATGACATCCTTCTCCAGGGAATGGTCCCTTGACAACATGACCAAAGTAGGTGAGATGAAGTCTGGCCATTCTCGCTTCCAAGGAGCATTTTGGGTGCACTTCCTCCAGGACAGATCTGTTAGTTCTTTTAGCAGTCCATGGTACTTTCAGCATTCTTTGCCAGCACCACAACTCAAAAGCATCAACTCTTCTTCGGTCTTCCTTATTCATTGTGCAGCTCTCACATGCATATGAGGTGACTGGAAATATCATGGCCTATGTCAGGTATTAGCTGCTCTCAGGTCAGCTCTGACACATGGTGACCCCTTGTACAAGAGAACAACATGGTGCCTGTTTCTGCGCCATCTTCTGTATTATGGGTATGTTTGAGTCCATCATTGTGGTTACTACGTATCGGAATGCCTTTCAGCAGAAGGGCTCACCTTTCAGCATTCTATTGGATGATATTCTGTTGTGATCCATAGGGTTTTTTTTTTTTTTTTTTTCTCCTTTTTGGGAGTAGATCATCAGGCCTTTCTTCCTAGTCTATCTTAGTCTAAAAAGTTTCACTGAAACCTGCCCACCTTGGGTGACACCGCTGGTATTTGAAATGCCAGTGACATAGTTTCCAGCATCATAGCAACACAGAAGCCACTACAGTATGACAAACTGACAGACGGCTGGCAGCAGAGTTAAATAGCCTTGGAGAAACAGCCTTCCTTCTTGGACCCCCAGTCATCCCTTCCATAAAATGGTAGACCTGGACAAGATGACTTATCAGGTCCTTCCAAGTTGAATGTGCGGTCTAGTGTGTCTCTGACAAGGGTGAAGTGGGAGGTTCAAGGGATGCCAAGAGCTTCTGAAGAGGCATGGAGAGGCCTGCTTCCTTTAATGTTGCACAGGCTACACACTCCCAGAAAGTCAAAGAGCATGCTCCCCTCCATGAGGAGGCCTGGGGCCCACTGGCTGTGCGAGTTTTCCTTCCACCTTTCTGTTAAGAGCAGCCTGCATCTGAAATTCAAAGTAGGCTATGTTATAATTCAGGTGTGGGCAGAACAACCATTACCCAGGAAACAAGGAAGCTGCCTGTTTTGCAACTGACGTGGGGATCCTTTGCAAATTACTCAACTTTTGGGTATGTTGTGACCTAATGTGAACTCTGTGTCCAATTAGAACTAATTAGGGAGGTGGAGCTGCGTCTGGAGGACAAAACCTGAAAAATAGCAAAATAAAGCAGTTCCCCCACCTCCGGGCAGCCAGGGAGATGCCATAGACAACCAGGAGGAGAGTGGGAATTTTCCAACTGTGTGTGGGCTTCTGGGAGTTTGCATTAAGATGCTTTTATTGGTTTTGTCAGAGCTGTTTTTGTTTTCTTTCAAGTAGTAACATGGCATCCTAAAAAAGACTCCAGTTTGATGTTAGTCAGGTCTGGAGTTAAATTCTGGCTCCATCATCACCAGCTGGGTGTGACTGTGTTAGTTAAGGCAACACTAAGTTCTATGCAATAGATTGATTGCAAAAAATGGCTCCAATTCTCAACCTCTCCCAAAGGAATCTTAAGCTCTATTTCCTCACCCATTGAATATGGCTAGCCTATGACTTGCTTTGGCCAATGGAATATGCAGAAGTGACGTCGGTCAATTCCAAGCCAGAGCATCAAGAGGCTGCACCTATGTCCACTGTGTCTTTTGGACCCCTGACACTGCCGTGAGCACTAGGGAGGCAGGATGAGAGACCACGTGGAGGGAAGTGGGATCATCCCTGCCAAAGCCATCCTAGATCATCCAGTCCACACCCAACCTGCCAGTTGACCTCAGATGAGTGAGCGAGCGAGTGAGTGAGTGTAGCCAAGATCATTAAAATCCAGTCAAGATCCCCAGACCACCCATGTGACCCATAGATTTGTGAGACATAGTAAATGGTGGTTGTTTGAAGCCACTAGGTTTTGGAATGGTTTGTTTCACAGCAAAAGCTAACCAACACACATGGGAAAAAAATGAATGCTCAAATCTCAGTGGTTTAATGCAGTAAAAATCTACTTCTTCCTTATATGAAATCCCATTGGCAAAACTCCCTCCACCATGTAGTTACTTAGAAACCCAAGTTGAAGGATTCCAGAGGTTCCCTGAGTACAACGTTCAGTGAGAAGATGGGTGAGAGAGAGAAAGTGTGGAAGACAACATGAGTTCTTGATGGGCCTGGTCTGGTAGTGATTTATGTCATCTCATCTACGTGCCATCACAAGGCCACATCTACATTCAAGTGAGGGTAAGAAATGTAGTTTCAGGCTAGCCAGCTGTTTTCCAGCAGCCATAGCTCTATGTTGTGAGAGAAGACGTGAATCTTGTGTGGACAGAGGCGTCTCTGCCACAGTGACCTTGGGTAAGTTGCCTTTTCCAAAAAAGAGAAAGCATTCCCACCCAGTAGTTTTGTTCTAGAACAGATTATGATTCTGGAATAGGTGAAGGCAATGTTGGGTTTCATCTCATGAGTCAATGTGAACAATTAATAGTGCTGAGGAGCCTTGGTGGCACAGTGGTTAAAACATTGGGTTGCTAACTGAAAGGTCAGTGGTTTGAACCCACCAACTGCTCTGTGGGAGAAAGATGTGGCAATCTGTTTTAATAAAGATTTACAGCCTTAGACACCCCATGGAGAAGTTCTACTCTGTCCTATAGGGTCTCTATGAGTCAGCATTGATTCAATGGCACATAACAACAGCAAGAACCATGGCATAGAAAGTAGGGATGAGGCAGCACATATGATTGCTCTGTCTACGTCTTTGAGACAATCATATTACTTAAGTTTTACAAGAACTGGATGATGTGAATCTCGTCTTCATTTTATATACAAGGAAACCGAGGCAAACAGTCCAAAATAATTAGCCAAGGGCCCATGGCTACCTCTTTGGCACCAATCTACCTTGTTTCAAAGCCTTGCCCTCCTATCACTCTAAATATAGCTTATCTATGCCTTTGTCCTCACCCTGCATATGTCAAAGAAAGAAGGGAGAAAAATCTGATTTATTCTAGCTTCCCTCTACAAACCAGTAAGAAGAGTCTTATGAAATCTGTTCACAGGTCCAGAAAACATTGACTCTGTAATGCCTCCTACAAGTGGTATGTGGGAGAGTGTAATTAACCACTTTTCCTTATACTGAGATGAACTTTGTGACTATCTTCTGATTAGACAAAGCGTTAGTCTCCAATGTGACGTCCTCTAGAGCCATGACCTCCAATCTCAGCAAGGGGCAACTAGATCTCCTTTGTTTGGGCAGAAAAAATAATATGGGTGCATGGAGCTCTCAGATTATTTGGGATGG
This sequence comes from Orycteropus afer afer, assembly GCF_000298275.1. Lineage (NCBI taxonomy): Eukaryota > Metazoa > Chordata > Mammalia > Tubulidentata > Orycteropodidae > Orycteropus > Orycteropus afer. The sequence continues at coordinate 7,222,265 of NW_006921656.1, read as the reverse complement.
GGCCAGATTCAACCCCAGTTCTGTTTGACCCCAAGCTTTTGCTCTTCTCACATAAACCAAAAAGGAAAGGAAATAAATAAAACCAAAACTCCAAAATAACAATGATAACAAAAAACTCCAACAAACCCATTACCATCAAGTCAATTTCAGCTCATAGTGACCCTACAGGCCAGAAGAGAATTGACCCATCGGGCTTCCAAGGCCATAGTCTTTACCAAGGCAGACTGTTACATCTTTCTTCTGCAGCATGAGCGGCTGGTGGGTTAACCTTTAGGTTAGCAGCTGAGCACTTAATTACTGTGCCACCAGGGCTCTTTCATCTCACTCCAAACTCTGGCCTTTCCACCTGCCTGACACATGAGAGTGGAGACCTTCTCTGACAGTGGCTGTCCTGGGACATCAAAGTCATCTTGGCTCACTCTCTCTAGTGACTCTTTAACACTGCCTACCTTGGAGAGGGATGGTAGGGAAAAGCATTTCAGAAACGTTGTCATTGGTTTTCGTAATGATGTTGGCAATGACTTGTAAAATAGCTGAAAGCTGAAGGAATCTGGGTCACCTTAGTAATAGACAGGGGAGCCATGCGATTTGATGTGAGGATCTTAACTCCCAGATGTTTAATGAATTCCAGAATACAGCCAGGAAAAGGCAAGGGGCCTGTTCTGCTTTTTCCTTCTCCCCTTTCTTTATTTTCCTTCTTTCTGAACCTCCCACCAGACGACAATCATTTCTACCACAGTTAGTTTGGGCTGGAGATGAGAGTGGGTGGAGTGAACTAGAAAATTTCTCTACACATGTCCTAAATTTAGTCTCCTCTGTAGCTCTTACCCCTCATCTAGAGCTCCAACAACTTTCCTGGGATGAAGCCATTTGCAGGAGCTCACTGCTCTACTTTGCAGACACTGTTCTCACAGTTGGGGAGGCTTCATAATTCATCATCCAAACAGGAACTCTCAGGAAGGTGAAAGAGAGCACTGTTACTAACTGTACTATGATGACAGGTATAAACATGGCGCAAATGGTTTGTGCTTGGCTGATAACTTAAAGGTTGGCAGTCAAACCTGCCAAGCAGTGTCACAGAAGATAGGCCTGGCACTCTGCTTCCATAAAGATGACAGCCAAGAAAACCCTGTAGGGCAGTTCTGCTCTGTGAAACATGGGGTCCCCAGGAGTCAGAATCAGCTCAATGGCAAAGGGTTTGGAGCTTTGTCCTAGACAAAGCAAGGCACATGATTTCCCTATTCATTGTGGGTCACCCTGTCCAGGAGCAGGGACAGACTCTTAGATTTGAAATCCACTCTGCAAACATGGCCTGGAAAAGGCCCAGGATTCAGAGGCAGTCCTAATGCTGAGTTAGGCACTTGCCAAGTCACTTGTGCCCTATGAACCTCAATTTCTTTATCTGTAAAGTGGGGTTATAATAATCACTATATTAAAGGCTATTGTCAAGATTCAGTCAGTCAAGAGCTGAGAGAAGGCTTTGAAAGTGTCATTACTCTCCAATGTCCTGCCCTGCCCTGAAGTTCTCACTGATAAGCTTTCATTGCTTTTCCTATTTTCCTAAATCTCTTTGGCATTTTCCACCTGGACCACAGCACTTGGCACTTGAATACACACTCTCTCACACTCTCCCCTGCTTCACTCTCATAATTTTGGCTACAAAAATTCTGCCCATGTGATAACCTCTTTCTAAAGTTTACACAATATTTTAAGCCCTATTATTCCAATCAATACTCCCTTCCTTAATAGCTGCATCAAAAAACTCAACTCACTGCCATTGAGTCGGATCTGACTCATAGTGACCCTTCCTTGCATTTCTGAGGCGGTATCGCTATGGAAGTAGATTGCCTAACCTTCCTGCTGATGAGTGGCTGGTCGGTTTGAACCACCAGCCTTCTGGTTAGCAGTCAAAGGCCTTAGGCACTATGCCAGCAGAACTCCTTAATAGCTGCATGGCTTTCAACAAATTACTTAATCTCGCTGGGCCTTTGCTTTCTTCACATATTATAGTAGGGGCAGTAGTATCTACCTCATAGGTTATGGTCAGAATTAAGTGAATTAATGTATGCAAAACACTTAGCATAGTCCCTGTATAGGGTTCACACAGTGGTTACTATGAAAACAGGTACTCAAGGTACCATGGTCTGCAAGGCCCCCCAACTTGAGAAGGATGATTCCATGCCTTGCCTAAGCATTGCATAAAAACAACAAAACAAACTCGTTGCCATCGAGTCAATTCTGACTCGCGGTGACTTCGTGTGTCAGACAGTAGAACTGAGCTCCCTAGGGTTTCCTTGGCGTAATCTTTCCAGAAGCAGTTCACCAGGCCTTTCTTCTGTGGTGCTGCTACGTGGGTTTGAACCACCAACCTTTTGGTTAGTAGACAAGCTCAGATTGTTTGCCCCACTCAGGTTCCTAGCACTATATAAACCCCAAGTTAGTATCTTGCGTTCTCCCTGGGACATGGTCCTTCCCCTCCAGGAAATGTACCATTGAACTGAGGGGCAGAGGAGGATCTGGGAAATCTGTTGCCTCCTCTCTCACAGGTCTGCTGTTTGTGTGAGCTCCAAGTTTTCAAATAAGGAAAGCTGAGCTGATGAAGGACGTGACATTGGAAGGCTGGGTGGGACTCTCTGGGGGCATTTTGTCACCAGCAATTGGGGGCTGGTGATAATTTGGGCACTAAGGTTCAACACAGGGAACCCATTTGGCTGGTTAATTACCCTTGAAAGAGTGAGGAGGTCAGAAGAGGGCATGGCTGACAAAGTCCATTGAGCCTGCTGGACAGAGGCCAAGTCCAATCCCCGCTGACCTCCTCTTTCTCCTCTGGAGGTGGAGTGGCTGCTCAGGGGCCAGGTTCCAAGTGAGCACTCTGATGCCTGGAGCAGGCTAGTCTGTGAACTTGGAGCTAGGGAACCCTAGTTCTAATCCTTCCTTTTCCACTCTTTCAATGTACAACCTTAGGCAAGCTTAGCCTAGGTCCCAGCCTTCTCACCCCAAATGAGGGGCTCAGCCCAAGTGATGCTGGGTGGCCAACAATCCTTGACTATGAATTAGAGGAAAGCAGAAGCAGGTCACACCAATTACATGTTTGAGATTCATATCTTAAGAATCTGCCAAAGAACAAGACTGACCATATGTTGAAAATTGTTGAAGCTGATCATTAGTACATGGAGGTTCATAGTGCTTTTTGATCTACTTTTGTATACATTTGAAATTTTCTATAGTAAAGAAAGGTAAACAAATCTGCTAAAATGTATCTAAAGGTGGTAGATTATTAAAATGGTCAGAAATTCTTCCCATTTTGTATCTTCATAATGTATTTTTAGCTCCTCTGGTGGTTTAGTGCCTACAGCATGTGACTGCTAATCAGAAGGCTGGCAGTTCAAACCCACCAGCCACTCCTCTGAAGGAAGATTGGGTAATCTACTTCTGTAGAGATACTGCCTCAGAAACTCAAGGAGGGGTCGCTATAAGTTGAATCGACTTGAAGGCAGTGAGTTTGGTTTTTTCTTTTTTTTTTTTTTTTTGGTTATCAAGAGGTGCAGTCCACATTCTGATTGTTAATGAATGTTTACAGCTGTTTCTTCTCATTTTGAGTCATGTCTCATCAGCAATTGAAGGTCCTGAAAGATTTACTGTGTCCATGTCATTAAGGTCGTCTCTACTCTGAGGAAGCAGCTTTTCCCCAGTCATATTTTGAGTGCCTTCCAACCTGAGGGGCTCATTTTCTGGCACTGTATCAGACAATGTTTCACTGGTATTCATAAAATTTTCCAGTGATTTATCAGATAGTGTTTCACTGCTGTTCATAAGATTTTCAGTGGCCTTTTTTTTTTTTTTTTTTTTCAGAAGTGGATGGCCACTTCTTCCCAGTCTATCTTAGTTGGGAAGCTCTGCTGAAACCTGTCCACCATAAGTGACCCTGCTGGTGCTTGAAATACTGGTGGCATAGCAGCCTCACTGCAACATGCAAGCTACCACAGTATGAAAAACTGACAGAAATTAACAACTCACAATATGCAGATGACACAACCTTGCTTTCTGAAATTAAAGATGACTTGAAGTACTTACTGATGAAGATCAAACACTAAATCCTCAGTATGGATTACAGTTTAACATAAGGAAAACCAAAATCCTCACAACTGGACCAATAAGAACATCATGATAAATGGAGAAAAGATTGAGGTTGTAAGGGATTTCATTTTACTTGGATCCACAATCAACGTCCATGGAAGCAACAGTCAAGAAATCAGATGACATATTGCACTGGGCAAATCTTCAAAAGACTTTTTTAAAGTGTTAAAGAGCAAAAATGTCCATTTGAAGACTAAGTTATGCCTGACTCAAGCCATGGTATTAACAATAGCCTCATATGCATGTGAAAGCTGGACAATGAGTAAGGAAGACTGAAGAAGTGTTGATGTTTTTGAATTGTGGTGTTGGTGGAGAATTTTGAAAATACGATGGACTGCCAGAAGAACGAACAAATCTGTCTTGGAAGAAGTACAGCCAGGATGCTCCTTAGAGGAGAGAATGGCCAAACTTCATCTCACATACTTTGGTCTTGTTGTCAGAAGGGACTGGTCCCTGAAGAATATCATGCCTGGTAAAGTAGAGGGTCAGAGAAATAGAGAAAGACCCCCAATGAGATGGATCGATACAGTGGCTGCAATGATGGCTCAAGCATAGCAAAGTTTGTGAGGATAGAGCAGGACCAGTCAGTTTTACATTCTGTTGTACATAGGTGGCTATGAGTCAGAAGTGAATCAACAGCAACATCAAGAGGTAAGATCTTTCTCTACCTCTTGAATCTGGACCAGCCACATGATTTGTTTGGCCATAAGAAATTAAGATTATCTTAGTAGCAAACATGAGACTTAAACAACATCTGGTCATTGTAACTTGATTTCTTGGGATACCTGTTACCAACATCATGTGGGCAAGCTTGGGCTGTGACCCATGACAGGTCACATGGAGCTATGATGAGTCACTGCAGCCAAAGCCCTGGGGATAAGGGTCAAGCTAAGACCACACCAGCCAGGTAAAGCTGGCACCAACTAGTGACCCAAGAAATAGTGAGCTAAAGAAAGGACTGTTGTTTTAACTGTTTGAAATGATTGTTGTTGGGGTGGTTTGTTTTGCAGAAAATCTGATATACCACCAGGCTTTCAGAACATTCACTTTTTTCTGCCTCCTCAGATTTGCCCATTCTGTCCCCAACTGTGTTTTTGGCATTTTGAGCCATCCATTTTTCTTGGAATTCTCTAAATTACTGGGTGCTTGGCACCAGGGGCTCACACGGTCTGTTCTTGACTTCTTCCTACTGAATTCAAGCCATATGGTACACAAGTACATATCAATGTCCAAAAAGCTTGAGAGCCTCTTGGGAGCTTAAAAAAAATCCCACCCAAAACTTTTGCAAGGAAATCGTGCTTGGCCAAGGAGAAGGAAACTTGAACAGCTTGAGTTCTGCTCAGTTCTTCCTGCAAATGGTAAATTATTCTATACTTGGAGGATTTCTTCTGTAATTGTGAATTAATAAGATGGCCTCTGCATGACATCCAATGGGTCTGCATAGAATTTTGGAGCTGGAAGAAGCCTGAGAGAGCTTCTTCAGTCCAACTCTCTTGTAACATATGAAGAAATCAGGATTATGTTAGGAGGATGTGAGAAGTTACACTTCAGTGGAAAAACCCTAGGTTCCCTGAATCAATGGGAATGGCTTTCCTACTTTCTGGGACTGTGGACTCAGAAGTATATGAAGGTGAGGAGGGATGGAATTTGGAGTTGCTGGCATTCTGTTGGCCACTGAGGAAGCCACTGGGTCCAAGCATATGCTCTTGAGATACAGGTTTGTTTATCGCTGCATCTGCAGGCCTAGCATGGTATTTGGCACATCATGTTGAATGAAGTCACAGGCTACATGCTACCTATTTCAGAACCTTGGATAGCTTTCCTTAATCCTCGGACTGACAGTAACTTTCCTAATTTTCTGCTTTAGCCCTTTTGTAAGGGAAGCTCTAGCTCATTCCATATGTAATTGCCCAATGGACACAGAGGTGAATAAGAGCCACCTCTTGCCAGAGAGGAGCTCATCATCTACTGGGAAAGACATGGGCATAAGTCAATGCCTCATAGGGACCTTTGACAGAGATCTTACACCCCAAACCTTGAAGGTAAGCTAAAGGAAGATCCAGTGATTATATCGTAATAAACTTCCAGTGGGTTGGGATATATCACCAAGCTATGAGAGTGAGGGGGAGATAGCAACATTTACACTTTGAAAAGAACACAACTAGGGTTGGAAGGATGTGTGGCAGAGAATTCTGGTGCACCTTGAACAGTCATGTGCTGCTCTCCATTTCCCAGCCTTCTATGAAGCTAGGTTCAGGGCATATGTTGAGCTCTGGTCAAGAAGATATGGGCAGAAGAGATGTAGGTGACTTCTAGCTTGTCTTACTGAAGCACTCCTTCTTTTTCATCCTCCCATTATAAAGAGCTTGGAGGCCACATGCTTCAGAGTATGACCCACATCCAACAATGGCATAATGAGAAACTCATGATGGGGTTCAGTCACTGGGATTCTAGGATTTATTGGTTGCTGCAGCATAACCTATCCTAGTCAGGACTAGGCTAGGGGACAAGACTAGAGAAAGAGAGACTAGCTAAGAAGCCATTGCAATAGCAAAGGCTGGCGATGATAAGGACTGTGATAGGGACAGTGGGGATGATGAAGAAGAAACACATTCCAAAAACACTGTGGAAAGAACACAGCTAGATTCCAGATCTCCCAGGCAACGTTCCTGGATTAATTCATCCACCCTGGCTTGTCTCCTGCTTCCACCTGCCCTCTCTAACAGTCTATTTTTAACCCAACAATAAGCTATTTGGTTGACATCTGAGTCAGATTGGGCTATTCTCCTGCTCAAAACTCATGCATTTCTTCCCATCTCTCAGAGTGAAAGGTGAGAAGCTAATGAGTCAACACAAGTTGCCTGTTTGTTACCTTGTGGCCCAATGTCATAGTATTGTCCTTCCCTCATAACAGCACTGTGACTACACCAACCTCCTTGCTGGTCCTTGGACCCACAGGCACACTTGTGCCTCAGGACCTATGCATGCTCTGTTCTCTCTACCTGAAATGCTGTTTGTTGCTCCTTTGCATCATTTCTCAGACGTTGTATATTCAAGGATGCCTTTCCTGAGTGTTCTGTTTAAAATCACATCTCACTTCCCCAGCATTCCTATCTTCCCTTCACTGCTTTCTTTTCTCCTTAACCATTTGTTGCTCTGCTTGTTCGTTGCCATGGAGTAGGCCCCTGACTCATGGAGATCCCATGTACAACAGGAGATGCTGCCTGGTCCTGTGCCATCCACGTGATGGGCTGCAGATCACGCCACTGGGATCCACACCATCTCCACCGGCTGATTTTCAGTAACAGATTGCTGGGCCTTTTTTGTACCTCATCTTAGCCTGGAAGCCCCACTGAAACCTCACAACATTATTGTGATACATAAACTCCAATGACAGATGGATGGTGGCTGTGCGTGGGGTCCATTGGCCGAGAACTAAACCTGGAAGCCAGGGATTATACTACTGGACCACCACTGCCCTCTCCATGATACTTAACAACTTCCAAAATAGTATCTGTTTTACTCATTATTTTGTTTAATCTCTGTCTCCATCCACTAGAATGTAAACTCCAGCAGGGCGAGAATTTTTATCATTTATTTTTGCACTGGAGGCCTGATGCCTGCAACAGTGCCTGACATGTAGTGGGAACTCAATGAATACTTACTGAATAAAGGCTGATTATAGAAGAAGAACAATAAGGCCATTTGAGCACAGGGAGAACAAATAAGCTTTGGAAACATATATTGTGCAGTGGGTTACAGGACAGGACTGGGAAAGCTTGGCTTGTCTTCAAGAAGGTTCTGTTTGACAGCTTGTTTCATTCAACACAATGGCTTCCCTTAGCCATTCTAGGCAAAGTGGCCATGAGATCAGATTTGTAACTCTCTTAAATAGCCTCACCACTTCCTTACTCTAGCAAACCCAGGATGATCATTACAAACTGGTGGAGAGGAGCTATCTCTAAGATCTCTCTGAGAGTTAAGCCTCTGAAAGAGTATGTGTGAGCTCAAGCTGAGAATGGTACCCAACATACATGAGGTGATCAAATAACTTCCATTGCCTTTATCCACTCTTCCTTCATCATTTCTCCCTCTGGCACCATCTTTTCTTCTTCCTTCCTCTTTACTTTTCAGTCAGTCACCTCAATAGTGAGTGGATTGAATACTCTACTGATTCCCAGGTTAAGGAGAGAAGCTGAGAAGTAGGGAAGGAAAGAAGGAAGACAGGGTCAGGAAGGGAGAGGAAGCAGTGGGAGGGGTTCTGGGAACACCGCTTGTGCTTCATAGTTATCTGAGTTATCTGAGTGTCATTTCATTGGGTTTAGCTAAGTGTTAGGCCATACAGTCATGCTGAAAATGATTTAATTCCCAACTTGAGAAAGATGATTTTATATATTCCCCAATTGCTGTGACACTCGTCCTGCATGGACTAATGAAAACCTCCACTGCAGCATTCACTGAATGAGCCCAGTCCTGACAAATTCTGCCATCTCCATCCCAGATTCAATTTGGATGTTGAACATGCAGAAAAGATGATGAATGTGGGGAGGAATCTAATTTTATTAACCGAAGCCTTCATATTCCACGCTGCCAATAAATATCGACATTGGGGGAGATGAGAATGTTTGTAGCTAGTACCAGTTTTCCAGCCTCCCATTGCCAGCGTCTGATAGAGAAGCCACAGAAGGAAGCAACACTAGACCTGGCTCAATAGGCATTGGGTTTGAATCCTGGGTTGAATTGGTTGGGTGATTTTGTATGACAAAGCCCTGGTTTTTTCCATCTACAAAATGGGACCAAACATTGGCTCCTCTGAAGATCCAATGAGATAAAGTGTACAAAGTGCCTGGCTCCTTGTTTTAAAAATGTGATTGCCCTATATTCTCTCTGCTCCGAAGACCTTAAACCAAAAAACCAAACCCACTGACATCAAGTTGATTCTGACTCACGGTGACCCCCATTGGGTTTCCAATCTTTATGGAAGTAGATTGCCTCATCTTTCTCCTGTGGAATAGCTGGCGGGTTTTAACTGCTGATCTTTTGCTTAGCAGTGAAATGCCTTATCCACTATGCCACCAGAGATCCTTCCAAAGACCTCAAGGCCCTCCAATTATCTGGCCCACATTACCAATGAAAGGACCTCATGTGTTCCCCACACGAGATCAGTCTGGCCCTGGGGGGCTGCCTCCTACACAGACTGTGCCTGAAGAGATGGTCAAATGTGTCTTGTTAGGAATGTGATGTATCCTGATAGGCCAGCCAACATCACAACTGCAGTATTGAGTTGTTGATCCAGGAGTGGAGGGACTGTTCTGCATCAGCTCTGTCTTTAATCAGATCCTGCTGCACCTCTTTCTATCAGTCAGGATGGGCTAGGTAATGCTGTGTAATGAACAGCCCCTAAGTTTCAGTAGCTTATAAAATAAAAGCTTCATATTCATCATGGTTTGGCTGTAGCCCTACTCCATATGACCTAAAGGGCAAATAGGGACAAATTGGTGACTCTAGTCCCAACCCAGAGTCTCAGTAGATCTGGGATGGGGTGGGTGGCTCAAAAGTTTGCATTTCAAGCAATTCTCAGATGATACAAATGTTGCTGCCACCACACTCTGAGAACCAGCGTTCTGCCCCAATGTTACAGTTATCACTATTATGGAGGTAGTGAAAAACTGCTAGTGGACTCAGGCTTAGGTCAAATCCTGGTTCCAGGGGCATGTGATGTTCTGGTCACCTCAGTCTCAACACTGGGAGCTGAGTCAGCTTCTGTGGGGCTGCCATCAAAGACGGAAGGGAAGCTGGATGCCAAGATGTCTCTTTTGCAGAAGTGTCCTCATTTAAATGCCCCATTTGAGGTAAGGGGTGGAGGATGCAAGACCTTCTCCACTCCCTGACCCCCTCTCTTCCCTTCCCGTCTGTACTTGCCCAATGGTAAGGCCCAGGCAATAAACATAGCAGGCTAGCAGTGTGGACTGCATCAAGAGGCTCACCTGCCCTTTGATTTAGAATTGTGTCAGGCCAGTAGGGAGCCCAGGCAGGAGTGAGAGGAAGGGAGTGGAGTGAGGTTGAGGCCCTTGTCCCCCTTGCACCCTTGTCGCCAGACCATCCTGATTGGCAGTACTTTATTTATTTATTTACTGAAGACCACAGTTGCTGGTGGGAGGCCCTTGGCATGCAGCTTCATTCTCTGGATTCTGGTAACTTCTCTCCCCTTTGCCTTTGGGCCTGGAGGTGTTAACTGTTCCTGGTTTTGCTGACTCTTAGATTCTACTCTATTCCTTCCTGATTTCCTAAAACCCAGCCACAAGGATCCATGATTACATCACTAAAGTCTCCTTGAGTCTCCAGCTTTCATGGATCATTGCTTTCCTGCTAGGACCCTGATTGATGCTGTCAGTTCCGACTCCTGGTGACCCTGTGTCCAACAGAATGACACACTGCCCGGCCCTGCACCATCCTCACAGTCCTTGCCATGTTTGAGCCCATTGTTGCAGCCACTGTGTCAGTCCATCTTGTTGAGGGTCTTCCCCTTTTTCACCAGCCCTACTTTACCAAGCATGATGTCTTTCTCCAGGGACTGGGCCCTCCTGATAACATGACCGAAGCCCAAGAGGCAGTCTCACCATCCTTGCCTCTAAGAAGCATTCAAGCTGCTCTTCTTCTGAGATAGATTTGCTTGTTCTCCGGCAGTCCATGGCATCCATGACACATAGATTGATACATGGTATCTGTGACTGATGCATCCCTTTATTATTTTTTCAGGTTATTTCAGAGCAGGCCAATGATGCTCCATCTTTTGCCCCGATTCTCTGTCTCTCTCAGGGTCTTGACTTCTTATCACTATTATATCATCTGTGTATTGTAGTCTAAACAAAACAATATTATAGATGACAACGTTGCACCCTTAACACCATGCTATTTTAAACTGTATAACTACAAGGACATCCTTTGAGAGAACATCCTACTCCCCTCAATGTAATTATTTGAACCTGAGTGGTATTCATAACTGACTTGTAATGGCCAGGCAGCATGTGGTGTGAGTGGGGTGGCTGAGTTTAGAGGACCAGTGAGTGACCAAGTGGACAGTAAACACCCATTTTGATCTTGTAAGTGTTGAGACAGGACTCAGGCATCTGCGTGCAGGAAAAGTGAGGCATCCCAAGTCAGAGGCAGAGCCTCCAGTTTCAAGCCTCCTGGGGCCTCCTGTTTTAACTGCAAAATGCAGCCTTCAGAAGAGCAAGACTTCCTGGGTGGGTGGGGGTGATGGGGTGGGGAGGGTTGCTGGGATGATGCCCGCCAAGCTGTCAAATTGGCTCAGCCTCCATCCCACAGAGCCCGTGGGCCCAGCCTAAGTCCTGGGCGAGGTGGCACTTCTCTCTTTGACACTCAGTCCCTTGTCACCAGAGCTCATTATCTGCTCAGCATGAGTCACCTCTGTCCCATTCAGCGGCCCCCACACTCTGTAGCTGTGCTTCTTCCTGGTGGGAGGACTAAAGAGGAGAGGGTGCCCCAGGCCTCAGCCTCCTGGGACTCAGGGAGAACTTTGACTTCCTCCTCTTCGGGGAGCCTGGTGGGGCATGGGAGGGAGAGGTGGAGGCAGGAGAGTGGGAGGGGGAAGAGCAGGGTGTAAGTAGCTGGGTTCTGCCAGTCAGAGAGGAAGGGAGCCTAGGCGACCATGCACCCCTGTGCTACAGAGGCAAAAGCCTGGCCCTTGTAGACCCCACTCACATCCCATTCATCGTGGTGGTAGCTCTTAATCCACTCTCTGCGCCTGTTAAGATCCTCTCTGGCTAGCCTCCCTTGTCAGCCCCTCCCCTCCGGTCTCTTCTGCTTGCCTTGCCTTCCACTCTGCCTTGGAACCTTTCTCCAGCCAGCCCCTCATGTCTATCCAGATCACCGTGCCCCTCCCCACCTGCTCACTGGCCTCCCTGCCAGCTGCCCTTCAAGTCCATTCTTCACACGGGAGCTCCAGGCCTCTGTCTAATGTGCAGATCTCCCCAAATGCCAGTTGCCTCACAGCTCTCAGCTGCCTACAGGAGGGATGGGGCCTCCTATCTGCACCCCTGGACAGGCAGCTCATAGAGGAGAAGCTAATCCCCTTCATCCCCATACCCCAATACCTGACATAGCACTAAACCAGTGCTTCCCAACTTGGGTGAATGTGGCCCCCCGGGGACACTGGGCAATGTCTGGGATACTTTGGATTATGGGAACACAGGGCTGCTACTGGCGTCTAGTTGGCAGAGGCCAGGGATGTCACTGGACATTCTGTAGTGTACAGGACAGCCACCTCCATCCCCAACAAAGAATTAAACAGCATACCTGTTGGTAGGCCCAAGGCTGAGAAACCCTGTGTGAATACATGGTAGCCACTCAGTTAATGATGAATGGATGTTTTGTCGTTAGCCACTGTATAGTTGGCCCCTGACTCGTGGTGACCCCAGGCACAACTGAAGCCAGCACTGCCCAGTCTTGTGCCGTCCCCATGATCAGCTGTGGGTCACATACATCACTGTGACCATAGGATCTTCACAGCCTGCCAGGCCTTCCTTCCCAGTCCACTTTCATCTGGCAGCTCTGCTGGAAACGGTTGGGCATCACAGTAACACACACCTCCACGACAGGGCACTGGTGGCTGTGCAGGAGGTGCACTGGCTGAGAGTCGAACCGGGGCCTCCTGCTGCGAAGGTGGGAATTCTACTGCTGAGACCACTGAGCACTGGCACAAAGCAGGTGCTTCCGGCATCTGCATGCTCTCTGGGAGGTTTCCCGTTTGTCTCAAATTGTCCCCTTGACACACAAGGTTTTACTCACTGTAAGGGCACAGACTGACACCCTCACACCATGGGATGCTGGCACCCAGGGCCTACCTGGCACACAGAGGGGACTGAAAATGTTGAGTAACTGAGGCCCATGAGGACTGGAAAGTGCCCGGCTGGGGCTCAAACCCACATTCTTCCCACTGCACTGAGCCATGCAAGGACCACTGTGTCTCCAAAGGACATTCCTGCTCACAGGTTCATTGACTCAGAAATTCCTCAAAGCAAGTTTCCTTAGGGCCACTTTGGAAGTGGGGAAATTGAAATACAAGGACTCATGGTGACTGGAGGACCCCAGTAAGTCAGGGTGGGGCTGTTCTCAGTCTTCTAGAAGGAATTAATAGGTGGGGTGATGAGGAGGTGGGGTTGCAGGCCCTAGTTCTTTTTATGCTGAGATTAATAGCATATCCCTGCCTGCCAGTGCCCTTTGGCTGGAAATGACAGTGACCATGTCAGGGTCCCCGACTCAACGGAGCCATGGAGGCACAGTGTTTAAGTGCTCAGCTGCTAACCAAAAGGTCAGCAGTTCAAACCTACCCATTGCTCATGGGAGAAAGACCTGGAAATCAGCTTCCATAAAGATTACAACCTTGGAAACCCTTTGGGGCAGTTCTACTCTGTCCTATAGGATCACTATGAGTATGGATCAACTCAGTGGCATGGGTTTCTTTCTTTCTTTGTCACACTTCATTTTCACATAGTTAACTGAACACAAAGTAGACCCTCTGGTTAATGGAGGTCTTACTGCCATTTCAAGCAATAGGATGGATTAGAAAGACCCCAGAACTTGAGTTAGAAGCTGTTGGGGCAGAATTTTTGGCTCTGTCCCCAGACTTTGGAGACTTGGCTAAATTTCTTAAGCTTGTCTCTTCTTATTTTCCTCATTGTCTTAGTGCAGTGATGCCCAAGTTGCTGTGAGGCATAAAGGAGATAAACCCCAAACCCAATGGTTGCTGTCCAGTCAACTGACCGTGGCAGCCCCCATGTGTCAGAGTAGAACCGAGCTCCATAGGGTTTCATTGGATGGTTTTCCAGATGCTGTTCTGGTTCCCTAGTGCCGCTCTGACAGGAATATACCACAAATGGGGTGGCCTTAACAAACAGGAGTTTACTCTTACAATTTGGAGGCTTTAAGTCCGAGTTCAAAGTGCCAACCTCTAGGGGCTGGGTGAAAGCCCCTCAACCTTGGGGTCCAGCTGTGCCTCCTGGTCCCGGCCCACTGGAGCTGGAGGCATTTCTTCACTCAGACAGCTGCTGGCTGCTGAGGCTGAGAAGCCCCAAGGTTGACGAGTAAAAAGGCACAGTCCCGATGTTACCAAACCACACGGCAGGCCATTAATTCAAGTCCATTGTAAGTCCCAAGGTTGACAGAGCATGGCAGACAGCCGAACAACAAATAACATGGCTACATACAGGGTCCAAGTGTGACATAGGCTAGAGACCATTCCCAAGGCTTCTCCTTAAATATAGGAAGCAGACCACATCCCAAAGGCAGCTACTCAGCTGCTTGTGGTAGATCCCACCATGAAGGTGATTGCCAGCCTCATCATGGAGAATAACTACCACCAGCTGCCCAGCCACTCAACCAGGCCCAGCCAAGTTGACACACAGACATAACCACCACAGATGTAGACCACCAGACCTTTCTGCTGAGGCATCCGTGGGTAGATTCTAACTGCCAAATTTTCAGTTAGTAGAGAAATGCTTAACTATTTTTGTCACACAGGGACCTAAGAGAGGGACCCTAAACCAATAGAGTTCTATTCCAATGTAAGGGATTGGTATTATGGGTTGGTCTTTGCATTAACTACTGGCTTTTCAAAAGGATTTGTGTGTTTGGTCTTATAAAATAGAGGTCTTGATGCAACTTTTCATTTTGCAACTGAGGTTGCCAAGTCGAAGAGAAGTTAGATGACTTGCTCAAGGACACATGCATGCCAGGTTGGATGGACCTTAAGGAAAAAAGGGCCCAGGATATGTGAAATGAGCTTTCTGTTTTTTCTCATTGTACCACACAAAGCCTCCTTAGCTATAGGCAAGCTCGGCTGCTGTCAGGGGATATGCCTGCAATATATTGAAAGGGAAGAAATTCAAGCTGGTTTCAGAAGAGACGTGGATCTAGGGATATCATTACTGATATCATATGGATCTTGGCTGAAAGCAAGGAATATCAGAAAGATGTTTACTTACTTGTGTTTTATTGATTATACAAAGGCATTTGACTGTGTGAATCATAACAAATTATGGATAACATGCAAAGAATGGGAATTCCAGAATACTTAATTGTGCTCATGAGGAACCTGTACATAGACCAAGAGGCTGTTGTTCAAATAGGACAAAGAGATACTGCGTGGTTTAAAATCAGGAAGGGTGTGTGTCAGGGTTTTATCCTTTAACCATATTCATTCAATCTGTATGCTGAGGAAATAATCCAAGAAGCTGGACTATATGAAGAAGAACATGGGATCAGGATTGGAGGAAGATTCATTTGACAACCTGCAGTATGCAGATGACACAACCTTGCTTTCTGAAAGTGAAAGTGACTTGAAAGACTTACTGATGAAGATCAAATACTGTGGTCTTCAGTATGGATTACACCTCAATCTCAAGAAAACAAAACGCCTAACAACTGGACCAATAAGCAATATCATGATATATGGAGAAAAGATTGAAGTTGCCAGAGATTTCATTTTACTGGATCCACAATCAAAGCCTGTGGAAGCAGAAGTCAAGAAATCAGAGATCATATCGCAATGGGCAAATCTGCTGCAAAAGACCTCTTTGAAGCGTTAAGCAGCAAACATGTCACTTTGAAGACTAAGGTGTGCCTGAATCAAGCTGGTGTTTTCAACAGCCTCATATGCATGTGAAAGCTGGACAATGAATAGAGAAGGCTGAAGAAGAATTGATGCCTTGGAATTGTGGTGTTGGTGAAGAATACCAAAAATACCATGGCCTGCCGGAAGAACAATCAAATCTGTCCTGTAAAAATTGCAGCTGGGATGCTCCTTAGAAATGAGAATGGCCAGACTTTGTCTTGGCTACATTGGTCATGTGGTCAGGAGGGATGGTGCCTGTAGGAGGGGGAGGTCATGCTTGGTCAAATGGAGGGTCAGGTAAAAAGGGAAGACCTTCAATGAGATGGGTTGACACAATGGCTGCCATGATAAGCTCAAGCACAGCATGCCCAGGAGCAGGCAATGTTTCCCTCTGTTGTATGTAGGGTGCTATGAGTGACAGCTGAGGTGCTGGCACCTAGCAACAACATGCCTGCAAAGGTGTTGGGGCACAACTTTCTTTAAAAACAAAACAAGGATGATGGTAAAGCATGTTCATGGAGATCAGAAACCAAGCAAATGCAAGTTATTTGGGTGTCACTGTGCTTGCTGTACAAGGTGAGGCATGTTTGTTGCTTTCATGCAACCATGTAGGGGTGTTTGAATCATTAGATGGATAGTGGGACAGATTGCATGTGGTGGTTAATGCTACGTGGCTAGGCTGTGATTCTCAGTGTTTTGGCAGACACTGGATTGGGTACTTTCCTGTAATGTAATACAGTGTTACATGTATTACACCTTCCATGATGTGATCTGATGTGATTAGCCAATGAGTTGAGAGGGAATTTCCTTGGGGTGTAGCCTGCATCTGGTATATAAATGGATGTTCTGGCAAAGCTCTTTCTGCCTTAACCGTGCACTCTTCTTGTTGCCTGACTTGTAGTTCCTGGAATATAAGCCTGTAGAAGTTTCTGGTGTATCACCTAAGCCACAGATTTTGGATTTGCCAGCACCTACCATTCTGTGAAAAAGCAGAGGTCTCCAGGCTGCCACCTGATCTGTGAATATAGGACTTTTCAGCCCCCACAATTGTGTAAGCCATTTCCTTGAAGTGAACCTCCCTCTATCTCTATATATGTAAATCACTGGTTTTGCTCCTCTAGAAAATACAAAACTAAGACAATGTAGCAATTCTGGAACTGCACATCTCTCAATCCAGTCTTGCTTTGGAATTACACACAAGTGTTCATTGCATGGATGCATAAATGAACAAACAAACTGAGTAGAAGGAGTTGGAGTCAGACCTACCATTGAAGACCAGATTTACTTCTTACTACCTGAGACTAAGATGCACCTGAACCAAGCCATGGTGTTTTCAACTACCTCATATGCATGTGAAAGCTGGACATTGAACAAGGAAGACCAAAGATGAGTTGATGACTTTGTATTGTGTTGGTAAAGAATACTGAAAATACCATGGATTGCCAGAAGAAATGAACAAATCTGTCTTGGAAGAGGTACAGGTTGAAAGCTCTTTAGAGGAGAGAATGGTGAGACTTTGTCTCACGTATCTTGGTCATGTTGTCAGAAGGGACCAGTCCTTGGAGAAAGGTACCAAGCTTGGTAAATTAGAAGGTAGAAAGAGGAAGACCTTCAGCAAGATGGGTTGACACAGTGGTCATGATGATGTGTTCAAGCGTAGCAATGATTGTGAAGATGGTGCTGGACTGGGCAGGGTTTTGTTCTGTTGTACACAGGGTTGCTGTGAGTTGGGATTGACTTGATGTCACCTAACAACAATAACAACAACCTCAGTCCTGGGTTCGGTCATTTACCTTCTCTGAGTCTTAGTTTCCCTACCTATAAAATGGAGATAATAACAGTCCTTATCTCATAGGTGTGTTGAAAGGACCAAGTATGGAATGTGATACATTTACAGATAGCTTGTTTATTAATATATTATTACTAGTCAATAAGAATACATTAAGCATGGACTCTATGCTCAACAGTTTTCTCTGTTGCATGTGATGCCAAAGATCCAATGCTGTCCAGGTCTTCAAGAGGCTTTCAGTGTAACCCGGGAGCTATGCTATCCAGAGATGAAAGAGTTTGAGGATGATAAAAGGCTGCATTTGAACATAGCTGTTGGAGGGTGGTGCAGAGAATGTGGGATGGGATTTAAGAGACTTTGGTTCAGGCCTTTGCTTTGTGATCTCAGGGAAGTCTCTCAATTCTGCTCAACTTCAGTGTCCTCAGTTGACAAGTGGGCAAGATGTTCTTTTTGCTATTTGTCCTACTCTTTAGAATTACTGTGACTTCCATTGGAGATAAAATACACTAGATGGTTTTGTGAACTGCCAAGTGCTGTGAGGTATGGGTTGTAGTGACGTTAGGTGCTAACTGAGTGGGTCGGACCACAATCAGTATTTTCTGTGCCTCTGGTGTTTCATATTCACACTGGGGATCGAGGCCCACTCCCCAAGAGGTTGGGGGCCTCCTGAGCTCCCAGGATTAGCAGTGTCCCTGAACTTCTCAGAAGAAGGGCTCTGCATGCTTGCAAGACAAGTCTATAATTATATTTTTGATTTAGAAAATAGTATGAGTCAAGCTTAAGGTGGCAGGAGACGTGGGTAGTTACATCTTGGTTTGTCTCCCAGAAAGTCTTCAGCTAGGTACAACACACCTTTGATGAATGTACAGTAGAGTTTTTTCTTTACTTGATTTCCAAGACCTCACTAATGCATTTAGAATATTAATTAATTCTATTTTCAGCCCTACAGCATGAACTTGAAGCTGAAACTTTTTTGGATCTTTCCCTTCCCAAGTGAATTTCTTTACTGACCATTCTCAGTTTAGGTCATATTAACACATTCAAGGTGGTAACAATGGGGAGTGGAGAAGGTATTCCTCTTCTCCAGATTGGAGAAGAAAAAGGAAATGGATCCGACAACGAGATTTCTCCCTTCTGGGCCTCAGTTTCCTATCTGTATCAGTGGGTGGCAGAGGAGGGTTGCACAAGGTGATCTTCAAAGTTCCTTCTGAATCCCCTATGCTGTGGCTCACTACAAATATTATTCCTTAAACTCACAAGCACCCTGAGAGGTTGCCACAGTTATCGCTGATTAAAATCAGACAGCTGGATCTCAGGGAAAGGAAGTAACTTGATCAAGTTCATTGGGACAGTGACAGATTAGCTTGAAAGCTGTAGTGTGTCAGACACCAGGTTGGTGCCCTTGTTACTGTGCTACACTGTCTCTCAGGCCTCCATGCTGGGTGGGTGGGTGGAGGTTGGAGTGGAGAAGAACCCATAGAGTGAGATGATCTAAATGAATGGCTGGCAACAGAGACAAAGCAGAAAAGCACCCCAGACAGTCTGGGTTCAGCTGCTTAAAATAGGCAAAGAAATTCTTTGGCTAATGCATAATCACTGCAGGGATTAATGCAATTCTTCTCCTTGGGGTTAATTTATACTCCATGAGCCCCCATTAGATGAGATTTCTAAAATGCATAATAGCAGAGGGCTCATTAGGGATGTTCATAAAAGCCGGGTACAAGGAGAAGAAAGGGAGCTGGAGTCATCCCTGGTGCCGTGGCGCTGGCCCAGAATAACCCAGTCAGAATAATGAGGCAGGTGGAGAAGTTGGCTCTGCCCTGCTGGACTGTGCCTGCTGCTCTCACCCACCCATGGAGCCTCCTCTACTCCTGGCCTCATTTAGCACCAGAGGGAAGCAACAGGGCTGGAGAACAGAGATTCCATGCAATTTCCAGAAGAGTACAACCAGAGGGAGGGACTTTGAAGACCATCCTGTCAACCTTCCTCTGCCACTCGAAGACACAGATTGAGAAACTGACGCCAAGAGAATGAAAGCTCATTGTTGAGGGTCTTTTTTTTTTCCTCCACTCTGGTTTCAACCAAATACCCTTCCCTTCTACTGAATCTTCCCTGGCAATGTCTTGTCTTCCTCTCTGGGTCTTTCAGTCCACACTGACCTGAAGTCCTGACTCTTGAAAGGAAGATTTAATTCAATCAATTGTTTATTCACTGATTCATTCACTCAGGGTGAATAGTCTGGCCAGGTACATACCAGGTGCTGTGGTTAGCTCTGGGAAATACAGTTGAATGTTTTGGTGAGACGCCTTTGAGTCAACTCCAACCCATGGTGTCTCCACATACAACAGGATGAAGCGTTGCTGGTCCTGCACCATCTCCCTCATCATTGGTATGTTTGAGTCCATTGGTGCAACCACTGTGTTAATCCCTTGCCCAGATTTCACAGTTGAATATAACTCTGTGTTCCCCCTCAGAGAACTCAGTGTGGTCTGCAAGGCCAAGTCACAAATGATTTCTAAGTTTTCTTCTAGCTTTTTCTGTTTGATGGCTCTCTGCTGAATCACTAAGACATCTCATGATTACTTTTCCTTCTCTAGGCTCTTGTCAGTCCAGGAAATATGCTCAGTCAGATCAGTCTTCCAGAAAACAGCCCTGATCACTCCAAGCCCTTAGTGGTTCCCATGGCCTATGACAAAACCCAAACTCCTAAACTCCATGATCCCTGACACTTGGGACAATGGTTCATCTTGGAGAAAAATGCTCTGTGTTGTTTGGCTTCCAACAGTAGGATTGAGTTCTTGTTGGTCCAGCCACCTGGAGCACCTGCATCTCTACCTACCAGAGTCCTGCTCTTCATCAAAGTTCACTCATGTATTATCTTCTCCATGAAGACTTTCTGAACATCCCCACAAGTGGAGAGCCCAGTCAGCTGCCACTCTCTGTGAACACGCAAACATTTGGCCTGGCTTCCAGGATGGAGGCCACAATGACCACTTATTGGGAAATTGATTAGTGCTGGAACTTACTCTACGGAGTGGTTGGCTGAGCCTGCTGGCACTACGTTAGTCAGAGCTGAGGACAAAAGCCAGAAGGCAGAAGGGAGCATGGAAGATGTGGATGCCCAGGGAAGAACAGGGTGGGGTCAGGTCCTCCAGAAGTTCTATCTCTGGGGTTGGAACAGGGGAGGCAATGGCACTTGAGGGTTCTTCAGATGGGCCCAGCTCCCTGTTAACCTACCACCACTCTCTGAGATCAAGGTTTACTGGTTCCTCAGTGGAAGAGGAAAAGGAATCTTCAGAAGGGAAGTAACATGCAAGATGATACAGAGCTGGGGTTTAAACCCTTGCCTGCCTGAATGCAAAGCCAGTGCCTTGCTCCTCGGCTGAGGACAGAGGCCTCTGTGTGGCCTCTGTCTTAGCAGAAGCCACTCCATCATCAGTGACTCTAGAAGCAGGGCCGCATGAGCAAAGTGGTGAGTCAGAGGTGAGAGAGGTGGGTGGGCTCTGCTGTCAGCTCACCCCTGCATACTGCCTCCTTTCATCTTTAGGGCCAGGCTCAGTGCCAGGCTTGGGGACACAAGGCTGACTAAGACATGCCTGATCCTCTCTAAGCTTTGCCTCAGGCCTTTGCCATGCTACTCCCTCAGCCTAGAACGCCATCCCTCATCTTCCACCCTGCCTCAACTACTCCCTTCTCCTGGTCAACTCCTACAGGATCCAACTCAGAAGTCTCTCCTGGAAACTCACCTGACCACCATTTTCCCACATGTCCGCATCACATGAAGCTTCAGGACCTCTGCCTCTGGGCCCCCAGAGCTCCCTGAATTTCTCACTGGGGTAACTCTCACCCCATCCCACTATTCAGGTCTACATGCTCGTTTCCCTCCCTCATTAGACTCTGAATGCTCAAGCTGTGTACTGTCTTCTGTAGCACATTGCCTACCCCCATCCTATGCCCACATTTAGCTCCTGGGGACAATGACAGAAACTCATACTTAATGCATTCTCACCTGGGAGCCAAAGTAAGCTGACTTCACGCAGCTGGGAAGAGGCCAAGCTAAGCCTGGAGGACTTTATCTGTAAAGTAGAGGTAACAGTCCCTGTCCTTTAGGATGAAGTCAGATGTGGACAGGAGAGGGAGCAGTGACTTGGAATGGCAGAGCATGGACAGAGGAGGCCTGGAGGCCCAGCTCAGGTCAGCAGGAAGTTTCCGCTGAGAGGAGGGGCAGAGTGGCTCCCCTGCAAAGGCCCCTCTGGTCAAGGGGATGCAGTGGTGGGGGTGAGGGGGGCAATTTCCAGGTATTCTCTGGAACCTCACTGAGTGCTCGCAGGCAAAGCAGCAGCTGCTGACACTGATACTGTAGCCGGCCCAAGAGAGCAGAGCCAGAGGGGACACTACTGGGGGACACTACATAGCCAAGCAGTCCAGGCAGTGTGGGGTCAGGGCTGCCTTTCAAGGTGGCTGACAATGAGGCTTCAGAGAGACCTCAGGCATGGGTGGGGTGAGGGGAGAGCATGCCCAGCTTGGGGACCTGCAGCGGAAGTGCATAGGTATTGGAGGCTGAGTCCTGGCAGACGCAAAGATGGAGAACAGGTGAGCTTGGCCGCTGAAGAGCCTGGATGAGTTGGGGAGGCAGAGAAATGACTAGAAAATCACCACACAGTGTATAAGCGGAGGGAACACGGGGGTGAAGGAAACCCAGAGGAGGCACAAACAAACCGAGGATGGCAAAGACATCTCCCCCAAGCTGTGTATTCAAATCACCCTGGGAGCTCTTAAAACACCGTTGTTTAGATCCCATCTCAGACCAATTAATCCAGAGTCTCTGGCTGGGGACCCAAGCATTTTTTTTTTTTTTTTTTTTTAAAGCTCCCCAGGAGCTGCTCAGTCAAGGTTGGGAACAATATTGGGCTGAGACATCTGGGAATGATTCTCAGAGATGGAGGTTGGTGGAGGGTGGGAGTCGATGAAGAAGACTAGGGCAGGCTCTCTGGGAGGGAGGTCTGAAAGACTGAAGTGGAAGGTGGAAGGGGCCCCTCACTGACAATTGCAGAACTTTAACAGACTAGCAGGCATGATTAAAGTAGACATTAATCACAGTGACTAACTTGCTAATTTTCCCTTCCTTTTGCTTTCTTTCAAGTAGATAGAATAGCCAGCTTCTATGGACACTGAGTTCTTTAGGTTTTTTATTTCCAAGTATACATTCTTTTAAGCATAACCCTCTCCTGCAATGGTTTTGGCTGAGAACCATGGCCCGTGAAGGAAGACAACCCTAGGAAGAGGAATGCTGAGTCCAGAGTAACCAGGGAAGAGATGAACAAAGACATTCCTGGTCATCCTAGGGATCTTCCACCCTCTTGCCATCTCCTTATATGCTCATATTTACCCTTCTGCTTGGGGAAACAGACATTTTAGAGAAATGATTCTTAACTATCTCCTTGGGTATTGATACTCAATAAACATTTTGCTTTCCTGCTTCAACCTGTTATGATGATTGGCTCTTCGTGACAGGGGTAAGGACCTTGTTTTCCTATAACAAAGTGAGGAGAGCTTGTGAGAGGCCCAGAGGGGACCAGGGAAGAGTGCCCTGAGGACAGACAAGCCACTCTGTAGGACTGGAGAGAAGGCTGTGAGAACTGGGCCAGAGAAAGAGCTGATAGGAAACTGGGTCCACACAGGGTCGTCTTACCAATAAGCAAGAGAGGCACCAGTTGACTTGTGCTTCCTTACTAATCGCTAGTGAACAGTTTCATATATTTTCATCACATCACAGAGTCTGCTTCCAGGTCTGGCCAGCATCTGCCTCTTTCCCAACCCCATAGCACCTTCCTACAGAATCAAAGCCTCTTTTCAAATTCAAAATTCCTGACAGGAACAGAGACCCAGTAAGTCAGGTAAGCACAGGCTGACTTGTGCGTCCTTACTAATCTGTCGTGAACCATTTCACATGTGTCTATAGTGAAACGTACATGAAATGGTTCACTACAGTTTAGTAAGGACGCATAAGTCATCCCATGCTTACCTTGCTCATTGGGTAACCCAGCACTGCCAGGGGTAGAAAGTTTTCTGGAAGCTATGAGGAGCTTCTTGAAAGCATTTCAACCTAGGGATGATGTCACCCACTTGTGGTATTGAAGACCAATCTAGCAGAAACGTGGAAGGTGGGAAAGTGGGGGAAATCTTGATGTGAAGGGAAACAAGTTAGGAGGCTGACACTACAGTCCAAGGAGGGAGTGATGAAGGCCTGAACTAAGGAAATGAAGGTAGACATTGAGAGAAGAGGTTAGACTGAAGAGACATTGAGGAGCTAGAAGATTCAGGACTTAGATTAATCATGCTTCAATGACAAACAATCCCACGTCTGCCATTGACCAAATCAAGTCACATGGTTGAGCCAAAGTCAAGAGGTGGGGAAGTAGTCTCTAGCCACAATGAGGCCATGAGGAGAGTGTGGTTGCAGGTGGTGGTGGTGAAAACTGTGGCCAAAGATCCAGTCTTCCCCAAGTTCTATTATCTTTTCCAGGAAACAGGACTTTTAACATGGAAACTTTGCTCCATCCATACTTAGCCTCCCTGGTTCCTTCAGTGATGTCTTATTATAGAGGCAGCTTGGACATCTACACTAAGTACTGGCAGTCAAAAGATGTAGTGCCCAGTTCTTATTGTTTCTCATTTTTCAAGTTGTGTAGCCTTCCAACAAGTCTCTCCAGCTCTCTAAACTGTAATCTCCTAACTTGTGAAATGAGGATAAAATGTTTCCCTCTGACCCCACATGGTAATAGGAAGAACTAAGTTCTAATTGTTGTAGAAGTGTTTGGTAAACTGTGATGGGCTGTGTTAGTTTTCCATTGTGTAGATATAGGCATTTCATCATCCCAAACCCTCTTGTCATGGTAAGTCTTCCATATCCAGTATCCTCTCTTGCTGTGAATATGATGTGTTTGGAAATTCCATCACACCAAGCTCCATCATGCCATGTTTCCAGCAATGTGCTGATGCTAGGAAATGCAGACAAGCTGGGGGAAAGGAACTGGACTAAAGGAAGACCAGGCAGTGCCACTAGAGGAGCGAGTCAAGGTGAAAAGTAAAGGAATGAGTGGTAAAGAGTCACAGGTGTGAGATGACAATCAAAGGCCATTTTTGCCTGGATGGGGACAGATGCATCTTTTTAAATAGGCCTGGCATTGGTTGCTTTTTGGAGACTACCAGGTGTCATGCCTTGCAATTTTCAAGTGCTTTCACATATGTAGCCCTTTCTGAATAATAAACAATGAGGAATCTTAACTAGGAAGAGTCAGAGCATTTTGAGTGGAAGGTGAGCACGTTGGGGATGCAGGCTGGAAGGATGAAGGATACTTTATAGGGAACTTCTGTCTTGGATTAGGGATTAGACTGAAATCCCCTTGATTAGACTGAAATCCCCTTGACTGGGGTTCAAAGGCTATATGTTTGTTTCTTGGCCATCTACCCAGAATCCACATCATCTTCCCCAAAGAAAAAGATCTTCCGCTCAGTAGTCAAAATTGTGAAATTGAGGAATGCTCCGGCAAGCTTGGACGTAGTCCCAACTCTTCAGTAATTTTCTGACATCGAGCAGTTTAACCTCTCTGAGATTCATCTTTGTCACCTCTATCATGAAGGGACTGTGGTAGACACAGAGATATGCCTCAAAGACTGCTCTTCAAGGAAGGACTCCCTTTGAGCTCAGGGCCAGAGCATGATCAGAAGGCAGCCTCCGGCAGTCAGCTCCTCCAGGTCAGCTTCATCCAAGCCATGCCCTCTCCAGGGGCAGCCACATCCAGTGACTTATGGAGGAAAGGATCTAAAGTCCTGGCCATTTTGACCGGATCTGGGACAATACTTGTTCCACAGTTCTCTGTGGGGGTGGCAGAGCCTTTGTCAAACCTGTATTACAACTCAACTTTTCCCTTTTCCTAGTCTTCCTTCCACCCTTTTCTTCACAGTGTTCACTCTAATAAACATCTTGCACCCGAAAATTCACCTCATATCTGCTTTTGGAAAACCAAATTAGTAACAGTGGTTCAAGGGACCAGGAAGTAAGATGGGACCATTCACTACCCAGCTGATAACGGGCATCCATCACTGATGGCAGGTAGAGTGCAGATAGATTTGTTTATTAGCATTGCCTTAACAAGTTAGAGCTGAAGCCATCACGAATATACTGCCTCAGAGTTTCTGTAGGTCAGAAGACCAACCAGGTCTCATTGGGCTAAAATCAAGGTGATGGTAGGACTGTGTTCCTTTCTAGAGACTCTCAAGAATCCTTTTTCTCCTCAGTTGAGTTGTTAGAAGAATTCCTGTGGCTGTAGGCCTGAAGTCCCTGTTTTCTTGCAGACTGTAGTCTGAAGGCCACTCTTAGTTGCTAGAGGTTGCTGCCCTTTTTTATTTTTTGGCTTGTGGCTCCTTTCTCCTTTATCTTCAAAGCCAGTGATGGTGAGAAAGTCCTTCTCACACTCATCATCTCTCCTTCTTCTTCCATCCTCCCATAGCTCAATGACTCTCCTGCTTCCATCTTTCACTTTAATGTGATTACATTGGTTCCATTTGGATGATAAAAGATAATCTCCTAATCTCAAGGTTCTTACCCTGAGTTACTGGTGTTGGAGGTATCAGCGACAGGAAAAGATGTCATGTGGAGTATGTGGGGATAATCCCAGTTCAGGCCTTGGGAGTTCTGGAGCAACCTGGTCCTGCCATCTTCAGCAGAGGATTATTCTGTTTATGAAAACAATTCCCATTGTGCTCCTTGGCCTTGATGGAGATAAAATGCCTCACCATGAGATACCACCTTACCATGTAGCCAGAACAGGGCATCATGGGCCAGGTCCCATTTGAATCAGTAAGATATGGGCTGGCAATGAGCATGTGTATGGGTGTAGCGAGATAGTAGAGTGTGTGAAGAAGAAAGGCAGTGTAGACAGAGGGCAGAGAATATGCCAAGATAGTTTGGCACTGATGGGGATGTGCAAAGAGTTGTATGGGCCTAGGGTGTAGTGTTAGAGGGTTCCCATGGTTTAGGTGGGGGTGCTGCTGCAAGGTAATCAGGGTCTGGATCATGAATGGCTTTCCAGGCCAGGTAAGGTTTGACTGTATCCTGAAGGCCATATAACTGAAGGCATTATTATCATGTATGAGATTTCTATTTTAAATATATGAGTTTTAGGTACCTAGCAGCAGTCTCTGAGTACCACAAATGGTTGTTGTTGTTGTTGTTATGTGCTGTCGAGTTGGCCTCGACTCATAGCAACCCCTCCTTGGGTTTCCGAGGCAGTATCACTACGGAAGTAGGATTGCCCAACCTTCCTTCCGAGGAGTGGCTGGTGGATTTGAACCGCCAGCCTTCTGGTTAGCAGTCAAGTGCCTTAGGCACTATGCTACCAGAGCTCCTCCACAAATGGTTAAGGACCTGATTAATACTAACCAAAAGCCTGGTGGTTCGAAGTCAACCAGAGGTGCCTCAGAAGAAAGGCTGAAGATCTGCTTCTGAGAAGTCACAGCCTTGAAAACTCTGGGGAGCACGGTCTATTTCCACTCTTGTAGAGTAGCCATGAATCAGAATTGACTCAACTGCAACTGATTTGTTTTTGTTTTTTAGGTGCCTAGCATAGGGCCTAAGGCATTTGACTGCTAACCAGAAGGCTGGTGGTTCAAATCCACCAGACACTCCTCAGAAGGAGGGCAATCTACTTCCATAGTGATACTGCCTCAGAAACCCAAGGAGGGGTCGCTGTGAGTTGGATCCAACTTGACGGCAGTAGCACAAGGTGTCCCCTCAAAATTGACTAATAATTGAAATAAAAATCAATCATTTATTCATCATAAGGATCCTTTCCGCTGTTTGCGTATACTCTCTCTTCCTCCTTTACAATTTGCCTTCATCTTCAATTTGATACCTAGCCAAAAAACCCCACAAAAAACAAACAAACAAAAAAAAACCATCATGCCCAGAAAGAATCGTAGAATTGATCAGCTGGCTCCTGGCTCCTTCAAAGGCAGGTAGGAGTTGGTGGAGAGAAAGAAGGTCTATATGTCAAACAGCCACAATGGATCCTTTATCCTTTATCAGGTGTTTATATTGGGGTGAATATAGAGTATACTTTCACCATACCTAATCAATCTGTATGCTGAGCAACTAATCTGAGAAGCTGGACCATAGGAAGAGGAATGCAGCATCAGGGTTGGAGGAAGATTCATTTACAACCTGTGACATGCAGATGACATAACCTTGCTTGCTAAAAAGGAAGAGGTCTTGAATCACTTACAGATGAAGATCAAAGATTACCGCCTTCAGTATGGAACAATAAGCAACATCATGATAAATGGGGAAAAGATTGAAGTTATCAAAGATTACATCTTCCTTGGATCCACAATCAACAGCCATGGAAGCAGCCATCAGGAAATCAAATGACATAATGCACTGGGAAAACCTGCTGCCAAAAGACCTCTTTAAAGTGCTTAAAAGCAAAGATGTCACTTTGAGGACTAAGATGTGTCTGACCTAAGCCATGGCATATTCATTTGCCACATATGCATGTGAATGCTAGACAATGAATAAGGAAGGCTGAGGAAGAACTGATGTGTTTGGACTATGGTGTTGATGAAGAATATTGAACATACCATAGACTGTCCAAAGAACAAAAGATGTGTCTTGAAAGAGGCACATGCAGAATGCTCCTAAGGGGCAGCATGGGGAGCATTCCTCTCATACACTTGGATATGTTAGCAGGAGGGACCAGACCCTGGAGAAGGGCATCCTGCTTGGTAAAGAAAAGGGTCAATAAAACAGAAGACCCTCAATGAGATGGACTGACAGTGTGGCTGCCACAATGGGCTCAAACATTGCAATGATTGTGAGGATGGTGCAGGACAAGGCAGTGTTTCATTCTTTTGTATATAGCACCACTATGGGCCAGAACCAACTCAATGTCACCAACCACCAACCACCACATACAGGATATTACAGCAGAGTCCCCAGGCAGATGATGTGTCTAGCCAGGGCAATTTATAGGGCAACAACAACAAAACAACACACTGCTGTCAAATCAGACCCGACTCATAGCAACCTTGAGTTTCCGAGGCAGTATCACGACGGAGGTTCAAACCCACCAGCCACTCCTCAGAAGGAAGGTTGGGCAATCTACTTCCATAGTGATACTACCCTGGAACCCAAGGACGGGGCGCTATGAGTCAGATCCGACTTGATGGCAGTGCATCACTATGGAAGCAGATGGCCCAACCTTCCTTCCGAGGAATAGCTGGTGGGTTTGAACCACCAGCCTTCTGGTTAGCAGTCAAATGCCTTAGGCACTATGCCACCAGAGCTCCCAATTTATAGGTCAGGAGACTGGTGTTCTTAATGTGTGATGCAGTGGCAACTTGACATCCAAGGCTGGCAGCTGAAGTGACATTGAGAAGAGGACCATTGGCTTTCCCAGACTTCCAGTAGGGTTCACAAATCATAAAAGGTTCAGAACCCCTGCTCTGAGCTATCTCTGAGTCTCCAGCCCCAACACAGTGTCTGCTGTGGAGGGGGAGGTGCCAGGAATGGAAGGTTATTTACGGATGGCCTACTGTGGTCCAAGTACTTCCAGGGCTATGAAAATAATCATGGTGTGAATATCATCATCTCATTGCACAGGTAAGCACACTGAGGGTCAGAGTGGAGGGCTGGATAAATTGGTGGAACTCTCAAGCTTTGTCAGTTGCAGAGACAGGATCTGCACCCAAACTTGCCTGTAACCAAAACTTGGGATCTCTTTTGCAATCTCTCTTCTCTCATCCCTGGAAAGGTCAAATTAGGTCACTCCCGGACAATTCTCCATCCAGTCTTAACAATAAAATCTGACCACTGTGCTTATTTTTAGATATCTTCCCCTCTCCCCACTCCCAATCAGTAGACAAAGGTATGAAGCATCTCTGCAGACTCTGCAGCTGTGTCCCTGACTCCCAGTTGCCCGAGATGTCAAGTGAAATCACACAATGATCTGCTGAGCTCTGCATCCTTCGACTCAGTCATGTTTGTGAATCTCAATCAAGCTTATCTTCAGAGAAGGGGAGGGAGAGGACTCCTTTGTGGCCCTGATAATGATGTTTGCGATCATCAAGTAGCAAACAGCCACTGAGACCACATGGTCGTTAAGAACATGCACTTTGGAGTCAGACTGCTTGGGTTCAAGGGTTTGCTACTCTGGTTAGCTGTATAACTTTGGCAAGTCTCTTAACTGCTGTGTGCCTCAGTGTGCTTCTCTTTAAGATGAGGATAATGATGGCTCCTGCACTCAAGAGTTGTGAGGATTCAATGAAAATGTGAAGCTCTAAGAATAGAACCTGGAACAGAATTATAAACTCAATATAAATGTTAATTTGTTCTTTTTCATCACTGTCATTGTCATCACCATCCTGCAGATGGTGACCTCTGCTCCCTGGACAGAGGTGTCTTATCACCACGATACTCCTACTGCAAGCTCCCAGCACCCTCTGGGCTTACATTTCTCAGTTCTTTTCACATGGAATTGCAGTTGTCTGTCTGGTCATTGGTTAAGACTGGGAGATCTACTTCCATAGAGATACCACCTTGGAAACCTGAGGAGGGGTCGCTATGAGTTGAAACGATGGCAGTGAGTTTTCTTTCCTTTCTTTTTTTTTTTTTTTGCCTTGTTATTGGACCTGCTTCTGAAAAGTGTGTTCCTTGAGGGCAGAGACATTTTCTAAATTAAGAGTTCTTATCGCAGGTTCCTGGAATTCAAGGCTTTCATGAACTTGTATGTGAAAATGACATTTTTATTTTCACAAACTTTAAGTTCAGAGGTTCTCAAATGTTCAGAATGACCTGGAGGACCTCTTCAAACACGGAGTTCTGGGTCCCAACCAGAGTGACCAACCAGCTTGCCCGAAACTGAGGAGATCCTAAGACATGAAGCTTTCAAGGCAGCTATTAGGAACATCCTGGGAAAACTGGGATGAGTTAGCCACCCTAGTCTCAACCCCCAAGTCTCCGAGTGAGAAGATCTGGGGTGGGGAGGGTGGTTGGGGAATTTCACACAGTTCCCAGATGCTACTAATTTTGCTCTGAGAACCAGCGGCCTGCCCCAAATATCACAGTCACTGTGATTATGAGTGTAACAACAAGCTCCAAGAGTGTTAGCAGTGCCCGTGATTTCCCCACCAGCAGAAATGGTGGGGACTTTCCCATCAGGTTGCGTTGTTACAGACAGTCAAGACATCTTTTACACTCACTCTCCGGAAATTACAGTTGTTACCAGACTGCCACTCAATCTCATTAGTGATGTGTTACTACAGATGCACATAGACTACTACGCGGCAAGGTGGATTTTTACTGTTTTGATAACTACATTTGAATGTAATTGGTTTCCTTTGTTATCTTATTATTAAAATATCGTCCTGAGAAGGAGTCCATAGGTTTCCATCAATGACCACAGGGGTCCATGGAGCTATGAAGTGACGAGTCCCCGTTCTGTGCCATCTCTTGCCCCAGCACCAGGCAGTGTCTGGCATGCAGTGAGCCCACAATGAGAGCTGATGAGTGGGCAAGAAGCCCTCTGCTGTGCTTTTCTGCTCTGGGTCCATACCATGTTCACCAGACATCTACTCAGTGCTAAGAGAGCAGTGGGGGTGGGGGGTGGAATCTTGGTGCTTGTGATGCTCATTTGAGGGGCACCTGTTGGGACTGACCTCCTGGGATGAGGCCGTTATAATGGGGAATGAGTTACAATGACTGATTCCACTATCTTAACAGCTTCCCCTCTCATCACCCACCCCAACACTCACACTCAAAATCACACTACACGCACCTTCCAGAACCCTCCATGCTCTTCCAGCCTCCCTGACTTTGCTCAGGCTGGGTCCTTCTGGAACGCTGTGTCTCTCCATGAGTATTGCACAGAGTTTTGGCCATCCTTTGATACAGACAATGTGGCAGTCCTTCCATGGGTGAGCCACTGCTCTGTGACCCCACAGGCCCCTCATAAACTCCTTAGTGAGTTCATTATGTCCTTTTTTAAAATTGTGTTTAGTATGTACACACACACACACACACATACATATACACATACATGTACAATTCAGTGACATTAATTATGTTCATCAAGATATGTGACCATCACCACTACTCGATTCCAAGTCTCTAGAGAAGGCAAATGGACAAGAAGAAGGCTCATCAGTGGATGCTGGGAGAGGTAGGAAGGCGACAAGAGGGCATCATTGTTTAGGAGACACTGAGTTCCTGATGAGGGAGATGGGAACATTTCTTCTTGATCATTTCTTGCTGTGACCCCTTAGACATAAGTTTCTTCTGCCATTCGTTTG
This sequence comes from Orycteropus afer afer, assembly GCF_000298275.1. NCBI lineage: Eukaryota > Metazoa > Chordata > Mammalia > Tubulidentata > Orycteropodidae > Orycteropus > Orycteropus afer. Next base: position 7,190,355 of record NW_006921656.1, on the reverse strand, counting down.
CCCCTGGAGAACCCACTTTCTGAAGTTTTTGCCCCAAACACAGACCAGATGATGTCTACAGACATTGCTGGGATGAGCAAATTCTTGCTTTGCGGCCCGGGCAAGTGAGTGGGTGGGTAATTTTTCTCTTCCCCCATTTCTGATGAAAATGTCTCCTATGCTTACCACCTGTTGTAGATGGGAGACCACAGGCTTGGGAATCAGACAGACCAACCCAGGCTTGAGTCCCCACTCTGCTCTTACTAGCTGTGTACCTGGGACTTCTCCAAGCCTCAGTTTCCTCAGTTGTAAAATGGGGCTGGAAATGCCTGTTTTCTTGGCCTCTTCTTGGGCTGATGAGACAGTGGTAATGGAAGTCAGGGACAAAGAAGGCAGGCAACCAGCAGCAGTTATCAATTCCCCACCCAACCGCAGCTCCCATCACTGAGGCTTCCCCTTGATCCATGTGGTGATTTGGGTCCTTGGATGTTGAGGAGATATGTCACTTTTGCATTTCACAGCCCTCCCAGCTGACTCTGATCTGCCTCTTCTTTGAAAGGTGAGTGGTAGCTGAAAGAGTTTGTCTCAAGGACTGTGTGTGTGTGTGTGTGTGTGATAGAGAGAGAGAGGAAGACGGGACACAACATGCCAGTCTTCCTTTGGCCAGTCTTCACAGAATGGGCTGGATGTCACCCTTGCTTCACTATTGCTCTGCCAGGACACAGGTCCAGATCCTCCATCAAGGGCATCAGGCTGGACTCTTCCTTGCATGCAGGGTCTTTGCCCTTTGTAAGTGGTCAATGTGTGCTACGTTTAGGGCCTTGTGGTCCCAGTGCAGCATTGGTGGCTGGCTTAGCACCATCCTGGAAGCAAGCAAATGAATACTCACATTATCCCTCAGCTGGGGAGTCACTCATGGGGAACCTCAGCTGCCTCAGTTTCCCTTTCTGGGAGGTCTGGACTAAGAGAGGCATGGTGTAGGACCCTTGGGGTAGTCTCTGTTCTGTCACTTGCTGACATGTGAGCTTGAGTAAGTTTCTGACCCCTTAGAAGTACAAATGAGAATAGTCAAGCAGCCAACCATATGGGGCGATGATGAGGGTTGAAAAATGCAAAATCTGTGAAAACATGTTGAAAAGCATAAAACCCTCAGAAAACAGCAATGAAATAGTTATGAGAAGAGCAGTGGTAGTGGCAGTGGTGGCAATATTAATGCCAGTTATGCCAAGGGCTAACCCCGGCCAACTCCTCAGTGCCCGCTTCCTGCTGTCGGGTGCTGTTGAGCTGGTTTTTGACTCAGTGATTGCGCGTGAGAGTGGAATGGTCCCGTAGGGCTTTCCATGCTGTAATCTTTATGGACACATCACAGGTCTTTCTCCTGCAGAGTCACTGGATGGATTCAAACCACCAACCTTTCAGTCAGCAGCTGAGCACTTAACCGTTGCAACACCAGGGCTTCTGAAAGCTACTGAACTCCACCCTTTTGCATCGGACTCCAGATATTGTGTTCACAGACTCCCTCGCTTTCTGTTGACCCCATCTTATTGTGGCCCTCCCTGGAAGGGGTTCTAAGTTCACGCTTGTGAACAAGGGTTGGAGAAGGTGTAGAGGCAGCCCTTGAACATCCTGAAGCCGAGGATTCCACCACCATCTTCCAGACGAGAAAAACGAGGCTTTGAAGCTTCGGGAACTTGCCCTTAGCCACACGGCTGGAGGTCAGAGCTGGGCCTTAGCCGCTGCCAGCTTTTGGAGCAGGGCTTCTTCTGATCAATCCTGTCCCTTCTCAGTGTCTCTACAACCATCCCGGATGCTGCCTCCTCTTCTCCTGAAGCACAGGTGTGGGACTAGAAGGGAGCGGGGAGAAAAAGGAAACGGGGTAGATGACATTTTTAGAGGCAAGAAGGTCTTCAAAAAAAGAGGTTTTTTCCTCCATTTGCAGGTGAAGTGAAGGCAGTCAAAGCGTGCGTGGGATGCTCAGGGTGGGGGCTGGCCGTGCACTTTTGTCTCTGCGTTAAGAATACCTTCCTGACTTTTTCTTGCTTCCAGAAGTCTGCACACCAGCAGAAAATGGTGTGTTAAAAAAAAGAAAAGGAAAAACCAATGCATAAAGGAAAAGAAAATCTTTTAGCTTCGTGTCAGAGCTACGAAGGGCTTGCTCTCAATGGCTAGCAGGAAGCTGGCTGGGGTCACTCCATCTTAGGAAACTGGTCTTAGAACTTCAGCTCCCTTGTATATGGAAGTTCTTGGACTGTAGTGGAAAACTGGTAAATTCATCAATTCATACACACACCTTTATTAGCCACCTAGCTGAGCCCAAGGGTGCAGTGTGGTTCAGGGGTAGAATTCTCGCCTTCCATGTGGGAGGTCTGGTTCAGTTCCCAGCCAATGTACCACACGGGCAGCCACCATCCTTCTATCAGTGAAGGGTTGCGTGTTGCTCTGATGCCAAAAAGGTGCCAGCAGAGCTCCCACACTAAGACGGATTGGGAAGAAAGGCCCGGTGAGCTGCTTCTGGTAATCAGCCACTGAGGGCCTTTGGATCTTAACGTTTGGTAAGCACGGGATCGTCGTAAGTCAGGCCTGACTGGACAGCAACCACAGATGACATCTGAGCCTGAGGTATTTTGAACTTGAATGTTCCCTTGTTCCCAGCTGGGTCCTGGCATAGGGGTTGGCACATTGTAAGTGGTCACCATCTTTCTTAGGAGATCATAAGAAACATAAGCGGTCTCAACAATTCCTTTTGTGTTTTTCGGTAGATGTTGAGTGGGAAGCTTCTTAGCTTCTTCGGGGGCAGTGAGTGTAAGATGATGGTGGTTGAATAACATGAAGAAGGCTAGTGAGGATGGCAGCCCAAACTGATGAAGGTAACCAGTGTCTGGATTAATTATTATGTAGAAATTGTTGCAGGGGTGTAGCTTTGGCTTCGTATACTTTCACCAAAATAATAATCATAATAAAAAATAAAACAAAAAGAAGATGGAGGTGAGGAGGTGCCTCCAATGCCAGGGAGCTTCAGAGCATCCCAGTGCAATGGTACCTTCCTTGAGCGGCTTTCAAGGTCTCTCTCTTCTCCTGTACCTTGGACTCCTCACTGATCCACCTACATGTCCTGGGAGTCCTGGGGACAAAGTATTCTTCAGAGTGGCTTCAAAGGCATTCCATTCTAAGTGACGGGACATAGTGTCTGTTTGCCCCTCCTTCAATAGTTCGCAGAGAGTTTTTGTGAGAAATATGTTTTGTGAACTCTGAGAAGCAGCCACTTAGCAGCAAGGACATGGTCTTAGAATGGAAAGATTTGGGTTCCAGGTTGGTCTACATGTGAGCTGGGAGGTTACGTCAAGTCTGTTTTCTCATAAGTTGGGTGTGGTAGGCAATACAATGGTCCCCAAAGATCCGCATCCTAATCCTTGAAGCTGTGAGTTTGTTACCTTGCACAGCAAAGGGCACTTTGCAGATGTGACTAAGACAAGGATCTTGAGGACCAGTACTGGTTGCTTTCTGGCTCACGGCAAATCCCTGTGTGTCAGAGCACAACTGTGCTCTGTAGGGTTTTCAGTGGCTGAGTTTTTGGAAGTCGAGCATCAGGCCTTTCTTGTAAGGTCCCTCTCAGTGGACTTGAACTGCCGACTTCTAGGTTAGCAGCTGAGCACATTCACCATCTGCATCACCCAGGGACTTCAATGATCTTACAATGGGAAGGGTATTCTGGAATATTCAAGTGGGCCCACTATAATCACAAAGGAACTTGTAAGAGGGAGGGTCAGTGTCAGAGAACAAAATGTGATGACAGAAGCAGAGAGAGGTAAGAAGGAGGGGAGGGAGAGAGAGAGAGGCGGAGGTTTGAACATGCTGTGCTGCTGGCATTGGAGATGAAGAGAGGAGCCAGCAGTCAAGGGATGCAGGTGGCTTCTAGAAGCTAGAAGAAAGACCATGATGGGGAGAGGAGCTGGGTCATGGCTCTGTCTTAAGCTTCAGCCCCATCTTGCCATGACATCTTTGGCTTCTCACTCAGCCTCCCTGAATCTGTGTTCCGACAGAGGCACCCTCCTCTGGAAGGCCACAGTGCTTGGTTTTGTGTTGGCAATGTCTGAAGAATAGGAGGGATTGCCTGGGATCCTTTGGTACCGACAAATTCCTCTGTTCTTCAGGGGTAGACCTGGGACAAGTTGAGCCACAGGGACCAAGCTCTTGTCATGGGAGTGGAACCAAGTGTGCTGAGAAGAGACTCCAAAAGGTGAGTGCCGGAGTGAAGGGGGTGGGGATCTGGGGGAAATCAGCCAGTCACTCTGCCCCTCATGCCACCTCTGTCATAACTGGGTCAGGGGTGGCTGCAAGTCATGCTGGGACCTTAGCCCAGCCAGCTGTTGGGAGTGAGAAGGTGCTAGCCAGACCTTGGGCCAGTGGGGAAGCGGGCAGACAGTGCTTCACTGAGGCGGGGAGGGAGGGCAATCAGAGAAATTTCCAACAGATGTGTGAGAGGCAGGAGCCACACAAATTGATCAGGTGAACTAACACACCCATCTGTAATTACAGTCCCGGTGCTGCCCGTGACCAACAGGAGCGGGAGCTTCACGGAGGAAGCCGAGTTCACATATAGCATGAAGGACAGCAAGGAAACCTCCATGCAAAGATCAGAGAAGAGCCGCCCCTCAGCAGAGAGCACAGGCTGGGTGGCCAGCCACCCCATCCAGCCTACAGAGAACGCTGCAATGCCTCCCAGGTTCCTCTCCCCTGAGCGGCCACCCCAGCCCCAGGCATTCCCACAGCACACAACAGGAGGGAGGAAATGAAAGGAAGGAAGTGAGGAAGGCAGGAAGAAAAGAAGTAAGTAAGGGAGGGAGGGAGGGAGGAGACTCGCCTTTCCTGGGCACTTCCTATTTGCTGGTTGGAGACACAGTGAGACCCAGAACTCATCGGGACTGGCAAGTTGTTCCTGGTCCCCCAAGTTATGCTCCTTTGATAGGGTGCACTCTGACCACTTTCTATTACTCATTTTAGTGGAAAATATTTGCGTTTTCCTTCTCTGACAGGTTTCTGTCCTTACACAGTGCTCATGTTTCTTGGGTGTTACTGTATTCTGTTTCTTTCACAGGTCTTCACCCTGATTCTGGGCCTGGGTGTGGATTTGCAAGTTTGCTCTTGAGAAGGCTACCCTGGGGGCTCTGGGTCACAGAGTTGATCCGTGGTGGAGCCGGACTATCATCTTTGGTCTGTGTGACTCCAAAGGCTGGGGGCCTTCTTGCTGCTCCCCTCTCCCCACCTGCCCACCTTATGCTTGCTTTAGAAGGTGTAAGGGGACAGAACCCAGTCACAGAGCTTTGGCACCTCTGTCTAATAATACTAATAACACCGTGAAGCTAATTAGCAGCTTCTTTGCCAGGGCTCTTTCACACATCCTACCTGTAGCTCCAGGTTTTCTAACCCACAGCTGCTCCAGTGTTACTAGCGCCTCTCATCTGACAGCTGTTTCCTCTCTGGTCCTCAGAAATTGGGAAGGGTAGGGCTGGGGGAGGAGTAGAAGACCTGCGATGGAAATTGACAGAGATGATAATGACAGTCCCCTCCTGAAGGCCCCTGTAAGTATTTCTCACCGCCCCCACCCCCAATCCTCAATTGAACTGGATGGAAATCAGTAAGCCCATGAGTTGTATCTAACTGTGGTAGTTAAGATTCTGTGTCAACTTGTCTGGGCCTGGTTTTGAGTGTCTGGGCAGCTGGGTGCAATTATGCTCCATGATGAGATTGGAATCAACTCCATGATGGAGTCTGCTGTGAGCAGCTGAGTTGTTGCCTTTGGGATGTGGCATGGCTCCAATACATGAGGAGATGCTTTGAGAAAGGTCTCAAGCTTCTTGGCCCATCTGGATCCTTCATTTGGCCATGTCATCAGTGGCCTGCCATGTTGCCTGCTGATCTTGTGACTGTTTTGGGACTTGAACTAGTGGTCTGCTGTGCTGCTTGCTAATCTTGAGACTGTGCCATTTTACTTGTCAGCCTTGGGTTTGCCAGACTCAGCAGCCAACAGCTGCCTGAGTTAAGAGATGCTGCCAGCTCCACTGGGCCAGGAGCGAGAGGCAGAACTGAAGCCCAAGATCAAGGGACCTTGATGAAGCCCTTAGAGCCAGCACTTGAACTTGGACTGCTAGCCTCCTAAACTGTAAGAGATTAAATTCCTGTTTGTTAAAACCATCCACTTGTGTTATTTCTGTTGGAGTAGCACTAGAGGACCAAAATACCTCTGCATGGAAGGAGCAGAAATGAAGTCAGCCTAACTTCTTGCTGTGTCACCTTCAGTCGATTCTAACCCACCAGCTGCTCTGCAGGAGAAAAGACCTGGCGATCTGCCCCTACAACAATGAAAAAACAAACCAACCCATCAAGTCAATTCTGACTCATAGCGACCCTACTGGACAAAGTAGAACTGCCCCACGGAGTTTCCAAGGCTGTGCTTAGCTCCTAACAATGTCAGCAGTTCAAACCTACGAGCCCCTCATGGGAGAAAGATGACACCTGTTTTCATAAAGATTTACAGCCTTGGAAACTCTATGGGGGCAGTTCTATTCCGTCCTATAAGGTCACTGTTCACTGTGAGTCAGAATTGACTTGATAGGTTTGTTTTGTTTTTTCATTGTTACAGGGGCAGATTGCCAGGTCTTTTCTCCTGCAGGGCAGCTGGTGGGTTAGAACCCCTGACCATTCAGTTGGCAGCAGAGCAGTTAACCACTGTGCTATCAGGGCTCCTTCAACCTAACATTCAGAAAATGTGGGAGATTTATCAAGTTAAAAGACTGTCTCACGCAGCCTTAGGGAAAGACTCAGCAGGTTCCAGGGTGGCCCTGAACCACAGCTGCAGAGCTGGTGGCCTTGCTCCTGCTGCCCTCCTCTCTGCTCCTCTCTGGGCACCTGAAGGTGTGCCTGATGCCTCTCTGTTAGATCAGCCTGCTCTGCACCCCACTAGGAAGCAGGGCAGAAACACGGCCATCCTGAGTTGGCTTGCCATGGATTCAGCCACTCAAGGGCCCTTTCTCTCTGTTCCAATTCAAAATCCCCAGGAAAGGGGCCTATCAGCTGCTACTGGGTGAAAGATATTGTAGCAAAATTGGTGACTGCTGGAAGCCTCTCCTGAGGTGGGGTGCAGGAAGGGAGAGACATGCGGCAATTTCTGGACAGAAATGGCAATCGGTGTCCATTAAAAACCAAACCGTTGTGGTTGGCCAGCTCTAATTCCTGGCAGCCCCATGTGTATTGGAAAACTGTGCTCCATTTGGATTTCTGATGGCTGACTTTTCAGAAGTAGGTAGCCAGGCTCTTCTTCCAAGGCACCAAAGTTAAGAATGAGAGAGCACTCTGGTCTTGTTATGGGCATATTTAATGTGTTGGCCCTTTCAACACTCAGTGTTAGCTTCTATATACATCATTGCTAATTTGATAGGTTACAAATAAATACAAAGATCCTGAAAAAGATGACACCCACTAAACCCAAGCTGCGGAATGAAAACTGTATACCCTACGGTTTTCTAACCTATGCATGATCCGTTTGTTTTTTGTTTTCTTTTTTTCTCACTATTACGGAGTTTGTTAGGGAAGTAATGGTACAGTTCAGGATCAGGAATGACTCAGAAGAGTTTTTCGGTCAGGACAGCTTTTTGGCCATGCCCACATGCAGGCGTCTTCCTGGCTGTTGGCCTCTTTTGGCCCTTGGTTCCATCTGCTGATAAAGGTAAAGACAGAATGGAAAACATAAAGAAAATGCTCAACCTGACTCCCTCTTTGGCCCATGGCCGGTATTGCTCACCAGTCACAGGGTTCTTTGCTACTGAGCCCAGAGCACTGTTAATGTCGGTCTCCAGCCATCGTTCCACACAGTGAAGTTCACGTGGCCAGCTATGGGATGAGATGAAATCTACTGGCCATCTTAGCGCTGGCTCTGTCTGGATGATTTTCTTTCACTAACCTTGTTCTGTGTGCTGACATTCTCCACCGTTCCACATTCCATTTTTTCACTCTGCAGTAATGGTTGCTCTTTGCCTCAGCATACGCATACCTATCACAGAGAATTATCCATCATTCTGCCATTCTTTGCTCATCCTTCTGAATTTACATCCAGAGTGCTGACAGCTCCAGCTCCCTTTCTTCCTAACTTGCTCCTGAATAAGCAAACCTGCCCACCTGCCCAGCATGAGAGCAGCCTCTACAGAAAGCTCACCTCCATTTATTTCACACCACACATTGCATTGCTACTGTGTCTTAGCAGCACCAAACACCATAAGTCACAGGACACTGCTAAGCAGTTGCCTTGGCCACAGCCTACACCTTGGATTCCATTGTGTTGTAGGCTCTGGACCTTTGGTCTTTCCACTTAAGGAGGAGCTGAAGCGGCAGAATTTCCAGTCTACACCCCAAGAGATCAAAGGGATAAACAGTCTTTGGAGGCAAGGATTTATTTCCTGGTCCTGCAGAATAGTTTGTCTGCCCTGGGCATCTGTCCTTCTGGAAAGATCACAAAACTCTCCAAGGCTACATTCAAGGTTACTTCTAAAATCCTAATGCTTTATACATATCTTTGCTTTGGCCTTTCTCACATAAAATTTTAATTATATGTGTGTGTATCTTATTGCTTCTGCACAGATGGGGAGAACTTTTAGGGCAAGGGTAGTTTTGTTCATCTCTGTGTCCTGAAACTAGCTACAGTACCGAATAATTAGAAGGCAGCAAAGTTCACAGGGAAGGGCATAACTTTAAGCATTAAATAGTTCCAGGATCAAATCCTAGAACTGACACTTTCTGATTGTGTAGTTACATGTGAATTACATAGGCTTTTCCAATAATTTTAGTAGTTGCATGACTTTAGAAATAAAAAAACCCCCAAAATCCACTGTCATTGAGTTGGTTCTTATTGCCCCATCTTGCTTCATTGGAATGGCTGGTGGGTTTGAACTGCCAACCATCTGGCTAGCAGTCAAATGCTTTAGGCACTGAGCCACCAGAGCTCCTTTAAAAAATTTAAGATCCCCCCCAAAAAACCACTCATTGCTATCCAGTTGAATAGTGATTCATATAGAGCGACCCTATAGGACACAGCAGAACTGCTCCATAGGGTTTCCAAGGCTGTAAATCTCTGCAGAGGCCAACTGCTGACCCCTCTCACAGAGCGGCTGGTGGGTTTGAACCACTGACCTTTCAGTTCAGCAGCTGAGTTCTTGACCACTGCATCACTAGGCTCCTCTACAAAATTAAACAGAACAAAATGTTTTTATAATGAAAAGAGTAGCCTGTCCTCCCCCCACCCCATGTCCTGCTTTTTAGGGGTAACCACTTTCAACTCTTTGAACTATTTCTTCTGGTGGATACCGCCATATCTCTACATTGGCCTTTTTGCTTTCTGTGTAGATGTTATCCTCAGCTGTTGATTTGACTCAGACTTTTGTTGACTCAGACTGTTGTTGCTGGTCCTACCTCATCCTTGTGATCATTGACATGTTCCATCTTTGTAGCTATCAGGCCAATTCATCTCCTTCACCCTTGCTGGCCCTCTGCTTTTCCAAACATGATGGCCTCCTCTAGTGACTGACCTCCCTGATAATGTGTCAATCATCAATGTTCTGTTGTAGTCCATAGGTCTTCTCTGGCTAATATTCAGAAGTAGATCACCAGGCCTTTCTTTGTAGTTTGTCTTAGTCTGAAGTCTCTGCTAAAACCTGTCCACCATGGGTCACCCTGCTGGCGGCATATCTTCCACAATCGCAGCTACACATAAGCCACCATGGTACAACCAACTAACAGATGGGTGGTGGTCTGTAGAGATATTACTGACATACTTCAGTCAATAGGGATTTAACTCCCTTATTACAGCCTCATGTCCTTCCAACAAATTTATACCATAGGATTTCATTAAATTTTTAACAATGCTTTCAGTATTATCACTACTTCATATTTGCTGTGGAGCTAGGTAGTGCACTGAGATTTTATTTTCTTTCTTGTAGTTTTTGTGTCTTGTTTCATTTTGCCTAAAATTTCTAGTGCTGTACTTTGAAAAGAAATCAATACCTTCCTCATGGTTTTCCTTCATGTTTTTTTTCAAAAGCTACAATTAACCAGGTATTCTCCAGGTCCATTTCCATCGCCCATCCTGGGCATCCCTTGCACTCTTACCTGAAGCGGGGCATCTGTTTCCTGCATTCCACATTTTCCTCTTTCTTGTATTAATTCTTTATTTTGCTAGGCACACTCTTACTTAATTTTGTAAAAAGTCAGTCAATTTTCAGAGCCTTTGCATGTCTGAGCATGAACTGATTTCCCAGGTGGGCTCAGTAAAGGCTGAAAACAGTTTGCCTTCAGTATTTAGAACGTACTCCCTGGTCTTCTAGCACTCATTGTCGCTGGGAAGAAATGTACCACCATTTTGATCATCACTCGTTTATGAAACCAGTTACTGTCGAGGGAATCCTGCCTCATGGCAACCCCATGTGTGGCCAAGCACAACTATGTTCCATATGGTTTTGAAGGCTGTGACCTTTTGGCAGCAGATCACCAGACCTTTCTTCCAAGGTGCCTTTGTGTAGATTTGAACTGCCAACATTTCAATTAATAGTGCAGTGCTTAACCATTTTCACTACTCAGGGACTCCCCCTTCATTTATAGGTAACTGTTTTATTTTTCTCTCTCTGGAATTTTATTTTAAAAATGTATTTTTACAACCAAAATATTATTTATACATAGTTATACATAGTTTTAAATATCAGATAGTCTTTGATTTAGAACTTGACCTAAACTCAGCCAAACCATTTGTCTTTGCCTATGAATCTCTGTATGTCCTTCTCTAGACACTTTTCTTCCCATGCTAAGTGCGTGAACAGGTCCTGTAGTTTCTATGGTGCATAATTCTTTTCCTCCCTTAGTAGACAGAGAACATCCACTAGAGTCAAGCTAAGATTTGATCTGAGTCATCGCTCTGGTGGCCAGGAGGAAAGGTAGGAACGGGTCCTGAGGAGGATAGGCTTTATCTTGCAAAGACACCTGCCCCAAAGGAAACTTCAGTACACATATCAACAAAGTGGGGGCACTGTCTTTTAACAAGAGGGGCTAGGCCACTTCAGCAGGTCCAGTGGACTCAAAAATGCATCTGCTCAGCTGTCAGGGACTACTGATTCTCCTCTTAAAACCAGTGTCAGGGTCCTCATTGCCAACACGTGGCAAGTGATCCAACTCCAGAATCCTGTCCTTGGCTTCCCAGAACCACTGGTACCAACTGAGGTTGGGTTCCTCAGAAGCAAAGCCTGAGACAGGGACTCTTGTGTAAGTGATTCATAGAAGGAACAGTCTCAGGAGAAGTCTGTCGGGAAGTGAAAAGGCAGGAGACGGCTGAGGAAGAAGCTAAACAAGGAGCTATCTTCAGCTGAAGTCTAGCCTTATCCAGTGTGGAGCTCTGAAGCATGCCTGGTGTCTTAGTCTCATACTGCTGCCATAATAAGATATCACAGAGTGGATGGCTGTGTAGAACAGAAATTTATTTTCTTGTCACCTGGAAGCTCAAATCAGAGCACTGGCCATGTTGATTCTTTCTGAGGGCTTTCCACGCCTCTCCTTGGTGTTCTGGAAGGAGTTCTGGTCGTGCAGTGCCTAAGGCACTTGACTGCTTACCAGAAGGTTGGCAGTTCAAACCCACTAGCTGCTCTGTGGAAGGATGATGGGGCAGTCTACTTCTGTGAAGATTTATTGCCTTGGAAACCCAATGGAGGTCGCTATGAGTCAGAAATGACTTGATGGCAGTAAGTTTGGTTTTGGTTTGGTCTCCTAACTTTTAGTGGCTGCCAGCAATCATTAGTATTTATTTATTTATTGTCTTCTTGTAGATGTATCTTCCCATGGTGTCTTTCCCCCTGTGTGACTCTGTTTCCATGTTTGTTGTCCCCTTTTATAAGATACCAGTCAGAAGGGGTTAGGACTTACCCTACTTTTGTATAACTCTGTTACCTGGTAATATCTGCAAAGAAAAAACTCGATTTCTCCAAACCAGGTCACAGCCATTGGTGCAGGGGTAGGACTTCCAGGTGACATTTTGGGAGACACAATTCAATCCATAACAACTGGCGGCCCAGAGTTGTCCCACCTTGAGGAAAGGGAGGTGGCTTTTGTACCCCATCACAGGCAGCTACTGGCTAGATGCTGTCCCTGGGGGAAAAGCATAGCCTCTCAGACATTTCCAAGTAAGACTGCTCCTGCTAGCTCTGAGCATTAGTGTCCAAAACACACAACAGTTGGGTGCACCTTCCCAGTAAAGGGGATATGGACAAATGATTAAAAGTATATACTACTGTGTTTAAAAGCTTTTGATAAAACCCAATCCTGTCTCCACAGGCTACCCCTTTACACTCTTTCAGCTATTTCTTCTAATGTTGTTGTTGTTGTTAGGTGCCACTGAGTCATCTCCGCCTCATAGTGACCTTATGCACAGCAGAATGAAACACTGCCTGGTCCTGTGCCAGCTCCATGATCCCTGCTATACTCGAGCCTATTGCTGCAGCCACTGTTGTCAATCCATCTCATTGAGGGCCTTCCCATCTTTCATCAACCCTCCCCCTTACCAAGCATGACCTTCTTCTCCAGAGACTGCTCCCTTCTGACATCATGACCAAAGTAGGTGACATGAAGTCTGGCCATTCTCACTTCCAAGGAGTATTCTGGCTGTACTTCTCCAGGACAAAATTGTTAGTTCTTTTTAGCAATCCACGGTACTTTCAGCATTCTTTGCCAGCACCACAACTCAAAAGC
>NW_006921656.1:7171676-7172782 GCF_000298275.1 Orycteropus afer afer | reverse complement strand
AGGTTTCAGTCCACCAGGAGATGCCTTGGAAGGAAGTCCTCATGATGTGTTTCCAAGAGGTCAGCCACTGAATACCCAATGGAGCACAGTTCCACTCTGACACTCATGAGGTCACCATGAGTCAGAGTCATATCAATGCCTATTGGCTTATGCTACTCAACTCAGTACCCTAGGGGAATAAACCTATGGCAGGGAAGTGCAGGAGCCCTCAGTCAACTGAACTGGGTCTAGATGGGGACCTGGGAGATGCCCAAACTGTCTTTATTCAGACCTCTCAACCATCTTCTGTGTTTAGCTGCTACTGTGCCTGTCTTTGTTATCTAGTGCTGCTATAACAGAAATACGAGTGGGTGGCTTTAACAAACAGAAATTCATTCTCTCACAGTTTAAGAAGCCAGAAGTCCGAATTCAGGGTACAAGCTCTAGAGGAAGGCTTTCTCTGTCTCTGCTCTGGGAGAAGATTCCTGCCTCCTTTCAACATCTGTGGGCCCGGGGTTCCTTGGAGATCTCCCTGTACCTTGGCATCAGTCTTCCCCTGGATCTAGGAGATTCTCAGTGCAGGGACTCTGGGTCCAAATGTTGCACTCTGCTCCTGGCTCTGCTTTCTAGGTGGTAGTCAGATCCCTCTGGCGTCTGTTCACTGTTTAATCCCTTTTATATCTCAAAAGAGATTGATTCAAGAAACAATCTAATCCTAAAGATTGTATCCTGCCTCATTAATATTATATATATATATATAAAAAACACCAAACTCACTTCCATCAAGTCAATTCCAACTAATAGCGACCTCCTTTTGGTTTCTGAGGGTGTAAATCTTTACAGAGTAGATTGCCCAGCTCCCTTCTGTGGAGTAGCTGGTGGGTTTGAACTTCCAAACTCCTGGTTAGCAGTCAAGTGTCTTAGGCACTGCGCCACCAGAGCTCCTCATTAACATCATAGAGGTTAGGATTTACAGCACATAGATAATTACATCAGATCATACTATGGAGGATCATTACAGAATACTAAGAATCATGGCCTAGCCAATTTGACACATATATTTTAGGGGCACAGTCCAATCTATAACAACTGCCCACCTCTGCTTTCTGTGGTACCCAACCAAACCA
>NW_006921656.1:7169213-7171166 GCF_000298275.1 Orycteropus afer afer | reverse complement strand
TTTTCTGCTCTTTAGATTTTTAGCTATTATGTTGGAGAATTCCAATTCATCTTTAGTTATAAAAAGTACCTCCAATGTTGTCCCTAAAGTAGGCATGTAGGGTCAGGGAGCCAGGTATACATCCCTGGCTGACAGTCTCTATTCACAAGGGGTGTGGTTAGGAAGAAGGGAAGCTATTTGGGGCTCAGATTTTCAGTTAACGATCCTGATTCCAGTCACCAGTGTTGGTTTTGCTCTCAGTCTCACCCAGCACCCCCAAATTCCAGACTTCTCTCGAGTCCTATGGCACAATATGTAGGTTTTTCACACACATCTTGCTCTACTAACAGACCTAAGGCTCCGTCCGTGCTGACATTGACAGCCACTCCTTCCTGCTCTCTCCCCAGAACTCTGAGGAACTTCCATGACTCTTGATGGCTTTTCTGCAGGTACTATTTTCATTGTGGGCTGAAGCATTTTTATTTCTTTTAAAATCATAATAGTTAACCATCTCATTACCCAATTATTATTATTTATATACCATGTATTTTCATTAATGGAAAGCATCCTAATCAGGGAGGATTTCTGAAATTTTATTATGAAATATGAATTTTGGTACATATTATGTGAGACACACATGTCCCTCTGGGCCACAGGGGTAGGATTATGTGGAACACATGTATCCCTGTCAACTCTGGGATAGGATTATGTGAGAAACACTTGTTACTTTGGACTCGAGGGTAAAATTATGTGGGACCCATATGCCCCTCTGGATTCAGGGGAAGTAGGATTAGTCACTTACTGATGACATATGTGTCATATCTCAAGTTACAAATACATCCCTCTGGACTCTGTGCTACCTTCTAGATCCCTTGACAGGGGCATACACCTGAAAATGTGGTTACCTGTGTGAACATGGAATCATCATGAGAAAGGCAACTTCCAAACAATGCACAAGAGTAGGGAAATATGCTCAAAGCATTTACCTCCCTGATGAAAAGCCAGAAGAGACAAAGAGTTTTGTGAAATCACACCTCCAGGATGCATTACCTCATACAATACCCTGTACAAACAGTCATTTGCAGCACACACCCATTTCTTCCATGTAAAACAGCTATACAGGTCCCCTCCTGATGGCTGCACGCACTGTCAACGGGAAAGCAGCTGCCCAACAAACCCCAGAGAAGGAAAATGTAGGTGGACACTATATGTCCCACAAATCATCAAAGGGTTAAGATCACAGAGTGGAAGACACACTGCTTGGAAAATCCTACTATGTTTCAGCTGTGGATTTTGGGGCAAGTGATTTAGTAACTCTCTGCCTCAGTTTCCTCATCTGTAAAATGGGATTAGCAGTAGGACTTTCTGATAGGATTCTGTGGGCATTACAGGAGTAATCTGGTGAAGGACTTACAACCTGACCTTCAGTAAACTGGCTCATAGTAACTGTTTAAAGTGTCCCCATCTATCATTATTATTTTAGTGGGGTGTTAGGATGGAGAGGATGGAGTGTTAAATAAAAGCTCCCTTCAATCCTGTGTCTTTAATTAGAAGTCTGTTACATTTCTAACCTTCACATATTTCACGTACCTGCTTTGAGGCCTACAGTAGCTAATATATGGAAACCACATGGCACCCGGAGGCCCTACCCTTCTCATTAGCAATAGACACCCCATAGGCATTTGTGGAATGACTGTTGACGAGGGCTGTTATACACGGAAGAAGTAATAAGCCTGGATGTTACACAGATGATGGTGTGTGGCCCTGACCACCCAAGCCCCCATCTCAAACAAATCTTTAAAGTGAGCCTTTAAAGAAATCACATGGTCTCTTCTTGTGAAAATAGACGCCGAACAAAGCTATAGCGATGCTGCATGTGGCAAGTCCCTCATGAACTGTGCAGAGCCTCACAGATAACACACACGTGTGTCCCAAAGACCAAGGGGAGGCGGGAACGCCCACACGACGTTGTCT
>NW_006921656.1:7153842-7161083 GCF_000298275.1 Orycteropus afer afer | reverse complement strand
GACTGCTACTTCCATGGGCATTGCTTGTGGATCCAGGCAAAGTGAATGCTTGACAATTTCAGTATTTTCTCCATTTATCTTGATGTTTCTTATTAATCCAGTTGTGAGGGTTTTTGCTTTCTTTGTGTTAAGGTGTAATCCACACTGAAGGATATAATCTTTGATCTTCATCAGTAAGTGCTTCAAGTCCTCTTCACTATCAGCAAGCAATGTTGGGTCATCTGCATATCGCAGGTTGTTAGTTAGTCTCCCTCCAGTCCTGATACTGGGTTCCTCTTCATGTAGTCCAGCTTCTTGGATTATTTGTTCAGGAAGCAGTTGGAGTAAGTGTGGTGAAAGGATACCAACCTAACACACACCTTTCCACAGTTAACTGTTCTGGAATTGCTGTTCATCACCAGTGTTACCCTTAATTTGTCATGATCCACACAGTCTAATACCTTTAAATAGTCAATAAAATGCAGGTGAACATCTTTCTGGTGTTTTCTGCTTTCAAGTAAGATCCATTTGAGATCAGCAGTAACATCTCTCATTCCGCTTCCTCTTCCGAATCCAGCTTGAATTTCTGGCAGTTTCCTATCAATATACTGCTGCAGTCATTTTTGAGTTATCTTCAGGAACATTTTACTTGTATGTGATAATGATGATTTTTTTTTTTATAATTTCTGCATTCTGTGTTGCATAACCTTACTTTGGAATGGACACAGATATGAATCTCTTCCAGTTGATTGGCCAGGTCGCTGTCTTACAAATTTTCAGCATAAACCAGTAAGCACCACCAGCATTGCAATCTGCTTCTTAAAACATCTGAAGTGGTATTCTTCAATTCTTGGAGTCTTGTTTTCTGCCAGTATCTTCAGTGCAGCTTAGATGTCTTCTTTCAGTACCATTGGTTCTTGATTATATGTTACCCCCTAAAATGATTAACATCAACCAGTTCTTTTTGGTACAGTGACTCTGTGTGTTCTTTCCACCTTCTTTTGATGCTTCCTGCATTGTTCAATTTTTTATGTCCGTAGACTCTTATAGTATTGCAACTTGAGGGCTGAATTTTTTCTTCAATTCTTTCAGCTTGAGAAATGTCAAGCGTGTTCTTCCCTTTTGGCTTTCTAACTTGAGGTCTTGGCACATTTCATTCTAATGCTTTACTTTGTCTTCCTGAGATGCCCTTTGAAACCTTCTATCCAGCTCTTTTACTCCATCATTTCTTCCATTTGCTTTAGCTACTCTACATTCAAGAGCAAGTTTCAGAGTCTCTTCTGAAATCTATTTTGGTCTTTTCTTTATTTTCTGTATTCTTAATGACCTTTTTCTTTTTTCATGTATGATGTCCTTGATGTCATCCTACAACTTGTATGGTCTTCAGGCACTGGTGTTCAATGTGTCTAAAGCTATTCTTCAGATGGTCTCTAAATTCAAGTGACATGTACTCAAGGTCGTGTTTTGGCTTTTGGGAACTTGTTTAACTTTTTTCCACTTCAGTTTGACTCGCAGATGAGTAACTGATGGTCTCTTCTGTAGCTGACCCCTGGCCTTGTTCTGACTGATGATGTTGAGCTTCTAAATTGTCTCTTTCCACAAATGTGGTCTATTTGATTCCTCTGCAGTCCATTGGGTGAGATTCATGTGTATGTTGTTGTTAGGTACCCTTGAGTCACTTCCCACTCTTAGCGGCCCTTTATACAACAGAATGAAACACTGCCTGTGCTCACAGTGGTTGCTATGCCTGAGCCTATTGTTGTAGCCACGTGTCTGTGCATCTCATTGAGAGCCCTCCTCTTCTTGGTGGATCCTCTGCTTTACCAAGCATGTTATCTGTCTTCAGGGACTGGTCCCTTCTGAAAAACATGACCAACTCACAAGAAATGAAGTCTTGCCATCCTCACTTCTAAGAAGCATTCTAGCTGTACTTCTTCCAAGACGTATTTGTTCATTCTTCTATGCATGGTGTATTCAGTATTCTTCATCAATATCACCATTCAAATGCATCAATTCTTCTGTGGTCTTCCCTATTCATTGTCCAGCTTTCACATGCATATGAGGTAATTGAAAAGACCATGGCTTCAGTCTGGTGCACCTTAGTTTTCAAAGTGATGTCTTTGCTCTTTGAAACTTTAAGAGGTCTTTCACAGCCAATTTGCCCAGTGCACTATGTCATCTGATTTCTTGATTGCTGTTTCCATGGGTGTTGACTGGGGATCCAAGTAAAATGAAATCCTTGACAACTTCAATGTTTTTTCCATTTATCATGGTGGTACTTATTAGTCCAGTTTTGAGGATTTTTGTTTTCTTTACGTTGAAGTATAATCTGTACTGAACGCCATAATAGTCTTTGATCTTCCTCAGTAAGTGTTTCAAGTCTTCTTCACTTTCAGCAAAAAAGGTTGTTTTGTCTACATATCACATGTTGTAATGAGTCTTCCTCCAATCATGATGCTGTGTTTTTCTTCATATAGTCCAGCTTCTCACATGATTGTTCAGCATATAGTTTGAATAAGTATGGTGAAAGATACAACCCTGACACACATCTTTCTTATACCAAGAAATCTGGAAGACAGCTACCTGGCCAACTGACTGGAAAAGATCCATATTTGTGCGCATTCCAAAGAAAGGTGATCCAACAGAATGTGGAAATTATAGAACAATATGATTAATAACACATGTAAATAAAATTTTGCTGAAGATAATTAAAAAATGGTTGCAGCAGTACACCAATAGGGAGCTAACTGGCAGATATTCAAGACGGATTCAGGAGGGGACATGGAATGAGGGGTACCGTTTTTGATATAAGATGCATCTTGGCTGAAAGCCAAAAATTCTAGAAAGATGTTTACCTGTGTATTATGAATTTTGCAAAAGAATTTGTGTGGATCATAAGAAATTGTGGGTAACATTATGAAGAATTAAGAGAATTCAGAACACCTAACTGTGCCACGAGGCACCTGTACACAGAACCAAGAGTCAATCATTTGAAAGTCCACATGTATAGTCGTCTTTTATTTGTTGCCTTTCCAATGAATAAATCGTTGGTCTTGCTACATTCTGTCATGTGCTCCCCAGCATCGTTTTTGTCACTAAGGCCATATTTTTCAACTACTAATCCTCTTTCTTTGTTTCTAACGTTCATGTTCCAATCACCAGTAATTATCTATGCATCTTGATTGCATGTTTGATTAATTTCAGACTGTAGAAATTGGTGAAAGTCTTCAATTTGTTAATCTTTGGCATTAGTGGCTGGTGCATACATTTGAATAAATAGTTGTATTAATTGATTTTCCTTTTAGCCATAAGTATATCATGCTATCGTCACTGACATCACTGAAAAACATGATATTCCTCAATTGTACCAGCCACATTTCAAGTTCTCAATGGCCACATGTTGCCAGTGGTTACCATTGGACAGCACCGGCCTAGAGCACAGATACTATAAAGTGAACGTATGTCGGGTGGGCCTTCCACTCACTAGCTGGGTGACCTTGGGCAAATGACTTAACCTCTCTGTCCCTCAGTTTTTTCACCTGAAAAAGAGGGATAATAGCAGTGTCTACCTCTGGGGCTGCTGCATACGTTAAATATATTAATAATGTTAGGTGTTTGTCATGTAGCAATTCTTGAAAGGAGGAAATGGCGGTTCGGTGGTGGAATTCTTACTTCAAGCACACCCACTACTCCTCTATCGCCAGAGGCTTGTGTACTACTGAACAGGTTTCAGTGGAGTTTTCAGATTAAGGCAGGCTGGGAAGAAAGGCCTGGTGATCTACTTTTGAAAAATCAGTCACTGAAAACCCTATGGATCTCAATGGTCTGAAGCCAGGTCGCCATGATTTAGGGGCCAAATCAGCAGCTCACCACAACAAATATTGAAAATGTGTTAGTTATAATTCCACAGCCAAATATGGGGATGGATACAAACACTTTTCATTAAAGAATGTGTGATGTGAGCTATAGTAAAATATGGAGTGTTATG
This sequence comes from Orycteropus afer afer, assembly GCF_000298275.1. Classification (NCBI taxonomy): domain Eukaryota; kingdom Metazoa; phylum Chordata; class Mammalia; order Tubulidentata; family Orycteropodidae; genus Orycteropus; species Orycteropus afer. The sequence goes on along the minus strand of NW_006921656.1, from coordinate 7,157,116 downwards.
GAAATACAGAAATACAGAGGAGGGGCATCTAATTCTGCTTCGGGAGAGGAGGAGGGCTTTTTTGGAGGAGGAGGCCTTTGGCTGGATCTTGAATGCTCACTAGGAGTTTGCCAAGCAGACAAAAAGGATCTGGGGTTGGGGAAAGAACTTCAAGGCATAGCCTTGAAGGCTGGGGAGAGCGGGCTGTGTTCAGGCAGGTCACACGATATCGGTGCTGCTGGAAGGAGGCTATACATTACAGTGGGTTGTGTGGAAGGAGTAAAAAAAAAAAAAAGAACAACCCGAACTCACTGCCATCCAGTCGATTCAGACTCATAGCGACCCACGTCGCGATCCTCCTTGCATTTCTGAGGCGATAAATCTTTATGGAAGTAGATTGCCCAGTCTTCCTTCCCTGGAGTGGCTGGTGGGTTTGAACTGCCAACCCTGTGGTTAGCAGTCAAATGCCATAGGCACTATGCCACCAGAGCTCCTTGGAGATGAGGCTAGGTGGGGTAAAAGGGCTCACAAGTTTGTTAATCTAGGAAGTGGGGGATTTGTAACGTGCAGAGCTGGGACCAGCAACCTTAGCATCCCTAGGAGCCAGTTTGAGATGTGATTCCTTGAGCCCAAGCCAGACCTAAGGAGTCGCACTCTCCAGGGGAGGGGCTGGCAATCTCTGTTTTACAAGCCCTGCGGCTAGTCCTGAGGCTGGCCCAGGACTGAGCAGTGTTTCGTTCTGTTGCACGTCAGGCTGCTACGTGTCGGAGACTACTGACCGCACCTAACAAAACAACAACAGGCGGCTGGTCCTGATGCAGGGCAACTTTGAGAGCCTCTGCGAGGACAGCAGAGTTGTGATGGGGTTTGAGCCCGGAAGTCAGACGTGAACTTCTGAAAGGGTGTCTTGTCTTTGTTCAGGGAAGCAACCACCCCTTCTTGGGGGCCTGTCTCGTCACCTGTACATTCAGGGTGTTTTACTAACACACAGGCCCCTGTGAAGACCAGATGTGGCCCCAGCCCATGCTGTCCACTTCCTCCTGAGATGCTAGAGCATCATTTCAAAACGCAAATCAGTGTGTCCAGCTGCACAGATGTTTGAAATTCTTCTTTTTCAGGGTAACAAGCCTCTCCCCCTCTCTGCCCTTTGCCTGTGCCCTGCCCTCTTTGCTCCCTCTACTTCCTGCTCAGTCACTCCTTCTCAGCCTGACTGTGGCCTGCCCAGGCCACAGCAGTCCCCCTTTATGATTGTTCTCATCATCCAGCCTTCCTCTGTAACACACATAGGCTGAGAGCCTGCCTGGTGCCAGGAACTGTTCTAATGTTCCGGACACATCCGTGAACAAAACAGACAGACTTCCCTGCCCTGTGGAGCTCATGTTCCATCTGGGGGAGGAAGAGAGAATCAACTAAATATAAGAAATAAATCCAGGGAGCATGATTTCAGAAACTGTTAAATGCTATAGCAAAAAAATATCCCCTTGGACCTTATGTACACCAAGATCCTGTGTAGAATTGATCCTGATCAATATCACTTCCTCTCATCCCCTATTCCCAGTCTCTTCCTCAGAGGGACATTGTATCTCCAGGTGTAGTCTTCCATTCCATGGCTCCAGAGGCATCCTCCAAGAAAATTGGACTCCTCAGAGTCCTTTCCACAGGTTCCTGGGTGCCACAAGCAGTTTGCACTAGCCTACTAGTCTAAAAGTTGGTGGTTCAAACGTACCCAGCACTGTGGAAGAAAGGCCTGGTGGTTTGCTCTGTAAAGATTGCAGTCAAGAAAACTCGATGGGGAAGTTTTCCTCTGTAACACATAGGGTTATCATGAGTTGGAATTGACTCAATGGTAGCATTGGTTATTTTGGTTTAGAGTCCTTCTGTCTCTAACGCTTTGAAGTTTCATGTGGCTCAGTGCCAGCCAACCTCACACGCCTGGGGGCTCCTATCCTTTCCCTCATGGCCCTTGTCCCTTTGGAAGAAAGTCTGAAGACATTTAGATGGCACCACCTTCTTGCCTGGCTGGAGAAACTAGCTGGCTGGGGGCAGGAAGGCCAGATGGCTGGAGGCGGGAGCACATGGCAGAAGGGAGAGGAAGAAGGATGGTCAGACAGCCTGAGGGTGCTGATTCTCAGAGGTGGGTGAAGCTTGGCCAAGAAGCTCATTGCGAATGTCCCAAAATGGCAAGTCCCTTCTTGTACCGCCCCCAAGATGTGACATGGTGCTGGAAAGACCACAGATGGAGTTGCAGTCATTCTAAGGAGAGAAAAGACGAGGAGCTGGTAAGACAGCTGGACCGCATCAGAACTGCCGCATCAAACCCACTCTCACATGTGCTGCGAGAGAATCAGTGCAGAGTCTCCTTCAGGCGGGCATGGAAGACCCCTGTTGAATTCCATTCCTTTGGCCATCTGCATATCTCCTCATCAATGAAGTGAGAGTTGTTTTTGTATTTACTGAGGGTAGCAAGGACTTGGCACAGCCGATTATATTTATTCTTTTCCTCAAAATAACCCCAGGCAGCCATTGTTTGTTGTCAGTTGCCCTTGAGTGAGTTCTCACTCATAGCAACCCTATGCCCAATCCTGTGGCCCTAATTTTACCCCCTTTAGGGCCATTCTCTTCTCTTAAAATTCCTTACCCATTAGACACTCTCTGTACTCCACTGCTGTAGAGTTGATTCCAACTAACAGGAGCCCTGCAAGGACAGAGCAGAACTGTCCTGTAGGCTTCCCAAGGCTGTAAATCTTTGTGGAAGCTGACTGCCAAATCTTTCTCCCATGGAGGAACTGATGGTTCAAACCATCCCCTTTTCTGTTTGTGGCTGAACACTTAACTACTGCACTACCAGGGCTCCTCCATCTGGCACATAAAAAAAAAAAAAGACCCAAACTCACTGCCATGGAGTCAATTCCAAGTCATAGCAACCCCTCCTTGGGTTGCTGAGGTGGTGTATCTTAGGAAAGTAGATTGCCCAACCTTCCTTCCGAGGAGGGGCTGTGGGTTTGAACCACCAGGCTTCTGGTTAGAAGTCAAATGCCGTAGGCACTATGCCATCTGGCACATGTTGTTGTTGTGTGCTGTTGGGTTGGACCCAACTCATAGCAACCCCTCCTTGGGTTTCCGAGGTGGTATCACTATGGAAGTAGATCGCCCAACCTTCCTTCCAGGAGTGGCTGGTGGGTTTGAACTGCCAGCCTTCTGGTTAGCAGTCAAGTGCTAGGCACTACACTACCAGACTAGGTAGGTACTTAATGGCTGTTTGCTCAGTAGGGACCCCTCCTGCTGCTCAGAATGC
>NW_006921656.1:7151744-7153242 GCF_000298275.1 Orycteropus afer afer | reverse complement strand
CAGCAACATGTGAAAAGAAACTGGCATAGTGTTGCTAATGAAAATACCTCCAAAGGGGAAGGAAGACTGGCAAACAGAGGTACGTGTTATTTGTGTACACATACAATACACATAACCCCAAAGGAGTTGCCTCTGCCTCCCCCCCCCACAACTGTGGACAAACTGGTTATAAACAGTCTTATCTAAGCATAAGTTCTCCTTTTGTTTACCAGATACCATTACCACATTCATATTCAAGGACACCATTTCACAAATTCTTCCTCTACTCTCAGTTTCCCTGCTTTCAATAGGATCAATCCCATCAGCATGTGAATGCCCTGTAATTTTGGCCATCTTTTTTAAAAAAACCCCAAAACCAAAAACACCTCTCAAACCTAATTCTCCTCCAGCTACTGATGTTTGCTGTGCTTTTTAAAAAAAGTCTTGTTCAATGGATACACATTTAGAATTGACCCAATTGGCATTATATAACATTACACATTGCACCTTTCTGTCCCTAACATTGTTCTTTGTTTTAAATTGTCTTTGTCTGGTGTTAATATAGCCACTCTGGCTTTCTTTTGTATTTGTATTATAGTTTTGTCTTCATTCTTTTACTTTGAACATATTTGTTTTTAAACTGAGTTTCTTGTAGGCAACATATCAGTGAGTGTTGTTTTTTGAATCAAAATAACACTATCTGTCTTTCAACTTGTATGTTTACACCATTTATATTTAATGCAATTATTGGTATGTTTGGGTTTAAATCTAACTGCTTCCTTTTACTTCCACCTATTATTTGTTGCTCCTCTCTCTTCGTGACTTTTTGGCTGAATTGAGACTTTTTTTGTGCTTCTGTTATTATTTAAACCTTTACTATATTTCAGTGGGTGCCCCAGGGTTTAAAATATATCTTTAATGCATCACAGTTTACCTTCAAATAATACGAGGTTGCTTCACATTTAGTGTAAAAACATTAAAACAGCACATTTCTAGTTCCTCCCTGCCATGTTTTCAGTTGTTGTTGTTAACAGCATTGTACACATAATCTCTCCCTCCTTCCTCATGGAAATGTTCTCTCCACTTGGCTTCCAAGACATCACACACTCTCTTGGCCTTGCTTTCGTCTTGGTGGCTGCTGCTTCTTGATCATCGTTTTTAGTTCTATCTCTTTTTCCTGATCCTAACATAGAATGTCTCGGGCTCAGTTTCTGAATCCCTTTCTTCTTTAACTATACTTACATTCTCTTTGTGATTTCATCATGTCTCAGAGTTTTAAATACCATCTATCCACTGACAACCTCCCTTGAACTCTACATTTATATACTACTAGACATCTCCTTTAAGTGCCTAAAACACATCTTAATTTACATGTCTAAAACCAGCTCTTCCCCCAACAAACCTGTTCATCCTCTAGAACTGCCAAACTTAGCAAATGCATTCTCAGTAAAATTCCTTCTTGTTTCTCAGACCCTGAACCTTGGAGTCGTACTTCACAAATGCTCTCAGATCCCATATC
>NW_006921656.1:7146846-7147794 GCF_000298275.1 Orycteropus afer afer | reverse complement strand
CCCCTCCTCTATTCTGATAATCTTTATTTCTCTTATTGGCTTCTTGTCTGTATAGCATTCATCATCATTCAACATGCTTATTATTTATTTGCTCATTTTCTGTCTCTCCACAAATATATAAGCTTGAAAAGAGCAAGGATTTCCATATTTTTCCTTCTGTTGCTAGATCCCTAGACCCTAGAACAGAGCTTGGCACAGACGCTGCTCAATAAGTATTTGGTCAATGAATGAAAAAAATGAACGAATGAATGACATTTTGAGTTACTTAAGAGCAAACCTTGTTTATTTTGTTATTCAAGAAGTACAAACTTACTCCCTGGCATGATATTCTTAAAGGAATTTATTGTCTGATATGGTATGTAGGAGGCTTTTAACAACATAATAAACAATTCATTAAATAGTACTTTCCTAGAAGATGCAGAAGTGATTTTATATGATTTTTGGGGGTCAATTCTTAATATAAATTGAGAAAGATCTAAGCAAGGGGAGAAAGGGTTGAAAAGAATCTGAGAGAACTAGAATGGTGATAACTGTATTTTTATAGGTAATTCCTAGAAATGTAACGATTGAATTCAGCAACATTGGCAATGGAAACAACAATGAAAATTAACAGGGTGACAAAAGACTAGTTAATGACCTCTTTGAGCCTCAGTTTCCATTTTTATAAAGGAGAATAATGGGACCATCGCTCCTTCCAGATCTGCTGTGACTATCAATGAGAGTATCCCAAACGCTGGCTAACAAACAGCTGAATCAATTTCTCAGCATTTATAAAATGCTCTTATACACATTTTCAGCTCAGCCTCATGATGGTTCTTCTCTTTGAGTGTCATAATCACCCTGTTTTCAGATGCGGAAACCTGTTCCCAGTGGTTCAGTTGGAGCAGCCAACATGCAGCAGACAACACTCCTTATATGCAATCAATTCCCCTGCCTTTGACTCTTTTT
>NW_006921656.1:7142247-7145581 GCF_000298275.1 Orycteropus afer afer | reverse complement strand
CATGGGTCAGGCAACAGGCTGGGGGTTTGTCTTGACTCATGTGGTTGCAGAGGCTGAGGAAGCCTCATATCTGTAGGTCAGGTAGCAGGCTGCTGGCTCACATCCCAAGAAGTGGAGGTCAAGTGATGACGAATCAGATGCAGGAACCAAAGAGAGCTTTGCTAAAACATCCATACATATTGGATGCAGACGACATCCCCAAGGGAACTCCCTTTTCAACTGATTGGCTCCTTATATCAGAATATCAGATCTTAACATCGAGGTGGTTATGTTATGGGAGCTCTGGTGGCACAATGCCTAAGGCTTTTGGCTGCCAACCAGAAGCCTGGTGGTTCAAACCCACCAGCCACTCCTCGGAAGGAAGGTTGGGCAATTTACTTCCTAGTGATACTGCATTGGAAATCCAAGGAGGGGTCACTATGAGTAGAATCCAACTCCACAGCTGTGAGGTTTTTTTTTAATGGAAGAGCAATCAGTCCAATGTCTGCCAAACCACAGAGAATCATGGCCTAAGCAAGTTCTCTCTCTCAGTGTTGAACATAAAATATCCAGTACACTGAGAAGATAGACTTCCTTGCCATCCCAGCTTCCTTACTGGATACTGTGGTAATGCACTGGGCTAAAGAAGTGAGGTTGTGTAGGTCTGGAACCTCCCAGGAAGCTTTTGAACCCAGGACCTCAGACATGGGATGGCACCTGTTCAGGGTTTCCTGTAGCACACATGACTTCTTCCACTGCATCTTTATTGCTGCTGCCAAAATACAAGGAACTGGGAGAAGATGACTCCTTAATTTCATGGGCTAACAGACTGGCCAGTAGCTCAGTTTCGGACAAGGAACAAAAACATCAAGAGAATTCGGTTGTATTTCACTGGAGCTAATGAGCCCCACACAACGTACTAGTGCTGCTGTCATTTATTTTCCATCTTTCTTTGTGCCAGATGCCGTATGTGCACTTGATACCATCATTTCACTTCTGCCTCATGGTTTCTATGTACTGTGGAGTGTCACCCTCAGGTTACAAAGGAGGAAGAGACACTCTGAGTGGGTAACCGGCTTGCCTGAAGGTCACATGCTAGGTGAGTGGTAGAGTTGAGATTTGACTTGATATCCTGACATCAAAAGTAGCATTCTTTCCTGTCACCGTTATTAGTATTGTTAGTGCTTTGTCAGTTGCTGCTGCTGTTGCTGTTAGTAGCTGTGGCATGAGTTCTGACTTATGGCAGCCTCACGTGTGTAGACTAGAACTGCTCCGCAGGATTTTCCAGGCTGTGACCTTTCAGAAATGGATCACCAGATCTGCTTTCCAGGCATCGCTGGGTGCATTTGAACCGCCAACTTTTGAGCTAGTAGTTGAGCTCTTAACCATTTGTACCACACAGAGGCTCCACCATTTGTGGTAGACAGCGTCTAGTGATCTCCATCTTATTTATTGAAGTCCTTGGATAGTTTCCTCCTGTGCAGTACGGTTTGACAGAGTAACTCACTGCTAACAAATAGAATACAGCAGAATGATGGGCTGCCACTTCTGAGATGAAGTTGTAAAGGGACTGCAGCTTCTTCTTGGGACTCTCTTTTCCTCTCCCTCTCTAGAGTCCTTGCTCCGGGAGACGCAAGATACGTGTTGGAGAGGCCCATATGACAAAGAACAGACAGCTTGTGAGAATCCAAAGCCTCTGAACAGTCAACGTCAGCTGTGTAGCATTCAACGGCCTTGTCTGGCAGAGGTCTGTCAGCTGAAATGGGTGTTGCCTGGATACCTGGACAGGAAGCCCTGATGCTCTGCCCAGTGATGGCTGGCCTAGTACATTTCAAAGCTACTATCAAGGCTTTGCACCTTTGACTAAGGACGTTGTACCAACAGTCTGTGACCTGAGATCCATTTGGGTTTTGTCTCAGATTATAAGGCTACTTTATCAAAATATTACAAAATGAGCAGCTTTAAAGAATAGAAATGTATTATCTCACAATTTGGGATGCTGGAAGTCCAAATGGGGAAGTTGGTCATGTTGATCTAGTTTCTGGTGACTGTTCTGCAATGACATCTTCTCCCTGTGTGACTCTGTGTTTGTGTCCTTCTGTTTATAAGAACTCAGAGGGGTTAGGGTTAGGACCCACCCTATTCTAAAATGACTTATTTAATTTGATTGATAACAGAAGAAAACTCCTTTTTCCAAGCAAGGTCACATCCACAGTGCAGGAACTAGGACTTCAACATGTCTTTGTGAGGACATGATTCAACCCATAACAGTTACACTTGGATATCAGTGCTTAGAGTTGATGTAAAACCAACAAACCAAACCCAGTGAGTGATTCAGGCTCACAGTGACCCCTGTGTGTCAGACTAGAACTCCTCCATAGGGTTGTCTTGGCCGTAATCTTTACAAAGCAGATTGCCAGGTCTTTCATCCACGGAGCTCTTGGGTGGGTTTGAATCTCCAACCCTTAGGTTAGTAATCTAGTGCAAACCATTAGCTCCACCCAAGGTACTCTATCTCCACCCCAAGGCCAGAAATGACTTTGCTGAGGGACTTGCTGGAGCCTTTCTCAACAGGAAGTTCAGGGTGACCTTGAGGAGGGCTCATTGTAGCCAAGTCACATTCACTGCTATCATCTGTTAATTCTTTCAATAACATTTATTTTAAAATGCTCCTCCTCTTTTTTTTTGGCCTGTTGTTATGCTAGGAAATGCAGACACAGAGATGAATCAGATGCAGTCCTGTCTTGGTCTCCTCTTCTGTGAAATGGGGTGATGTTCCCCACCTCCTCATGTGATGAGGGCCGGGTGAGCCATTAGCCTGGCACCCAGCTCCAGTAGGTGCTTAATAAATGCCATCCACTGATATTCACAATAACGGAAATACCATTGGTCTTGAGAAGCAGAGAAGCTGGTTCAGATCTGAACCCTGCTGCTTCCTCCGTTAGTGCTAAGCAAGTCTGCAGCACCTGCTCCTTCAACAGTTAGGAGAGCATCTGTTGTTGTCCACAGCTGTTGAGTCAGCACTGCCCAATGGGACCCCAAGCACAATGGGACAAAATGCTCCTCATTTCTGCCAACCCCATGAGCAGGCCATTGTGATTCACCGAGTTTCCAGGGGCTGATTTTCACAGGTGTATTTCTAGGCCTTTCTTCCTAGTCTGTCTTTGTCTAGCAGCTTCACTGAAACCTGTTCAGCCTTATAGCAACGTGGTGGCTGAGCGTGAGGTGCATTGGGTGTGAATTGAACCCAACTCTCCTGCACAGACGGCAAGCATCCTACCGCTGAACGACCACTGCCCTCAGGCAAGGAGAGTAGAACCTAATGGCCAGGACTGTCGTGGAGACCAATAATATC
>NW_006921656.1:7119186-7141737 GCF_000298275.1 Orycteropus afer afer | reverse complement strand
CCATGGTTGTGTTGATTTCAACTCAGTCCCTGGGTGGCACAAGTGGTTTGTGCTCAATTATGAACCTAAAGGGTGGTGGTTCAAACCCACCCATGGTGCCATGGAAGAAAGACCTACCAATCTGCTTCCATAAAGGTTATACCCATGAGAACCTTCTGGAGCAGTTCTACTCTGAACACATGGGACTGTCATTTCTAGTACTGCTGCTCTAATCCATCTCACAATCCTTTTGTGATAGTCTCTTAATAGCTGGATAAAACAAACTGAGTGCTATGGGAGACTGAGTAATGACATCTAATAAAGCCATGGACAACCCTGAAGGCTTCCCAGGGACAGAGGTCCTTGAGCTGAGTTCTGAAGGATAAGAAAAAGGAATGAGCTTTCAAGGAAGTAGAGTCGACATGTGGGAGGCATAAACCTCCCTGGATTATTCAAGGGGCCACATGCAGATGGGGAATGTGAGCATGGACTGGAAAGAAATTCTACAAAATAGAGAATAACTCATCTGAAAGACTGAACCAAACCTACTCCATTCCCTCCAATCTACCCTGCATTACAGAAAGTCAGAGAGAAGAGGCCTGGAGGAATCCTCAAAAGAAAGAAGACTTTGTTGGATTTAATGGTTGTGTTTGCTGAATCCACTTATTCTTTTATTCATGAAACATGTATTCTTCCAACACACAGTTTGAAGTCACTATTATATCCTAGTAATTGGGCAGCATGCTGGAAGGATGTAAAACCAGTGAATAGGATGTAGGCCTTTTCCCCAAGGAGCCAACAGTCAAGTGAGGAAACATATAAACAACAGTAAAATACACTGTGGTGTTGTTAGGTGCTCTTGAGCCAGTGCCAACTCATAGAGACCCTGTGTACAATAGAATGAAACACTACCTGGTCCTGCACCATCCTCATAATCATTGCCATGCTTGAGCCCATTGTCACAGCCACTGTGTCAATCCATCTGGTTGATGGTCTTTCCCTATTTCACCAACTCTCTACTTTACCAAGCATGACATCCTTCACCAGGGACTAGTCCCTTCTGACATCATAACCAAAGTAGAAGAGGCAAAGTCTGGGCATTGTTGCTTCTAAGGAGCATTCCTGCTGCACTTCCACCAAGACAGGTCTGTTTGTTCTTCTAGCAGTGGTGTGAAGGGCATGAGGGTAGCATCTTCACACTCTTCTAACTTCATGAAGGGGAAACAGAATCAGCATCCGCAGCCCAAGGCTGATTCCTGAGGTAGAAATAAGACATGCCCCCACCCACCAAACTTTTTCCCAATCCCTCCCATGATACTCTACTTCTCTGCTGGGTTCAATATTTCATTACAGTGGCCACACAGAACTCAGAGACAGTACTCGTGATTATGGGGTCTATTAGGGAAGAAACAGGTTCAAGACCATTCAGGATACAATTCTTCCATCAGGACAGCCTCCCCTCTGATAGCTCTGTAGATAGGTGCACCTCAATCCGCCAACAAGTTTCCTGCCCAAAGATGCCCACTCCTCTGTCTTGTGCTAGTCTCTTGGTTCTGTTGCAGACTTCTCTCTACCATCTCTCAGCGCAGGGATCTCAAGGCCAAGGACACACTCCACTCCAAGCTCTTCTCTATCTTGACAGTAGTGGGATCCCTCTTTTCTGTCTCTGGGCTGGTTTGTGTTATGTCTAGCAAGATTGTAAATGGACCAATCTTCACATTAGGATTCCATACACTTTATTTGCACAGTCCCACCACCACAAAGGCATCATGTACCTTATTTACATTATTAGCAAGCTACCCAATCCCCTTGATGGGCCACAAACACCTTACATTTGCATAGTTCCAACCAGACATCTGGTGGGAGTCACAAAGACCATGGTTAGGAGAGCATACCAAGTAATTCACTGTACCACACAGTTCATGGTACATTCAGTATTCTTCATCAACATAATTCAAAGGCATCAATTCTTTAGCCTTCCATATTCATCTTCTAGCTTTTGCATGCATGTGAGGCAATTGAAAATACCATGAATTGGGTCAGGCTCACGTAGTCTTCAAAGTGACATCTTTGCTCTTTAACACTTTAAAGAGGTCTTTTGCAGCACATGTACCCAATGCAAGACATCACTTGATTTCTTGACTGCTGATTCCATGGCCATTGATTGTGGGTCCAAGTAAAACAAAATCCTTGGCAACTTCAGTCTTTTTTCCATTTATCATGACATTGTTTATTGGTCCAGTTGTGTGGATTTTTGTCCTCATTATGTTGAGGTGTAATTCATACTCAAGGTTGTAGTCTTTAATCTTCATCAGTAGGTGATTCAACTCTTCTTCACTTTCAGGAAGCAAGGTTATGTCATCTGTATATCTCAGGTTGTTAATGAGTCTTCCTTCAATCCTGACGCTGCATTCTTCCTCATATAGTCCAACTTCTCAAACTATTTTCTCAGCATACAGATTGAATAAGCACTGTGAAAGGATACAACCCTGACAGACATTTCCTGATTTTAAACCATGCAGTATCTGTTTGTTCTGTTTGAATGACTGCCTCTTGGTCTATACACAGCTTCCTCATGAGCATAATTAAGGGTTCTGAAATTCTCATTCATCACAATGTTGTCCACTATTTGTTATGGTCCACACAGTTGAATGCCTTTGTGTAGTCAATAAAACACAGGTAAACATCTTTTTGGCATTCTCTGCTTTCAGCCAAGATCCATCTGACAGCAGCAATGATATGCTTCCTCTCATGCCCTCTTCTGCATCTGGCTTGAATTTCTGGCAGTTCCCTGTCAATATAATCCTGCAACCATTTTTGGATTATCTTCATAAAATTTTACTTGCATGTTGATACTAATGATATTGTGTGATAAATTTTACATTTCTTTGGAATGGGCATAAATATGAATCTCTTCCAGTCAGTTAGCCAAGCAACTGTCTTCGAAATATCTTGGCATAAATGAATGAACATCTCCAGTGATGCCTCCGTTTGTTGAAACATCTCAATGGATATTCTGGTCAGCTCCTGGAATCTTCTTTGTTGCCAATTCATTCAGTACAGCTTGGATTCTTCCTTCAATACCACAGGTTCTTGATCATATTCTACCTCCTAAAATGGTTGAACGTTGACCAGTTCTTTTTGGTATAGTGACTTTGTGTATTCCTTCCATCTTCTTTTGATTCTTCCTGCATCATTCAATATTCTACCCACAGAATCCTTCAAAATTGCAACTCGAGGCTTAAAGTTTTCTTCAGTTCTTCCAGCTTGTGACAAACTGAGCATGTTCTTCCTCTTTGATTTTCCAACTCCATGACTTTGCGTATTTCATTCTAATACTTGACTTTGTCTTCTCGAGCTGCCCTTTGAAATCTTTTGTTCCGCTCTTCTGCTTCATCATTTCTTCCATTTATTTTAGCTACTGTCCATTCAAGAGCACGTTTCAGTGACCTTTTGCTTTTTCACATGTATGATGTCTTTGATGTCATCCCACAACTCATCTGGCTTTGGTAAGTTTTTTTTCCAATGCATCAAATCTATTCTTCAAATGATCTTTAAATCCAGGTGGGATATATACTCAAGGTCATACTTTGGCTGTCATGGACTTGTTTTAGTTTTCTTCAGCTTCAAGTTAAACTTGCATTAAAAAACATTGTGGAAGTCCTAGACTAGTGATGAGTACAAAGTGCAGTGGGAGAAGTGTAGGACCTGGGGGATTGTTAGAGAAGCCTTAGCACAAGCAATGGACAGAGAATACTAGGAAGATTAGGAGGGGTGTGCCTGGTAGAAATGGAGTAAAAGGGAGATGACTCCAGGCATAGAGAATGTGTATGCAAATATATGAAGGTTTTCATATATATAGTGTGTTCTGAGCATAGAGACGGGAATGTAGGATTCCTGGCAGGGAGAGATGGGGTCAAGTAAGGAGTGACAGGAATAAACTAACAGTTTATTTATTAGGCCACCTACCACCTCTCTGTCAGTTTGTCATATTGCATTGTTTTGTGTGTTTTTATGATGCTGAAAGCTATGCCACTGGTATTTCAAATAAAAGCAGGGTCACCCCTGGTGGACAGGTTTCAGCAGAGTTTCCGAACTAAAATTCAGAAGAAAGGCTTGGTGATCTGCTTCTGAAAATTAGTCAATGAAAAGCCTTTAGATCACAACAAACATTATGATGGAAGATGAGCCCCTTACATTTTAAAGACACTCAAGATACATAGTGGCTTCAACAAGGATCATGGTATAACAATGATTGCAAAAATGGCCTAGGACTGGGCAACATTTTGTTCTGTTTTACATGGTGTTGTCATGAGTTGGAGATGACTCAGTGGCAACTAACAACAGCAGCCACAAGTAATAAGGAAATACCTTTGCTTCCTCTGGCTTCCCACCTCCCTGCCTCGCAGCTCTTGCAGTCAGTGCTCCTTTCTTTCCCTTTTGTCCAGTTGAGTCCACAGATTTTTGAGGCACTTTAGTGGTAGCGGCAATTGATCCTCATCTTCAATCTATATGCCTTCACTTTAAGGTAGTGATGAGACCCACTGAGAGTCTCTCTCTATTGGGTTAAGTAAAGCCATTTTCTTTCCCTTTTCCTTGGGGCTTTGCTTTTATTAGAAAAATTAATGAAAAATACATTTTTTTTTTAAATGCAAATATATTATTCTCTAGACCTAAGACATTTTCAACTGTAAAGTTTTATTTTCATCTCCAACATGTAAGGTCTGCCTGAGGGTGATGTTAACAACTTCATTGAATGAATTAGAAAAAGGGAGAGTTGAGGAAAGCGATGAGATACTTACTTGTCAGGGTCTGTGCAAGGTGCTTAGAATATAAAATTTTCTATAATCCTCCCAGTATCCCAGTTATACCAGGTATGTATTACTCTTCTTAGTTTGCAGAAAAGAAAATGGAGACTCAGGCAGGTTTCTATGCTTTGTCCATGTCTACAAAGCTGGGGAGGGGCACAGCTGGGGTACACACCCATGCAGCCTGAATTCAGAGCTCACATTCTCCCAATTAAGTCCTCTCCTTCTTTTATCCAACAAAAGCCTATGCACTCTCAAGTGGCTTACCACTGACCAAAGCTCACCAAAACTAGTCCAAGCAAGTGCCCAACAAAAACAATCGCAGTCACAACAGAAGCATACCCATCATCACAACAATACATATACTATGTGATAGATGACAACAGAAAGATGACTGATGAAATATAGAAGAGGATAAACTCAACATCTGAGTTTGAACCAGAAAGAGAAGAGAAAAAAGTAATTAAAAAATAGTGTAAGATTTCTATTTCCAAGAAGATGGAGTAGATGTACTTCTTCCTATTCCTCCAACTTTGTACAACTGAAGACTCTGGATATTATATATAAAACAAATGTAAGAACACTCTGTAAGGTAATGAGAAGAAGGCAGCCCACCTTGGGACTTGAGAAAAGATATATTGGTGTGTTCTCTGGGTTTTCATTTGCCTCATATGTCCCTGACTTGGAGCTGAAGAATCTGGCCATCCAGATACAGACAATGAATGCCCCCCTCCCCCCAAATCCCCTCTCTCTAGCCACAGACCAGGAAAGAGGAAGCCTAGCAAGACAGAAACCCCATAGCCATTAACTGCTCTACTCCAAGCAAACACCACAGGGGAAAAAAAAAAAAAAAACCAACCCTGTGGCCCCACTCCCAAACCACACCAGCAAAAGTTAAGTGGGGGGTCTAGACTTCAACTCTCATAAGGCTGCAAAGAGGTACCCCAACAACCCAGCTGGGCTGGTGGCAGGGAAGGCCAAGTAATGAACCTAGGTTACCCCTGCAGTGCTGATAGAGACCAAGAAGGGGGCCTGGACATTTAGCTCCACCCAGCAGTAATGAGATATCCCTTCCCTTCCAAGCTGGGGTGGTATCAGAGGAAGGCTCAATGGAAATGGAAAGTCAGAATTTACCATGAGGTCACTCTCATTACAGTGTGAGTTGAGACCATGTGGGAAGCTAGAATTTCCACATCATCCAGGAGTAATGAGATCTCACCTTTGAAGTTGTTAACAGAAGCCAGATGGGGAACCTGGACTTCTAATGCTACCTGGCAGTCATGAGACAGCCACCTCCTCCTTCACCTACCAAAGCAGTGTCATAAAAACTCAGCTAAAATAGAAAATTTAAATAAGATCCAGAGTTTTATAACAATATAAAAATGTCTAGATTTAAAAAACAAAACAAAACAAAAAAAACCTCACCATATCAAGAACCGAAGATCTCCAGCTGAATGACAAAGACAACCAATAGACAGAGATTATTAGCATTATCTGACAAAGATTATAAACCAGTCACTTAAAAAATGTTTCACAAGCAATTATAAACAGGCTTGGAATTAATGGAAAAATAGAACATCTCACCAAAGGCATATAAAGAAGAGCCAAATGGAAATTTTGGGGATTGAAAAAATGTAATAACTAAAATAAAAAATTCAGTGGATGTGTTCAACAGCAGAATAGATGGCACAGAGGGAAAAAAATTCCATGAACTGGAAGATAGAATGACCTAAATAATCAAATCTGAACAGTGGAAAGAAAATAGACTGCTAAAGAAAAGCAGCAGAACCTCAGGAACTATAATAAAAGATCTAACATGTCTGTCATGAGAGTCCCAGGAGGAGAAGAGAAAGAGTATGATGGAAAAAGTACTTGAAAAAATAATGGTTAAAAACTTCAAAAATTCCCCTAATGATTCAGGAAGCTGAGTAAACCCACACAAGGTAAACCCAAGAAGATGCACACCAAGACAAATCATCATTACACTTCTAAAAACTAAAGACAAAGAAAAGATCCTGAAAGCAACCAGAGAAAAACAACAGTTTACCTAGAGTAGAAAACAATTAAAATGACAGCAAATTTTTCATTAGAAATCACAGAGGCAAGAAAGAAGTGGCATGATATTTTTCAAGTACTGAAAGAACAGAACTGTTCATTCACAGAGAAAATGTTACATATCCACTGAAAATATTCTTCACCAGTGTAAAGGAAATTAAAATATTATCATGAGCAGAGCTGTCCTAAATGGATGGCTGAATGAAGTTCTCTAAACTTGTCTAAAGGACAAGTTAAAAGAAGGAAATTCAGAAAAAAAGTTAAAACTTAGAACATCAGAAAGGAAGAAATAATATAACAAGCAAAAATGTGGGTTAATATAATAGAAAAAAAAATGCATGGAACTAAGCAAAAATGAAAATACAACAAAACAAAATTCATGAGACACACCAAAAGCAGTGCCCAAAAGGAAATCCATAACACTAAATACACATATTTGAAAATAGAAAAAGTCTCAACTAATAATCCAAGCTAAATGTAACTACAAGTTGTATAAGAATATTTCCCAGGACTGACTGACCTAAGTTTTTAAATAGCTGAGATCCACCTGAGTATCAAACCACACCAAGAATCATTTTTTTTTTTTTTAATGTGAAATTTCAGAACAGAGTAAAGAAAGAAAATATCCTGAAGTGCATGTATGATGGAGTGATGGAGGAGATGCAGGAAAAGGGGGTGGGGAGAGGGAGAGAAAGAGCAGGGAGGAAGAAGAGTGAGAGCAGGTCATATGAAAAGGATAGAACATCTGAGTGAGCTGAGTGATACCAACATCAGAAGCTAATAGAATATATATCAACATGTTCAAAATTCTGAATGAAAGGTGTTTAACTTAAAGCTCTCTCTCTTCCAGGGAAGGATGAGAGTTGTTGTTGTTAGGTGCTGTTGAATTGGCTCCAACTATGTACAACAGAATGAAACACTGCCCAGTTTGGCGCCAGTCTCACAATCCTTGCTATACCTGAGCTTATCATTGCAACCACTATGTCAATCCATCTCATTGAGGGTCTTCCCCTTTTTCACTGACCCTCCACTTTACCAAGCATGACATCCTTCTCCAGGGAATGGTCCCTTCTGATGACATGACCAAAGTAGGTGAGACGAAGTCTGGCCATTCTCACCTCCATGGAGCATTCTGGTTGTTCTTCCTCTAGGACAGATTTGTTAGTTCTTCTGGTGGTCCATTGTACTTTTCAGTATTCTTTGCCAACACCACAACTCAAAAGCATCAAGTCTTTTTCAGTCTTTCTTATTCATTGTCTAGCTTTCATATGCACATGAAGTGATTCAAAATACCAGGGTTTGGGTCAGGGGACCTTAGTGTTCAAAGAGACATCTTTGCTCTTCAACATTTGAAAGAGGTCTTTTGCAGCAGATTTGTCCAGTGCAATATGTTGTCTGATGTCTTGACTGCTGCTTCCATTGGTGAAGATTGTGGATCCAAGTAATATGAAATATTTGACAATTTCAATCTTTTCTCCATTTATCATGATGCTGCTTATAGGTACAGTTGTGAGGATTTTTGTTTTCTTTTTGTTGAGGTTGGGGTGTAATCCATATTGAAGACTGTAGCCTTTGATCTTCATCAATAAATGCTTCAAGTTACCTTCGCTTTCAGCAAGCAAGGTTGTGCCTTTTGCGTATCATAGGTTGTTTGTGAGTCTTCCTCAATCTTGATACTGTGTTCTTCATATAGTCCAGCTTCTCAGATTATTTGCTCAACATACAGATTGAATAAGTGTGGTGAAAGGATTTTGCTTATGCTCTTGAGAAGGGAAAGGAAGGAAGGTGAGGGAAGGGTCAGGGAAGGGAAGACATGGATAAATAGCCACGCTGCAGGAAATCTACATTAGACAAGGAGAGGTCTCAGGGATTTTCCTTCTCTCCTCCTGCTCTCTTCCCTCCTATCCCCTTCTCTTCTCCTCTACCCTGTCCTTCCCCTCCCCTTTCCCTCCTTCCTTTATTTTTAAGAATGAGCACGTCCAGGGTTTTGTTTTAAGTCGTTTGGATTGCTATCATGTAAATCCCTCATCTCCACCAAACCTCAGGATAGTCACTCACCACACGCAGGCCCCACCTGGGCACCTAGGGGTGTGGCTGTGTGTGCTTGTCTGGTGGAGATGAAGGGCAAGGATGACCTCCCCACCTCAGGCCCACCCTGTGAAATGGGCTGGGGGAGAACAAAATGCTAAAGTGTACCAACAGGTGGGAGCGGGGCTTTGGCGCAGAGGTGGCCAGGAGATAAAGGGCTTGTTTGGGATTGTTCTGGTCACCTAGTGCTGCTCTGAAAGGAATCTACCACAAGTGAGATGGCCTTAACAAACAGGAGTTTATTCTTATAATTTGGAGGCTTTAAGTCCGAATTCCAAGTGCCAGGCTCTAGGGGTTGGGGGAATGTCCCTCAGCCTTGGGCTTCAGCTCTGCCTCTTGCTCCTGGCCCACTGGAGCAAGAGGCTTTTCTTCACTCAGGCAGCTGCTGGGTGCTGAGGCCAACAAGTCTAAGGTTGACAAAAAGGCACAGTCCCGATGTTACCAAACCACGCAGCAGGCCATTAATTCAAGTCTATTGAAAGTCCCAAGGTCGGCAGACCATGGCAGGCTGCTGAACAATGACATGACTACATGCAGGGTTCAAGCACGCCATAAGCTAGAGACCATTCCCAAAGCTGTTTCTTGTATGTGGGAAGCAGATCACATACCCAAAGGCAGCTGCTCACAGTAGGTTCCACCATAGAGTTGATTACCAGTCTCATCATGGGGAATACTACATCCAGCTGCCCAGCCACTCAACCAGGCCCAGCCAAGTTGATGCACAAACTGAACCACCACAGGGATGTACTAGGATAATAGCATCTTTTGGAGCTCTCATGAGCTGAGTTGGGGTACATGGTAATTCTAACCAAAGGCAAACATGTGACAAACGTAGGAGGACTGCCTTGGGCCTGTTTCTACAGATGAGAAAGCTAAGCTCCAAATCACAGAGCTAGTGACTAGAGTAACTGATTCTTGACCAAGCTGCATGATTCCAAAGACCATGCCTTTATCTTCCATTGCAGCCTTTGCATTTTATGCATATGTCCAAGCACAGCTCCCTGCTGGGACAAAGGTTGTGCTGGGCACTGCCAGAAGCCTTTCCTTTGCCAGCACATTAGAGATACATCTTCTCCCTAAATCTGTTTATTCTCAGAGACACTGTGTTCTTGCCTTCCCATGTGGAGGTTCTTCTCCACCAAGCCCTGGGCATCAGGCAGGAAGAGAGATGCTGTCCTTTTACCAAATGCATGAAACTCTATAGGACCCAGGATTCGTGTCCTGTGTAACTGCTCCACAACTGTTCCTCCTTCACCTACATTCCTGTTGACTCATTCATGTGTTCACCTCTGCAGATAATAGTTTATTAGGCACTACTCAAATGACTGAATCACCCAGGAGTCCCTGGGCAGTGTAAACAGTTAAACACTCAGCTAATAATGGAAAGATTGGAGGTTCAAATCCACTCAGATGTGCCTTGGAAGAAGCCTTAGTGATCTGCCTCTGAAAGACCACAGCCGTTGGAGACACTATAGAGCACAGTTCTACTCTGACACCCAGAGGGTTGTTATGAGTTGTAATCAACATGATGGTAACTGACTTGGTTTTTAATTTAGGACCTCTGTTAAGTGTTGAGGATTGAGAAGAATAAGACACTTACTCTTGGTCCTCAAGGTGCTCATGACCACTGTGGGAGGCAAACTGGTAAAAGCCACTATTACCCAATCAATAAAATGTTGACAGCACAAGGGAGGGAATGGCTATTCCACCTTGAATAGAGGGTCAGTGACATTTTTCTGGAAGAAGAGGTAGCAGTATTGGGCAGTTACATGCATTTACCACCCACCATCCAATAATTATGCTTAAATACATTTATGCCTAATGAGCTCTGACTGCTCAGTGTAATGGTTCCCCAAATATTGATGGGCTTCTGTGGAGCAGGCTCTGGTCTGTAGACCCTAGGGTTTAAGAGTGATCATACCCTTGTGGAACTTAGAGTCTACTGCAACTGAGTCACTAAGTGTGTCTGGGCAATTTATGAAGAATGTTGCTCCCCAAAACTCAGTTATAGAAATCTAGATAATGAAAACAGGAAAGCAATCTCAGACTTTGAGGAAGTGTCCCAAGAGATTCAGCTTGGTCACATCTCCAGAAGCTTTGCTCTAACCTAATGTCTAGTGGCTTTAGAGGTGAGAAGAAGTTATAGTTACACTAGGCATCCAGCTAGAGATACAGCCTAGGTGTGAAAGCCCTGTTACGTGTGTCCAAAATCGCTGCTGTTGAGTCAATTTCAACTCATAGCAATCCTATAAGACAGAGTAGAACTGCTCCATAGGGTTTCCAAAGCTGTAATCTTTATAGAAGCATACTTCCACGTCTTTCTCCCAGGGAGTGGCTGGTGGGTTTGAACTATCAACCTTTTGGTTAGCAGCCCAGCACTTAACCACTGCACCACCCAGGCTCCTTGGTGTGTGTTTCATACCAAACTAAACTCACTGCCATTGAGTCAATTCTGACTCATAGCTACACCTATTGGATTTTCAAAGCTGTAAATCTTTATGGAATCAGCCTGCTTCATCTTTCTTCCACTGAGTGGCTGGTGGGTTTTGACCACCGACCTCTTGGTTAGCATTCAAATGCCTTAACCAACACAACAAGAGCTTCTTTGGTGTGTGTTTAGGGAGAGAAAAAAGATTCAAAGACCAGATAAGAGGGCATAGAGGATTGGGGCAAGTGGTGGGTGTGGATTGTAAATGCCAGAAGGTTGGTAGAAGCTAGATTTTCATCACAGGGGCCAAGATCTATGATGACAAGTTCTGGCTTTATTTTATAGACAACTGGAATTCAGAGAAGGCAGTTTAAACAGGAGTCATGTTTTAGAAATGTCTATGAAGTTATACGTGGCGTAGTGCCTAAGGTATTTGACTGCTAACCAGAAGGCTGGTGGTTCAAACCCACCAGCCACTCCTCTGAAGGAAGATTGGGCAACATACTTCCGTAGTGATACCACCTTGGAAACCCAAGGAGGGGTCTCTATGAGTCAGATCGACTCGATCGATGGCAGTGAGGGCTTTTTTTTTTTTTAAATGAAGTTGCGCAAGATAGGGCCTCAGTCATATTCTAAACCTTCATGAGCTTCAGCATATTCATATGTGAAAGGCAGTTTTCCTCTTTTGGGGATAGCCATATCTACCTTGTAAGTTTATTCAAGAATTAAAAGAGATCAAATAGTGTACAATGCTCAGTAAATAGGAAGTCCCCTTATTTGTGTTATGACTGGGGTCTCATGGCACCCCTGGGGGGGCAGAGTAGTTGGGTTGTTCCCCCTGGATATATGACATGCCAGCAACGTGACAGAGGAGGTGCTCATTGAGTTAAGGCAATCATGGGACATGTAACAGCGGGGATACAGATAGATGCCTTGCTCTCAAAAATAGTTTGTGTGAAGACAAAAATTCACTGCCATTGAGTTGACTCCAATTCATAGTGATCCTCATTGGGTTTCCAAGGTGGTAAATCTTTACAGAAGTAGATTGCCCCATCTTCTTTTCAGGAGTGGCTGGTAGGTTTGAACTATGAACCTTCTGGTTAGCAGTCAAATACCTTAGGCACATGAATAAAAATCTGAAGGCACTTATTAGCTATGCTTGGCTGTTAATATACTAGGCTCACCCAGTCTTCATAATGATTCCAGACTTAATAGTGACACATGTTCATGATAATATTGACTCCTGTAAAAATACATTAAATCAGTTGCCATGGAGTAAATTCTGACTTATGGTGATCTGATACATGTGGGGTCACCATGAGGAAGAGTTGATTCAGTGGCAACTGGTTTTGGAGTCCCTTTTACTACTTTTTTTTACTCACTGCTATCAAGTCGTTTCTGACTCATAGTGACCCCCATTGAGTTTTTGAGGCTGTAAATCTTTATGGAAGTAGATCACTCATCTTCCTTCCATGGAGCAGCTGGTGGGTTTGAACTGCTGACCTTCCCATTAGCAGTCAAGTGCCTTAAGCACTATGCCACCAGAGCTCCCTAGGTAGATCAAAAGGTTAGAGGTTCAAGTCTACCCGGAGCACCTTGGAAGAAAGGCAGGGCAATCTTTTTCTGAAAAATCAGCCATTGGAAACCCCTTGGAGCACAATTCTGACACACATGAGTTTGCCATAAGTTGGAGTCAACTTAATGGCAGCTGGTAGGAAGAGATTTGCCAATGGCCCTGGCACTTACTTACCCTGTTGTCAAATCTTTGTGCCATTCTTCTCCTGCCCTGTATTCTTCCTTCCAAATCTCAGTTTTTGTGTTACAGTCACAGCCTCTGAGCTGCAGTGGGCAGAAGCAATACAATCTCTGGGTTTTCTGAGCTCCCAGAGGGTGTCCCAGACAAATCTTTGGCCATTTGGCTCCCATTAGCAAGTTTTGGCACTTCTTTATGGCAAATGCCTGGGCTCTTACTCTCTCTCTGCAAGGCACTGGATTCTGGGAACAGGATCCTCACTTACAGGTCTGCTTTTTTGCTAATGAATGAGTTGGTTCGGTGCCTAGAAGTCTATTAAAGTTGTTGATTCATTAATTGCATTTTTCCCTCTATCCCTCGGCCTAAGGAGTCCTGCATTATACTTTGTTGGCTGAACTTGGGCAATTTAGTGAAGAAGGGTCAGGCTTGAAGGGAGGAGTGTAGCTGCAGGACCTTCATTCAGTGCCTGGAAGAGGGCAGGACTCTTCCATCCTTCCTTCCTCAGGGCTCACTGGGTGCCTGCAGTGGACCATATGAAGCAGGCTCCATGGTGAGAATGACATGGTTCTTGCTCCCATGGAGTCCATAGACTTGGAGAAGACTCACAAGTGAGGGAAGCACGCATGCAGGAGTGCTACCACCTGCTCTAAGGCACTTTCCTTGCTCTCTTCTTCTGTGCTCACTCCAACTGCAAGTAAACTAAAGCACAATTTACCCATTTTCTGAACCTCCCTTAACCTGTGCATATCCCTGATCAAGCTCACATCACCAAGCACTAAGGAATGAGTGTCCATCCTTCAGTAAAGTGTGAGCTCCGTAATTGCAGGGGCTGAAATTTACTAATTTCTGAATCTCCAAGGCTTATCCCAGCATGTGATACATGGCAAACACTATAGATATTTGGGTTATGAATGAATGAATGAAGAGATGGATGGGTGGATGGACAGACAATGGATGGATGACTAAATGGACAGATGAGGGGAGCTCTGTCCAGTTTTTCTGAAATGTCATTACTAACATGTTCCAGGTGTGAGTATCAGGGACCTCGACCCATTGAAATTTTAAAATTGCAGCATAAATTCTGATTTGTAAAATGTGAGGTTGATGCAGCTTGTCACTACTTTTGTTATTTTCTTGAACATATTATTATACACAGATCCAGTAAACATCAAAGTAGAAAAGTTGTATTTCACAAAGCATCGCTCTCATGCTACTTTGCAAAAGAAAATATGATCTGGATGCCCAGCCCATTCGGGTGCACCTAAAGCAGGAACTGCCCCAATAGTGAAGTGGTTCAGCAGCCCCTGGAATTCATCAAGGAGAGGACACTGCCTCGGAGGAGGGGGGCCAAGCTTAGCACTATCCGCATCTGCTAAAGTTATTAATTCAATGCCCCAGCAGCCCCAAGAGGCTAATTGCTAGCAAGAATGAGGTTCAGTTCCAGCCTTCAGAGGTTTGATGAACAAGGAGAAATATTCATGAGCGAGAGCATCACAAAAGAACTATTGGATTGATAAGAAGGAAGGATAATCAGGGGGTTGGAATAGTTGCTATAAAACTGTGCCTTGAGATGCAGCTCCAATGAGATCAAGGAATTAAGGGGAATATAGATACACTATAGAGGTCCCACATGCCAACAGCAGAGGCTGCTCAATGAAGTTACGAAGGAATAAACTGGACTGTCATAAGAGGGAGGGATTCTCGGCCTCACAAGCCCTGGAAACCTCCCCCACCACAGGAAAGAACAGTTTGAATTGCAACTACATTTTCACCATGAACATTATTCAAAAACCAAAAACCAAACCCATTGCCATCAAGTCGATTCTGACTCATAACGACTCCCATTGGGTTTCCAATCTTTATGGAAATAGATTGCCCCATCTTTCTTCCATGGAGTGGCTGGTGGGTTTGAACTGCCAACCTTCTGGTTAGCAGTCAAATGCCTTAGACACTGCATCACGAGAGCTCCTTATAAGCATTAATACTCCTATCTAATACTCCTTTTCCTCCCCTTCCTTTGCCTCCAACGACTAACTGCCATTTGGGCTTTGCCAATGGGCATTGCTAGGTATTTTTAGATACTGTCTCCATGAAGAAGTTGAGGCCCAGAGGTAAAATAATGTGGCTGGAGGCACACAGTTTGAGGCTAGGTGAGGACAGAGGAGTTCCCATTCCTTTTGACTGGTGGAGTCCTTTCCATCTCGTTACAAATGAGCCATTCATGCTTAGAATAATTTTGCCCCAGACAAGAATGTGTCTTTCTTTTGAACATTTTATTGACTTAAAATATTGCTGTTGTCATTAGCTGCCATGAATTGGCCCAATTCATGGCAACGCCACACACGACAGAAGGAAATGCCATGCCTGTGATCACTTGTGGATTGGCTAGTGTTCTGTTGAGACATGAATGGTTCTCGGGCTGATTTTGCAAGGAGATCACCAGGCCTTTCTTCCTAGTCTGCATTAGTCTGGAGGCTGCACTGATACCTGTTCAGCATCATGGCAACATACAACATACAACCTCTGCTGACAGATGGGCGTTGGCTGTGTGTGAAGTGAACTGGCCAGGAAAATTCTAGAAAAATTGCTGAGCCACAGGCTCTTCATTGGAAACACAGCATGTATAATACTTTGCAGCATGTTTGTCAGCATTAGGCAAGATACCCCAAGGATTTCATATGTTGTTGTTATGTGCTGTTGAGTTGGACCCAACTCATAGCAACCCCTCCTTGGGTTTCAGAGGTGGTATCCCTACAGAAGTAGATTGCCCAACCTTCCGAGGAGTAGCTTTGTGGGTTTGAACCACCAGCCTTCTGCTTAGCAGTCAAGTGCCTTAGGCACTACGCTACCAGAGCTCTACATAGTACTTGGTTTATAAACCAAAACAGAACAAACTCATTGCCGTCAAGTCAGATCCGACTCATAGTGACACCTCCTTGGGTTTCCGAGGCAGTATCACTATGGAAGAAGATTGCCCAACCTTTCTTCCCAGGAGTGGTTGGTGGGTTTGAACCGCCAGCCTGCTGGTTAGCAGTCAAGTGCCTTAGGCACTATGCTACCAGAGCTCCTATGGCCTCGTGGCCTTCTTCAATAGGTTCTCATATATAAGCAGACTGAGGCTCGAGGAGTAAAGACTTTACTTGGAACACAATATCCAGAATGAAATTTTACATTATTGTTACTGTTTGTGAAGAGGGGAAAAATCAGAGGACAGATGTGGAGGTGGGGTGTATGGGCCCTGCAAAATGTTTTAACTAGGACGGAGCCTCTGATGAACGAATAAGGAAGTGCTGGGGGCAAGCTGAGCACAGAGGACCAAAGAAAAGCTGTGCACCACAGAGCAGGGACAGACCCCCTCCTCCGTCGTCAGGCTCCAGCCTCTGGAAATGTCACCTCGCAGAGAAGCAGGGAGCGTGGAAGCTTTGAAGGGTGTTCAGTGTGTCCTCACCTGCTGTGAGTGTATAGGCAAGGAAGGAGCTGGGTCGCGCATCAAAGCCCTTGGCTGTCGGGGGTGTTGGGCAGGCAGGCATTTTAGTCTCTCTGGACAAGTTTTGATAGTCTAAAGGCAAAGGCTCTGCCTTTCTGCTAGCTCAGGAAAAGAGGCTGAGGTTTTTCACCAAAGTCGAAAGCCGAATAAAGACTTGTACTGCTGACAAGGGAACGAGTGACCCACAAAGTGCAAGACTGACAGCAGGCTCTCCAGGGACCCCCCGGGGGTAAACTTGGGGAATTGTCTAGCCAGCGGCTCCTTCTTGTCTCCCATCTTAGGCCCATTCAGCACTGATGTGTGGTCTGGCCCATAGCAAACTGTGTGCTATTATCTGAGGAACACCTCCCTCACTCTGGGTTCTAGTCTTTAAAAGTCATGCTGTTGCAGCCCAAGTGAGTTATTAGCTATGTCCTGTGTATTTATTATCTTAGTCTGCATGCCATGAAGAGTTTTAAATACCTTACCAAAACACAGTCCCTGTAAGTTAAGGCACAGAGAAGAATTTACAAGGACCAAATGGAAATAAAGGGGGTGGTGGCCATTCGTTGCTGTTGAGTCAATTCCAATGCATGCAGTTCCACGTGTGCAGAGCAGAACTGCTCCATAAGGCTTTCAATGCAGTGACCTTTTGGATTCAGATCGCCAGGCCTGTCTTTCTAGGTACCTCTGAGTTCATTTGAACTGCCAACCTTTCAGCTAGTAGTCAAGTGCTTAACCATTTGTGCCACACAGGGCCTCTGTAAATACTGGTAGAAAGTTACAAAGGAAAGTAAAAAGAATACAAATGTAAAAGACAGAAGGGTCTATAAAAAAACCTGACTCCAATGCCATCGAGTCAATTCCAACTCATAGCAACCCCCATTGGGTTTCTGAAGAGGTAAATCTTTATGGAAGTAGATTGCCCCATCTTCCTTCTGCAGAGTGGCTGGTGGGTTTGAACTCACAACCTTCTGATTAGCATGACTTAGGCACTGAGCCACCCATGCTCCTTTAAGGGTCTATACAGATGTTGAAATTAAATCTAAAATTTGTCTCTTAGTTTCTTGACTGGAAAAAAAAGTAGAAGACATAGTTATATAGTCCATATTATGAGGGAGGAAAAACTGATACATTAGCATATGTAAGGCTCTGAGAAGTCCTGCAGCAGATAACAAAATGTTGTGAGGTGCCATCAAAGATGTGTACGGGTAACAAGTTTACAAGGGGTGGACTGTGGTAGTTAAGGTTGGGTGTCATCTTGGCTGAGCTGTGATTCTGAGTGGTTTGGCAGCTGGATGCAGTTATTCCCCGTGATGAGACTGGATGTGGTATAGTCACCTCCATGGTGGAATCTGCTGTGAGCAGCTCATTAGTTGAAGAAGAGTCATCTTCTGGGTGTGGCCTATTTCCAGTATATATAGAGGAGCTTTGGAAAGGTCTCTGGCTTTTTGATCCTGCATTTTAAAGATATCCATTTGTGGTGTTTCTGTCATCGTAGCAGTAGAGGACTAAGACAGAATTTCTACCTCATAGTGACCCTACATACAGTAGAACAAAACACTGCCCTGTCCTGCACCATCCTCACAGTCATTGCTTGCTTGAGCGCATTGTTTCAGCCACTGTGTGAATTCATCTCATTGAGGGTCTTCCTCTTTTTTGCTGACCATCTCCTTTATCATGCATAATATCCTTCTCCAGGGACCGGTCCCTCCTGACAACATGACTAAAGTATGTCTTGCCATCCTGGCTTCTAAGGACCATACTTCATCCAAGACAGACTGCTTTGTTCTTCTGGAAGTCCAGGGTATATTCAATATTCTTTCCCAACACCATAATTCAAAGGCATGGATTCATCTGTGGTCTTCCTTATTCATTGCCTGGCTTTCACATTCATATGAGGTGATTGAAAATACCATGGGTTGGGTCAGGCATACCTTAGTTTTCAAAGTGATATCTTTGCTATTAAATATTTTAGAGGAGTTTTTTTGCAGTAGATTTGCCCAATGCAATATGCCATTTGATTTCTTGATTGCTGCTTCCATGGGCATTGATTGTGGATCCAAGTAAAATGAAATCCTTGACAACTTCAATATTTTCTTTGTTTCTCATGAGGTTGCTTATTTGTCCAATGTAAAGATTTCTGTTTTCTTTATGTTGAAGAGTGATCCATACTGAAGGCTGTAGTCTTTGATCTTCATCACTAAGTCTTTCAAGTCCTCTTCATTTTCAGCAAGCAAGGTTGTGTCATCTGCATATCACAGGTTGAGTCTTTCTCCAATCCTGATGCCTTGTCTTTCTTCATTTAGTCTAGCTTCCTGGATTATTTACTCAGCATGCAGATTGATCAAGTATGGCCAAACACCTCTCCTGATTTTAAACCATGCAGTATCCCTTATTCTTTTTGAAAAACTGCCTCTTAGTCTAAGTACAGATTCCCCATAAACCCAGCTAAGTGCTCTAGAAATTCCATTCTTTGCAATATTTTCCGTAGCTTGTGATGATCCATACAGTTGAATGCCTTGCATAGTCAATAAAACACAGGTATACCTCTTTCTGGTATTCTCTGCTTTCAGTCAAACCCATCTAACATTGGCAATGATATCCCTCATTCCACTTCCTCTTCTGAATCCAGTTTGAATTTCTGGCAGCCCTATGTACTACTGTAAATGTTTTTGAATTATTTTCAGCAAAACTTTACTTGCATGTGATAATAATGATATTATTTGATAGTTTCTGCATTCTATTTGATCACCTTTCTTTGCAATGGGCCAAATGTGGATCTCTTCCAGTCAGTTGGCCAGGTAGCTGTCTCCCAAATTTCTTGGCATAAATGAATGAGCACTTCCAGCATAGCATCCATGCATTGAAAACATCTCAATGGGTATTCTATCAATTGCTGGAGACTTGTTTTCCACCAATGCCTTAAGTGCAGCTTGTACTTCTTCCTACAGTACCATTGTTTCTTGATCATATACTACATCCTGAAATAGGTAAATAAAGGCTAATTCTTTTTGGTACAATTACTCTGTGTATTCCTTCCTTCTTCTGATATTTCTTGCATGATTCAATATTTTGCTCATAGAATCCTTTGCCTGAGGCTTGAATGTTTTCTTCAGTTCTTTTAGCTTGAGAAATGTCAAACATGTTCTCTCTTTCTGATTATCTGACTCTTTGTATTTGCACATTTCATTATAATACTTTACTTTGTCTTCTAGAGGAGCTCTGGTGGCATAGTGCCTAAGGCATTTGACTGCTAACAGAAGGCTGGCAGTTCAAACCCACCAGCCACTCCTTGGAATGAAGGTTGGGCAATCTACTTCTGTACAGATATTGCCTTGGAAATCCAAGGAAGGGTCGCTATGAGTCGGGACCGACTCAATGGCAGTGAGTTTGGTTTGGCTTTTGTTTTTTGTCTTCTATAGCTGCCCTTTGAAATCTTCTGTTCAGCTCTTTTACTTCATCATTTCTTCTAATTGCTTCAGCTACTCTACATTCAATAGTGACTTTTGGAGTCTTCTCCCATTTTGGTCTTCTCTTCCTTTCCTGTCTTTTAAGTGACCTTTTGCTTTTTTTATGTATTATGTCCTTGATGTCATCCCACAACTCATCTGGTCTTTGGTCATTGATGTTCAATGCATCAAATATATTCTTGAGATGATCCTAAATTCAGGTGGGATATAATAAGGTCATACTTTGGCTCTCATGATCTAGTTTTAATTTTCTATAGCTTCATCTTAAACTTGCACGTGAGTAATTAATGTTCTGTTCCACAGATAGTGGCTGGCCTTGTTCTGGCTGATGATATTGGGCTATGATAACAAAATTATAAATAAAATATAAGAAAATATTGAGCTGATGATAACAAAACAGCAACAGCAATAGTAGCCAGTTGAACTCTTACTGTGTTGCAGGCACTGCTCTCAGTTCATGGGCTCTTTACTCATTTAATCTCATGACGACCCCTTGGAGTGGACGTCTGTGTAGTTGATTGGCTCCTAGCACCACTATGACCCCTGTCTTGTGTGCCCTCTGGAAACAACAACAAGAGGCTGGGACTCGGAAAACAACATGGTCTATGTTCTTACACATGAGGTTCTAGCTGAGAGAAAAGATCTATCAGTGAGATGCCCTGTAGTGAGATGTCCTGTATTGAGGGGAAGGTGGAAGTGAAGCTGAAGACTGTTCTTTGTCTTGGCTATTACTGCTTTCTAGGGGGCATGGCCTGAGGCCCTCAGTGCTCGGCCACAAGCTTTGGGGTGCATAGAGGCAGTTGCCACATTGATAGTGACTGGGAGATTGCATTTTGAATCCAGCCAATAGCAACAGCATCCACAGAGCATTCTGGAGCCCTAAATTGTAGCTACTCTGGTTGTTCAAGTAACATCTTATGATTCCTCACTTTTCTGATTGTGATCAAAGCTGTAGCTTCCTGGCTATGAGTCAGCTGGCTTTCTGTTTTTAGGAGTCATTGCTGGAGGTCCAGCCTGGAGTTTTCTCCTTTGGATTTTCCAGGAATTTTGTCAGCACCTAGTTCCCTATATTGAATCCCTTCGGGCTTAGAATACCTTCCCCAAACCTCATCATTTATTGACTTATTTACAAGGAGAAGCTTGATGTAAATCACAGCTCCGTCAACAGTAGGCACTGCCAGACAGACTGCACGCTCTTCCTCTGGTCATCCTTCACCTCCTCCGGGTTGCTGTGTCTTGGTGAGCTGTCTGCTCAGCTGCTCAGGAACACAAGGTCATTGTCTTTGTGGTCAGTGCTTCTGGAGGACATTGTGCTTCTAGGAGCCATTCAGTCTCAGGGTCCCTCTGGGAACGCTTCCTGTGTGGTTGACTCCCAAACTTCTGGGCCCCTTTGCCAGGTGCTGAATGGAGCAGAGTGCTGGGGGCCCCATGGTGGAAGGGATGCCCGATTACCCAGTAAATTGGAGCATGAACCAGAGCATCTGAAAAGAGGGGAAGACAAATGTCAGTGTGGCCACGGGCTGGGTGAGCATGGCCAGTGGAGTAGCCTAGTGCTGGCTCTGGCATCTGCTAGGGTGTGACCTTGGGCCAGTCTTTTTGTCCTCCCAGTTCTGGGAGGACAAAAAGGCTCTTATCTTGGCCCTTCTTGCTCATTTCCTTCCTATCTCACTTCCCCACCCCTCTCAACCATGCCCACACTCTGCAGACTCCTGAGTCTCCCAATGTCTCTGAATCCTAGCTCTCCGCTGTCTGGACGGATAACTTTGGACTGAGCCAGCTTTGGAATAAAGACATTTTATCATTCATCTGCCACATCTATTTGTTCCCATTAGCACTCTCAGTCCAGAGACCCAGTCTGCCTTTTTGTCACATAGGAGGGGGAAGACAGATGGGCTTCCCTCCCTCAGAAGCTTTGAAAGGAAAATGGAGTGATAATCATAGAAAGGTGCAGTTCTTAGACCCACAGACGAAGTAGACAAGTCTGCCAATCTCACTTCAGGCAGGGCTGGATGGAGGGAGGACAGGGGCAGACAAGAGTGGAAGAGGGAGAGGCCTGCAGGGTCAGGGAGCAAGGAAGGTGCCAGGGAGGGCAGAAGGAATGGAAGAGGAGAGTGAAGAACAAGGGGAGAAGGAAGGAGGGAAGGAGGAGGATTGAAAGGAAGGGGAGGAAGGCTAGCCTTAGCACGTTGAAGAAAGCACCGGAAAGACTTATAGTAACGGCAGGAACCAGAGGAAGGTGTCTCCTCCCACTCCAGTGTAAGGAGTAGTCTCTTGGTGGTGCACTGCCTCGGTCGACACATTGGCAGCAGCACGGCCTTCTCCATGGGAGTCATTCCTGGCATCGTTTCCATTTTACGTTTCCTCTACGTTGTTCTGTTCTCATTGCCATCTCTTGTGTTAGAGAATTTCCTCAAATACCTACCTGGTGATCTTTAGCTTATCTTTATCTTACATTTAAGAGAGGGACCCCAGAAAGCCAAGTGGAAGTTTGGAGCCCACAG
>NW_006921656.1:7116089-7117566 GCF_000298275.1 Orycteropus afer afer | reverse complement strand
CCCTGGCAACCAACAAAGAAAGTTTCCCTCCATATATAAACCTTTCCTTGACCCTCCACAAGAACAAACTTATGCTATCTCTGTCAGTCTATGACTGACTTATTTCACTCAGCATAATGTTCTCCAAGTTCATCTATGTTATGTGGTATTTTGGAGACTCTACATTATTCTTTAATGCTGCATAGCGTTCCATCGTGTGTATGTACCATAGTTTGGTCATCCACTCTTCTATTTATGGGCACGTAGGTTGTTTCCATCTTTTTGCTATCGTAAATAGTGTCGTGATGAACATGGGTGTGCATATATCTGTTCCTATCCTGGCTCTCACCTCTCTAGGATATATACCTAGTAATGGGATTGCAGGGTCAAATGTTATCTCCAATTCCAGCTTTCTAAGGAATCGCCATACTGCTTTCCACAGTGGTTGTATCCCTTCACAGTTCTGCCAGCCGTGTATGAGAGTCCCAATCTCTCCACATCCCCGCCAGAATTTGTTATTTTCTGTCTCATTGAACCTTGCCATCAGTGCTGGGGTGAGATGGTATCTCATTGTTGTTTTGATTTGCATCTCTGATGGCCAATGATTGTGATCATCTCTTCATGTATTTGCTGGCCACCTGAATATCCTCCTTGGTGAAGTGTCTATTCATATCTTCTGCCCATTTTTCAATTGGATTGTTAATTCCTTTGCTGTTGAGGCATTGGAGTTTCTATAAATCTTAGAGATTATACCAGATATATAATTATTGATGAGTATGAATTTGTTGCTGTCATTTTGTTATGTGCTTTTTCATGGTGTTGATTTCTTTGTTCCATATAATTTTCTATGCTGAGCTCGTTTTGTTTATGAATCGTGTTATCACTAATTGTTTTAGTATTTGCTAAATATTTGTGGTGATCCTTTTTTTTTATTTTGATGTGAAGATATATCATTTTTCTTTGAAGTTACCCTGTGATTTATAGTTTTCTCTCTAAATTTAGAACTGTCCATTCTATCTTGTAGTTGTCTTGACTTCCCTACCATTTAGAAGTTCTGTAACTACACAATTTTTTCCCTCTTTTTGGTTTGTAGTTGTCTTCATTTGTCAATTAATGTCTCTGGTTCTCTGCTTACTGTCTTGTAGGCTTATTTACTTTGGACACTTCCATAGCTGGGTTGGTTTCTGGGTTATGTCATCATGTGTGTTAATGGTCAGTTATTGTTTGCTATTACTGGTTCTCTGTCCAAAGGACTCCCTTTAGTGTATATTGTAAGGTTGGTCTGGTTTAAATAAATTCCCTTAGTTTATGGTTATCTGGAAATCTCTTAATTTCACCTTCATATTCGAGGGACAATTTTTCTTGGTGCATAATTTTTGGTTGGAAGTTTTGCTCTTTCAGGGTTTTATATATACCATCCCATTGTCTTCTTGCCTGCATGGTTTCTGCTGAGAAATCCAAGCTTAGTCTTATTGGTTGCCCTTTGTAGGTAACTTTC
>NW_006921656.1:7114396-7115989 GCF_000298275.1 Orycteropus afer afer | reverse complement strand
TTTCCTCTACGTTGTTCTGTTCTCATTGCCATCTCTTGTGTTAGAGAATTTCCTCAAATACCTACCTGGTGATCTTTAGCTTATCTTTATCTTACATTTAAGAGAGGGACCCCAGAAAGCCAAGTGGAAGTTTGGAGCCCACAGCTGGGGCTGGTGGACAGAGAGTTTCTATGGGTGACAGAACTGGCACTGTCCTTGGGAAAAATTGCTCACGTCAGCATCTTTAGTCTCATCTCTTGGGCTGTTCCGATTTGTCAGAAAAGGATATTTTGATCTCTTGCTTTGAGAGTTCAGGTCTGGCTGCCTCAGCCTCGGTTAAGTCAGTATGCAAACATTCATTTAATTCCCCAGTTTCCAGTAAATTACCCTTGACCTCAACTGTCTCCCAGTCCACAGACCCTCTGCATAAAGCTCCTGTCTTCTGTCAGGATAGCTGAGGAGCAGTCAAACATGTGGGCCTAAGGACCTAAGCAGATCCCCAAACAGAACTCCAGGAGCCTTCCTGTTTTTATCTTTCCTCTTACTGGAGTCCCTGGGTAGCACAGTTAACATGAAAGCTCAGAAGTGCGAGTCTACCTAGAGGCACCTTGGAAGAAAGACCTGGCACCTACTTCTGAAAGCAGTCGTTGGAAATGTTACGGGTCCAGTTCTGCTCTGACACACGAGGTAGCCATGGGCCAGTCTGCTGGATGCAATTGGATTTCACTTTCATTTTAGAGATTTTGTGGGTTCTCGGGGTCACTTGGGACCTCTGGTAGCATAGTGCCTAAGGCACTTGACTGCTAACCAGAAGGCTGGTGTTTCAAACCCACCAGCCACTCCTCGGAAGGAAGGTCAGGCAATCTACTTCCGTAGTGATACCGCCTTGGAAACCCAAGGAGGAGAGTCTATGAGTCCGGTCTGACTCAAAGGCCTATAACAACAACAACAGGGATCACTCAGGTAGCTCTTTGACTTCACCCACTGACAGTTTTAAGATTCAGCTTCATAGGGTGTGGTGGTGAAGTTTGTGAGTCAACTTGGCTGGGCCTGGTTGCCTGGCTGCGCAGCTGAATGTAGTTACTCCCCATGGTGAGACTGGTAATTAACTCCATGGGAGAATCTACTGAAAAAGTTGGGTAGCTGCTTTGGGTATGTGGTCTGCTTCCCTTATACAAAAAACAGCTTTGGGAATGGTCTCTAGCTTATGGCATGTTTGAACCCTGCATGTAGCCATGTTGTTGTTCAGCAGCCTACCATGCTGACAGCCTTGGAAACCCTATGGAGGTTGCTATAAGTTGGAATTGACTCCATGGCAGTGGATTTGGATGTTTGCAGCACTTTGATGGGAAAGTTGAGAAACACTGAAGAAATGCTGTGTGGATGTGAGTTCTATTTTTCCTTTTCCTTCTCTTTCTGCTAAAGATAAAGATTTGGCTCATGTGAAAGACAAATGGAGTCCTCTTTCTGCTTCTTCATCCTCTCCACTTGAAGCAAAGAAAATTTAGAAAGATGGTCACACCTTGGCCAGGTAGACTTTTTTTTCAAATGCATTTTATTGAAATATAATTTATGTACAGTGAAATACACAGAATTAAAGTGACATGGGTCAAT
>NW_006921656.1:7105494-7112377 GCF_000298275.1 Orycteropus afer afer | reverse complement strand
CATCATCAAACTCACCAAAACAAAAGACAAAGAAAGAATCATGAGAGCAGCATGGGAAAAATAGAAAGTTACCTACAAAGGGCAACCAATAAGACTAAGCTTAAAACTGTCAGTGGGTTCGTTCAAGACACCTATTCTGTTTACCTAGTACTGCTCTGACAGGAATATGCCACAATGGGATGGCCTTAACAAGTAGGAGTTTATTCTTCCAATTGGGGAGGCTAGAAGTCCGAGTTCAAAGTGTCAGGCTCTAGGGGCTGTGTAAAAGCCCCTCAGCCTTGGGCTTCAGCTCTGCCTCCTGTTACTGGCCCACTGAAGCTAGAGGCTTTTCTTCACTGAGACAGCTGCTGGCTGCTGAGGCTGATAAACCCAAGGTTGACAAGTAAAAAGGTACAGTTCCAATGTTACCAAATCACATGGTAGGCCATTAATTCAAGTCTATTAAAAGTCCCAAGATCAGTAGAGCATGGCAGGCTGCTGAGCAACTTAGCTACATGGAGGATTCAAGTCTGCCATAAGCTAGAGACCATTCTGAAAGCTGTTTCTTATATAAAAGAGGCAGACCACATGCCCAAAGCAGCTACTCAGCTGCTCCAATAAATTTCATTGTAGAGTTAATTACTAATCTCACCATGGGGAATAACTACCACCAGCTACCCAGCCACTTGACAAGGCCCAGCCAAGTTGACACACAAACTTAACCACCACAACACTACAATTCTTTTGAATTCCTTATAAGGGAGTTCCAATGCTGCATCTTCCTCAGGAATGTGTTTTGGGTTTGTATCCTGGTCCCTTGTTTCTCCTGCTTTATCTTGCTGCTTTGTGTGCACCGTGATCCTCTGTTGTCTCCGAGGCTTTGTGATGTTTTTGTGTTTATATTCAATTGGTGATTGTGTGTTGGAGTGACTTGCCCACGATTTTTGTTTTCTTTGTATGTTATCTATGTAAGCAGGGTACTGTGCTGTGCTCCTCTATTCACTAGTTGGCAGCACTTAGACACTCACCATCTGTCTCCTTTCCCATTGTCAGCCTCCTGTATGTCCCTGTTGTCCTTGACAGATGGAACCTATTCTTAGGTCCTGTTTTCCTTCAGGTTTTTCTACTAGTTGATACCTAATCCACTTCTGTATCCTTCCTTTCAAAGCTTAGGGCTCCAGGATTATCTTCTGTATATCTCTCAATTGGTTTCTCTTTCCTTTGTTGAAGAGGGTCTGTGTAGCTTGTCTGCCTATACCTCCATCTTACTGGAAGTCCCATGTAGACTTTTTAACATAAAATTCAATTAATTTAAACATCAATGTCAACTTATTCTCAGACTCTAGTCTTAATATTTAAACAGTGAGCCATGTCCTCTCTGTGATCGGTAGAAATTGGAAATGACTTATCTAGATAAGCATACATCCCAGGTGAACTCCTAGAGTATTTAAGAATGGGAGAGGAAGAGGAGGACCACTAAGTCTGAACTATGGCAGCAAATGGCATCAAGTAAATTTACAAAAATGATGGTAATTGTGACTAATTTATAAACACAATAGCCACTGGTAGAGAACACAAATAATTGCACTCCTGGCATTGAACTTGTGTGTATCTGGGTCCTGTTAGGAGGCTCAAGGAGGGAAGAAGGTTGGGCCCTATTTTGCTTTGGGCTGGAGTTGGGACCCCAGAGGGCAGCCTCAAGAGCCTACCCTGAGGAATGCAGGAGGGGTGTTTGTAGTGTGGAGAATGCTTATGCACAGAGTGAGGGATGAACAGGGGCAGCAGCAATACAAGTGATTTTCTTGAGGGCTGAGCCCAGAATGAGTGCAGGGCACAGGAGGTAGGTGGGCCATGAAGAGTGAGCAAGCCCAGAAACGCCAGCTTGCAGGTGGCTGGCCATTGTGTGGAGACTGATTCGGCCTCTTCATGAAGCAGCCCCTGTTTGGGTGACCAGGGGAAAGGCTCAAAGAAGGAGGCAGCTGTGCCTAAGGGAGGTATAAAAAGCAGAGACTTTCAAAGGACACCTGGGAGAACAGACAAGGCCCATGAGCATGTCCAATGACCTGGCCAAGATATCAACTATCTTGTTATGCCAGAACTGTCTTCTTATACCCAGAATACAACAGCCTGGACTTGTAGCAGGCTTCCACTGACACAGTGGCTTGTCAAGTAACCAATATCACCTCTGCCTCTCTTGCTCTCTTCTCTTAGGCGAGGGCTTGTGAAAGAGTGCAATGACCATATATATGACATCCACTTCCCTTGGTTGACTTCTAGGTGGTGAACCAATGATTTTAAATATGAACGGAAGTGTTTCCCTGACCTCCGGGGAGGGTTAAAAAATAAATACTAATAATAAAGAAGTAATTTCCTGGGCTTTTAAGTTAAAAGAGGCATGGGGAGAGAGGGAAAGAGAAACAAAAGGAGAGAGAGAGAACATTTTGAAGAATAGAAAAAACTTTGATTTTGAAGAATAGAAAAAACTTTGGTAAAGAGAGTAGGTTAAAGAACAAGATGGAGATCCACCTAACCCCTTCATGAGCCCAGGTTAACACTTTCTAGCTTAGGTGGTGTAATGGTTAAGGCATTTGGCTGCTAACCAAAAGGTCAGTGGTTCGAACCTATCAGCTGCTTTGTGGGAAGATTTACAGCCTTGGACACCCAATGGGGGTTGCTATGATTTGGAATTAACTCGATGGCAGTGAGTTTGGTTTGGTTTTGGAGTTTGGAAAAAGACAAGAATAAGGGAGATAAACAGTCTGGTCTCCAGTAGGTCCTTAACATGAGGCGCTGTGCCTTGTTCCTACCTTCTTCTAACCTTAGTGTTTCTGATTTTGATGGGCTGTGGCGGGCTGCTGGGCATCCCTCAATATCCATTCTGCCTTTTTCTCAATATTAATTAGCATCTCAGTTGGGCACTTAGTTTTTACATTTCTTTTTGTTGTTGTTTTTAATATAATTTATGTTTGTTGGTGTTGAGAATATACACAACAAAACACACAGCAGTTCAACAACGTCTCCCGTACAATTCAATGACACTGATCCCATTCTTTAAGTTGTACAGCAGCTTTCATGTCTCTTAATCTTCACAGGTTAGCAACCTCAAAATATAATACTGTACATTTTATGTAAGTAGTCATGCATTTTAAAGAAATGGTAAGTAAAAATAAAATTATTCTTTTATTTTTAGCAATATACTTCCCATTCCCAGCTCACTGAATTTCTTTCTGAAGGTCTGCGTTTCCAGTTGGTATTATTCCCTTCAGCCTTACTTACATTACAATTTCTTGTAATGATGATCTGTTGGTGATGAATTCTATTTTTCTTTTAATCTATAAATGTGTTTTTTCATGCTTGAAGAATACTTTTTACTGAACATAGAATTCTGGGTTAAGATTCTAAAATATTTACTCTTTGGCCTTTTACAGAAAATGTTTGCCATCCCTTGCTCTACAGAAATACACACACACACATACATACATATATATCCCATCTATCTATCTCTCTATCTATCTATACATACACATACATATATACACCCCAGGCAATCTCTATAAATATTATTTCTTGTTACTAGGACTTTTGTAAGAATGGGATGGTAGAAAGATTAATGTTACATTTTCTTCTGGCAAAATTTTGGGCTAGAAGTCGTCTGCGTTGTTGATGAATGGAGATCTATCTGATTTCATAAACTGAGCAAGAATTAGTTTAAAACTCTTCAGCAAGTTCCCAGAGGCAGTGAGGCCGGGATGCGTCAGAACTGGGTCACGTTGCTCCGAGGTTTGTGTGCTTTCAGTGACACCCACGAAGTGACACCCCGTTCCTGGAGACAAAAGTTTTTCTAACACAGCCTTTTGGGAAGCTGTGTGGAGAGAGCAATTAGGGTTCATTCTTGAACTATGAGACAGCCTTCTTCAGGCTCAGAACTTCTTAAGGTCAGAGACCAATTGACTGGTCCCTTCCCACTGCTTCTCTTTGTCCACTCCAGCCCCCCACCAGCTCTTTTTTAAGACAGGCACATTGGCTTTTATGTTTCATCATGGCAATTTCCACCCAAGCCAGGGCTTCAGTGAAAGTCATGACAATGTGCAGGTATGCTTTACACGGTAGTCGCCAAGCCCTAACCCTGCCTGTCTTCTCTCTGAAGACCCACTTTTTGCTTATAAGTTAAATTGGGTAAATGGCTACCCCTTTCCAGAGATGCAAAGTCTAGTCCTTGTTTCCTCCTTATTACAAAGCCAAGGAGTGTTCCCCAGAGCAACAGCTAGAGGGGGGATCACAAGGCCATTTCTTAGTGCTTTTGATTCTTTCTCCAGGATGTGTTCCTTGATATGAAAATCTTATTAACAACTTATTGCTCATATTGTTCCTTGGTGAGAGGTGGTGGGAAGCAGAGAGAGGAAGAAAGAGAAAAAGTGAGATAGGGGTGATCAGGACTTTGATAAACCATTGATAAAGCCAGAGGAATATGATACAGCAACTCAGTGAAATCAACGAGTGGGACGCTGTTTACATTTGGGGGTTCTCCATTGTTTTGTGGGGGAAATGTTAGTATTAACTCTAGACGGGGGGCATATGGTTGTTGTACTCTTCTCTATATGTTGCAAATTTATATCTCTAGCCGCTTCCTGTCTTGTGTATACAGCTCCCTACTCACCCTCTCCACTTATAGGTCATGTGGATGTCTCAAATATAAAATGTCCAGAGAGAGAGAGGGAGACAGAGAGAAAGAAAGCAAGTAAGAAAGAAAAAAGGAAGGAAGGAGTAAAAGGGAGAGGGAGGGCAGAAGGAAAGGAAACAAAGGGAATGCTCACTCACTTCCCAAGCCTAAGCCCTGCTCACTCCTTTCTCTAGATTCCTCTCCCACTCTGCCCTTCTAGGATGGTTCATAAGCGACTCAGTGTCTTCCTTCCCTGGGGTCCAATCTGAGATGACTCCATCAAACTTGCCATGGTGCTGTTAGACTGGACCTGATTCCCATAAACAGGCAAATGGGTCATCGGTGGGACCAGCAGGGTGGGGAGGATGCTGCTGTGGAAAGTTCTGCTTCCCTGGCTTTTTTTTTTTTTTAGTGGAGGAGGAGAGGTACAAGGGCAAATGACACAGTTTGCTATCTATTCTTCAATTGGTCTCTAAATTTGGGTGAGATATTCTCCAGGTCCATATTGGCTCTTGTGGACTTTTTAATTTTTTTCAGCTTCAACTTGAACTTGCATGTGAGCACGGAATGTTCTCCATTGTCTCTCTCCACAGATGTAGTTATTTGATTCCTGTATTCCATACTCATGTATAGTTGTCATTTATGTTGTTGAAAACAGGTTTTTGTAATGAATAAATAAGTTGTTGGTCTTGCAAAATTCTGTCATGTGGTCTCCAGCATCATTTCTTTCACCAAGGCCATATTTTCCAACTACCCAGGCTTCTTCTTTGTTTCCAAATTTTGCATTCCACTCACTAGTGATTATCAATTCCTCTAGATTCCTTTGTGGTCAGTTTCAGACTTCAGAAGTTGGTAAAAATCTTCAATTCCTTCAACTTTGTCTTTAGTGATTGGTGCATTGCCAAAGGAGCAAGGAGGCCACATCTTCTGACCTCCTGTAACCCCACAAGAGGAAGACAGAATCACCATCAGTAGCCCAAGGCCTA
The DNA here is from genome assembly GCF_000298275.1 of Orycteropus afer afer. NCBI lineage: Eukaryota > Metazoa > Chordata > Mammalia > Tubulidentata > Orycteropodidae > Orycteropus > Orycteropus afer. The sequence continues at coordinate 7,106,752 of NW_006921656.1, read as the reverse complement.
TTCCTGCAAGGCCAAACATGCCACCTCCCTCCAGCCTTTTCACCAACCCTGACATCAACTGTTCCTCCTGCAGCACCCACCACCTCTCTGCTGGGTTCAATAATTCGCTGTAGTGGCCACACAGAACTCACAGATTATGGGGTTTATTAGAGAAGCACCAGTCTACAATTCAAGTTCAGGAACAACGCTATCTCTCTCAGCCCACCGTCTCTCAGCCAACAGCCTCTCTCAGTCTCTTTCCCAGCAGTGTGTGTCTCTTTCAACAATGTGTGTCTCTTGGTGTCTCTCTCCCAACAGCACATGTCTTTCAGGAGTGCATTTCTCTCAGCAGCACACCTTTTGCAGCCAGCAGTCAAAGAGACTTCTGTCTCTAGAAGGACTTCTTTCTGAGCCTGGCAGAGTGGCCAAACTAACCAATCCCAACATCAGAATTCTATACACCTGAGAGACAGTGAACTTCCCAGAAAATTGCTTGGTGCTACACGCAACAGAAATACCCCAGGTGGATAACTTTAGCAATCAGGAGCTGTTTAGTTGCTCATGGCAAATTCCACCACGGAGTTTACAAAGACTTATGGCTAGAAAAGCCATACCCAGCTAATTTACTACACCGCATGCATAAATTTGAATAATAGTAGTATTAACTTCTCTTCCTGGTAGGCGTAGGGATATTATCCTATCACTGACAGCATTGTTCTTCAGAATAGATCTTGAAATGTTCTTTCTGATGATGAATGTGACACCATTCCTCTTCAATTTGTCATTTGCACCATAGTAGATCATATAATTGTCTGATTCAAAATGGCTGGTGCCAGTTCATTTCAGCTCTAGGATATCGATCTTTATGTGTTCCATTTCATTTTTAACAACTTCCAATTTTCCTAGATTCCTACTTCATATATTCCATGTTCTGATTATTGGTGCATGTTTGCAGCTGTTTCTTCTCATTTTGAGTTGTGCCATGTCAGCAAATATGAAAGCTTTACTCCACCTACATCGTGGAAGTCGGCTCTCTTTGAGGATGCATATCTTCACCAGTCATACTTTGAGTGTCTTCCAGGCTGAGAGGCAGATCTTCCAACACTATATCAGACAACGTTTCTCTGCTATTCGTAAGATTTTCAGTGGCCAATTTTTTCCGGAAGTGGACCTGGCCATATCCTTCTTCCTTGTCTTAATCTGGAAGCTCCACTGAAACCCGTCCACCATGGGTGACCCTGTTTGTATCTGAAGTACTGGAGGCATAGCTTCCAGCATC
>NW_006921656.1:7103309-7105223 GCF_000298275.1 Orycteropus afer afer | reverse complement strand
TTACAGAAGCAGACTGCCATGGCTTTCTTCTGTGGAGCTGGTTCAAACCTCTGACCTTTTGGTTAGCAGCCTAGTACTTAAACACTGCATCACAGGGATATATATATATATATATATATATATATAAAGGAAGGTTGGGCAATCTACTTCCGTAGTGATACCACCTCATAAACCCAAGGAGGGGTCGCTATGAGTCGGGTACAACTTGACGGCACATAAAAACAATGACAACATACACACACACACACGCACGTGCAGACACATATATACATATATATACATATACATATATACACACACACACACACATATGAAACAAAAAAATGTCATTTCCACATTTTTTACATGTATGATTCAGGAACAACAGTTACTTTCATCATGTTGTGCAGCCATCACCACTGTTTGTTTTCAAATTTTTGCATTACTCTTAAGAGCATTGAGATCTTGAGGTTTGTCTGTTGTAGCAGTGAGACATTACCTATCCTGACTAATACATGCACACAGAATATATTTAAATTAATACATGCAAGCACATATAATCCTTGAACACAAAGTATATAGACACAGAGACAACCTCATGTTCAGACTTGAACCTTCAACCTTCCAGTTACCAGCTGAGTACACATGCAAGTATAAGCACAAAAGCATTAACACATCCTTTATATCTGTGCAGAAATGTAGGGCATCCACACATATTTTGCTGTAACATGAGACACACCCTTGGATGTGGTTATTGATAGGTAAATATACATTCACAGAGTCATCCTAGTACTGATCTCCACATCACTTAGACAAGTGTCTGCAATTTCCTCACATCTCAAAAACAAAACAAAACAAAACAAAAAAAACCAAATGAACTGCCATTAAGTCAATTTCAGCTCATAGCAACCCTCTTTGGGTTTCCAAGGTGGTAATCTTTATGGAAGTAGATTGCCCAGTCTTCCTTCCATGGAGTGGCTGGTGGGTTTGAACTACCAACCTTCTGTTTGGCAGTCAAATGCCTTAGGCGCTGCACCACCACAGCTACTAAGCTCTGTCAATTCCCTTTCATTGATAAAGTCTCCAACATGGGACTGTTGTTCCTATCTATGAGACACAGAGACCTCAAGTTTTTTCTTTCTCTTTTTTTTGTTTTTTCAACTTTTTATTGTGATTTGGGTGACCTCAAGTTTTTCCTTAATGGCTCTCTCATTCTGAAGCAAACATCCTAATATATCATATTTACTCACTGTGTAAAATGTACCAGGCTTTGGGAATGGGGCTGTATTCCATAAAGCATGGTAAAATGGAAAGGGCTTAATGTCTGAATTCAGAAGATTTGGATTTGATCCCTGGTTTATTTATTGGCCAGGTCATTTATTGGTTCTGATGTTGGATGAGTCACTCAACTCTCTGAGCTTGTATCCTAATGTAAAAGCAGTGATGATGTGATTCCTACCTCACAGCCTTACAAGGATGAATTGTGGTCACTTACATGAAAAACTACTGTGAATATTTATTTCAACAAGCTTGACTTGAGTGTTTACTATGTGTCTTCCCTGTGCTAGATACTGGAATTACATAGTTGAGTGGGCCTGGTCCACAAGATCAAGGGGCTACCGTTTAGTGGAGAAAACTTATTTGTAAACAGAGCACCACATTGGAGGCATTTACAAAGTGCAAAGGAATCTTTGGAGAAGGATCACTGAAGTTGGAAAGTAAAGAGAGTCTTCAGAGGAGAGGTGATGTTTGAGTTGCCTCTTGAAGAATGAGCTGGAGTTGACAAATCAAGTTCACAAAAGAAGACTCTGCAAATGGAGGAACAGAACTTGCAAAGGCCTAGAGACAGAATGGCATGGGCTGCTTTATGTGTCGTGGTGGGTATCTGGTCCTATTTCCTTAATTTCAGATGCATGTTTTTCATATTTTAGTATT
>NW_006921656.1:7094216-7102864 GCF_000298275.1 Orycteropus afer afer | reverse complement strand
CATTGACCACAGTTTACCACAATGCAACAGCTCCCCTCCCACTTCCTCCCAACAGTCACCTCTTCCCTGTATCCATCCCTCCATTCACCCCTGCCCCCTGAGCTGTCTCCCTGTACATAAACAGCCCTTCTTTCTCCCATGATTTTTCTCTCCAAGGACTGTATCTACCTCAGGTAAATGTTCAACTCCTATGCCTATCTTCTGCTTGGCTTGAAGCCACAGGTGTGGGTTCAATTCCAGATGTGAAGGGCCATTAGGGGCCATACTCTTAGTGTTTCCACCAGGATCTATTGGACCAGCAAACTTGGTCCCCTTTTGGCATGGGAAGTTCTTTCCTCAAATAGAAATACGTGCTATTATTTCCTATAGATCTTGACAATCTTCAAGTTGTTTCTCAACCCACTTTCCATGTCAGGCATCAAAGTTACTCTGTTTATCTGGAAATATATTGAGACTTGAGAGGCAGAGTCAAACCTTCAAGATTTAAACTGAGAAATGCATCAGACGTGAGCATAGTGAGAGAGCTGAGTGATGGGTTAAAAGAAAAGCTTTCTTTATGAGTGTTTTCTACAAAAAAATAAAAAATATTTTTGAACATTTTCTTGAAATTTAGGAGTAAGAAATGTCTGACAAGGTTTTTTTTAAGCAAATAAAGGTTATGAATAGTATAGAATCCTTTAGATCCATTGATTATCTGTCTATCTTATTTTTGTGAAGGTGAAAATAGCTATTAGCATTCTCATAGGCTCACTAGAGATGCTGGTCCCTCTAACACACCTGTCCCTCTAGGAGCCATGTTTCCAGCCTGGGAATTCTCCCACAACATTGTGATTTCAGAAACTTACCCTTTGTGGTTGGTATGGGATGACTATACTCCGTATTTCTCTTCTGTAGCTGAGAAAATTTTTTTCTTGTTTCCCCTCTGACCCCTAATAATGTTGTTACATCTCCGTTCTCCTTTCTTTCCAAGAGCTTGGACATGGCCACGTTTTGGTTAAAAGCCTTTGTGAAACCTAAGTCTGCTTTTTAAAAATACCAAACCATATATATGATTTTGCTTTGCTTTTGGCAACAGAACCTCACCTCCTAAAACAGGAATTGTCATCGTTTCCCCTCAGTCTTGACATCTCTGAGTTGTTCAGCAACCTACTTGGATTTTGTCTCACTTATAAGGGATAACACGGGCCTGAACACACTTTCTTTGTGTTTTGACGTGTGTCTCCTCTGGGGATCATTGCTTTGTGACAGTCATCAGAAGAGAATCGATTTAAAAGACAAGGAACTTGATGTTGCTGCAGAAGGTTCCTGCAGGCTGGCAAAACCTGGGCATTGACAAAGATCTTTCCATTCCGACTCAGATCTTGATTGTATCTATCACTGTGCTGTTTTTTTTTTGTTTGTTTGTTTGTTTTTACTTTCCCCAAAATTCTAGAATAAGGGCCTGGGTGAGGACTAGTATTTATTGGGCATATTCTATGTACCAGAGAATTTACAAACATGATACCAAGTATTCTTCACAATAATAATTTTGTCATGTAAGTATTATTATGTTATGTGTCATCGAGTCAGACCCGACTCATAGTGACCCCTCCTTGGGTTTCTGAGGCAGTATCACTACGGAAGTAGATTGCCCAGCCTTCCTTCAGAGGAGTAGCTGGTGGGTTTGCCACCAGCCTTCTGGTTAGCAGTCAAGTGCCTTAAGCACTACACTACCAGAGCTCCTAAGTATTATTATAGTAATATCATTTTATGAGTGAGAATACTGATGGTTTGAAAGGTTGAAGATCTCGTCCAACTTTCTGTTCAGAGCCAGTGATTAAGGCATCAGCATGTGAAGAAAGGAAATCATCTCTGTAGCTTTGGAAGGATCGCTACAACTCAATGAATGGCAGCTTTTATTATTTTCATTTTTATGTTTTAATGCCTCGTCACATTTCACTTTTTTTTCTTTTTTTGGTAAAAAGCTATGCTGAAGTAACAAGAAGCACAGTAATAGCACAGCTTCAAGAACAAACATGGCTACTTCTCCCTCAAGTAACAGTCTAAGGAAAGCATTCTGTTCAATGGCTCCTTTGTGCCACAAAGTCATTCAGGGAACAAGTTTCCTTCTATCTTGTGGTTCCTTCATCTCCTATAACGTTGTCTCATCTGCATGGCCAAGCCTAGGCCACTGTCATGTCTCTATTCCAGCCAGTGAGCAGGAGAAAGAAGAGGTGAGGTGAAGAGATGCCCCAGCTATCCTAATGTATCACCTTGGAAATGATGTCTATTCCTTCCCCTGTTGGCCAGATACGTGTACTTGAGTACACTTCTATTACTACTGAAGAAAAGAGAATCGTTTTGGGAGAACAGCTAACAATCTCTACAATAATAATTATTATTATCCTAAATAAGATCTTTGTCTTAAATCAGTTTCCAGAAGTGTCTGAGTGTCTCACTCATTTCCTGAATTGGGTTAACTTTGAGAATTCATTTTCTTTACATGTTTTGCCTCTATAAGTTCAATGATGGTAGGGACTGTGCACACTTCCTAGACCCAGGCTGATGCCCTGCAGATAGTAGGCATCCAATAATTATTTAGTTATGATCTCTAAGGCTAAAGAAGAGGCAAATTTGGTATTGCCTTTTCAAGGGCAAAGTTAAGGTGACATCATCTTCTTTTTCAGTCTTTGGGAGAATAGAGTGAGGCTATGGATGCAGAATGGTTTCCATCGGCTGCCTCTAACTACAGAACTTGAAAGGAGACCTCAGGTCAACAGAGCTGGTGATATTCAACTAATTGAAGAAAAAGGTGATGAAAGGGTCTTCATTTAAAGCTCAAAAAGGGAGAACAAGGTGAAGGTCACAAACACCCAAAAGTGTATTAATTATAAATGCCAGAGAATTCTGCCCCAAACAGCATCACAGGTGTCCTGCTTTCACAGCCGGAGATCCCTTCAGAAAGTTTGTCCTCATTTACCAGCAGAAGATCCCTCTGATCCCGCAGGTGAGAGCACTGCCGCTGACGGGAGTCAAAGCGACCTGGACCAGCCTTGGACTGGACGTCTCTAGAGACTGTCAGTTCAACCTAAAACTCAGAGGTTTTTTCTTTTTCCAAAAAAAATCTTTCACATTCTATTCTATTTCTATTTCTCATTAAATTCTAAAGTGCAGCCCATGTGTGTTGTGAGGTCTCAGATGCTTGGCTGAACCAGCTTGTCTCTGATCATGTTCTCACTGAATCTCTGTGACAGATGGCAGAGCCTGGATCACATAGCAGGGCTTCAGGAAGCATTTGTTGATTTCATTAATTGATCAGGTACTTACTGTGAGACTCTGACAAGCATAGAAGGGGTCAGAGTTGAGAAGCTTCTAAGCTGATCCTCTTGGTTGACAGACCATCCACCTTAGGCCTAAAGAGCCAAGGCCACACAGTGTGTGAGCTTCAGAGCTGGCTTAGGACCCAGATTCCCCAGACTCCTAGCACCAAGGGGCTTCTCTTGGGATTCTACATTACCCTTAGATAGTGGTGACTTTCCTTCTTCCCTCCCTCCCTCCATCGTTCCTGATCCCCCTCCTTCCTCCTCCCCTTCTCTTCTTTCTCTCTCCCTGTCTCGCTCCCTTCCTTCATTTTCTCTCTTACATCTTTCATTTTTGTTTTCTCCTCATTTATACTTTATATTTACTACAAAAAACAATTGAAGCCACCTGCACCATGAACATAAGCTTGTAGGGACATAGTTTACATAGAATGGAAAATTAGAATCTTTAATAGCAGAGAGAGAACTGAACTAAGAGCTTGGGTTGAGATTTATTTGCTCACCAAAACTGTCGACGTTCATTGATCACCTTACCGATATCAAAAGTGGGGAGAGGCTCAGACACAGCCTCTCCCCCACAAGAAACTATAATTTAAGGAGACATAGAAAGGCATTAAAAATACTTACTGTCATTTTAATATCATTGGAGCCCAGTGTTGTTGTTGATGTTGTGTTTGCCCAAACTTCCTGGAGCCCAGTGTTAGGGATTGTAATTGAATTCTAAAGTTAGCCATGTTTCATGGCAGCCAAGGCAAAAATGTGTGCAGAAGACAGTGAGTTCTATCCTTCCCTTTCTGTCATAAAAAGGTGATGCAACGTCTTCTGGTGAAAGCTCAAACTGTATTCACACTAGTTGTTACTGACCTAGCTACATCTCCTGGCTACTGTGTCCATGCCATTCATGAGCCATCTTTAATTCAAAGAAGCAGTGACAGCATGTTCAGTCAACAGGGATGATGGAATGTCAGCATTGTGTGTGCAGGTAGAGGGGAGGCCACACCTTTAGTTACAATAACAGCAATAATGATTTCATTTTACAAGGTCTGATTTTGCCTTTGGAATGTCTTGGTCCTCCTTCTTGGCCTCTCTTTGCTTCTTTGCCTCTGGTGGCACAGTGGTTAAAGCATTTATTTGGCTGTTAACCAAAAGGTTGGTGGTTTGAGCCCACCAGTCGCTCCTCCAGAGAAAGATGAGGTAGTCTGTTTCCATAAAGATTCATAGCCTTTGATACCCTATGGGACAGTTCTACTTTGCCCTGAAGGGTTGCTGTGAGTCAGAATTGATTCGATAGCAGTGGGTTGGGTTGGGTTTTTGGTTGCCTTTAATTTTGTTCTTATGTGTCTCCAGGCCCTTTTTTCTTCAGAATGCCTTCCCTCTTTCCACGGCTTCCCCCTCTACTGCCCTGTGTGGCTGCTCATCCCTTAATTACCCTCATGTTTAAAGGTTTGCTGATTACTCTGGGTCCACCAAGGTGGCCATTTCTCTGTTCCATTCTCTCCAGAGTGTGTTCTCTATTGAGGTTCCATTGGGAATGAAGCCAACTCCATGAAGAAGCTGGACATGTGGGCACACGCGGGCATGTGGTCTCCTTTCCATACTCTGTGACTTTCTTCTCATGGCCACACACTCTTCTCAGGCCTTCAGCTGATGTCTGACCATCCTATCAAAGTCAGAACTCTTCTTTTTTTTAAATTTTTATTGTGACTTGGGTGAAAGTTCACAAAGCAAATTCATTTCCCATACAGCAGTTAACACACACTCTGTCTCATGACATTGACTACAATTTCCCACAGTGCAACAGCTTTCTTCACACTTCCTTCCCATAGTTACCTCTTCCCTGTGTCCTTCCTTCTCATGCACTGCTGCCCCTGCCACCAGCTGTCTCCCTGTGCATACACAGCCCTTCTATTCTCCCATGATTGATCTCTCCAAGGAGTGTATCTACCTAATGTAAATATTTAGCTCATATGCCTGTCTTTTGTTTGGCTGGAAGCCACAGGAGTGGGTTCAATTCTAGATCTGAAGGGTAGCTAGGGGCCATAGTCTCAGGGATTTCACCAGGCTCTATCAGACCAGCAAACCTAGTCCCCACCCCCCTTTTTTTTAATGATATTGAGTTTTGTTCCGCATTGTTCTCCCTCTCTATCCAGGATCTCCTACATAGCTCTCCTTCCAAGTGGTTGACAGTGGTAGCCAAGCACCATCTCATTCTTCTGGTCTCATAGTCATATAGGCTGAGGATCACATGGTGTACCAGTCTCTTGGACTAATTGTTTCCATGTGTCCTTGGTTCTCTTCATTCTTCTTTGTTCTAGATGAGGAAAGATTCATTGTTGCATCTAGATGGCTGCTTGTAAGGTTTTAAGTTCCCAGTCGCTACTCACCAAAGTAAGATGTGGAACAATGTTTTTGTGTAGTATTGTTATGCCAGTTGAGCTTGATGTTCCCTGTGACCATGGTCCCAAGCCCACAGGTCCAACTACTCGCTTCCTCTGGGTAGCTGGCTGGGGTCAAGAAATGACTACAGCCTTGTTCCTTGTCAGCTCTACTCTATACCTGGAAATTCCTACAGAACATACAGATACACTTGTAGAAACATTGTCTGCTATACATAATCATGGGCACACTCCCCCTTGTGTGGACATAGCTAATTGTTCAACCTGTCCACCCATCTATCCCTGTGTATCAATGTTTGCCATCACTGACAACATAATACTGTATGTGCACAAGGGTTCATCTATGTTGTCTGTACCTCCCATGCACTTCTCTATGTCTTCCTCTTCCTCAGTACCACCGTGTTGATCACTCACATTTGGTCCATTGCCCTTCCCTTCACCCAAATCAACACTTGTCTCTACCTGTCTAGCTGTGTTCCTTCCCCTATCCTCCCACCCCTGGTAACCAACAAAGAAAACCTCCTTCCATATACAAACCCTTCCTTGACTATTTACAACAACAGACCAATATGATACTTGTCCTTCCAAAGTCAGAACTACTCTTGACAGTTGTGGGGAGCACTGTAATTTACAAAGCACTTTTACACATCTCTTATATGTTAACTTGGTAATATTTTTTAAAATCATATATTTTAACATACATTTTAAACTCTTACCTTTTTCACTAACATTATATAGTAAGTACTTTTTCTTTTCTTTGAAAAAATCATTTTTGAAGGGAGCATGATATTCTATCTTACACATGTAGCAAAAATCCCCCATTGCTGGACACTTAGGAGCTTTCCAGTCTTTGGCTGTTACATAAAAAGCGCTACTGAGAACATTTGTGCAGAGATCTGAGCTCCTCATCACAGACTAGTTGGATCTCTATAATGGGGATTTCTAAGTCAAACGTTATAAATCGGTTTAAACCTGTTGATATGTATTTTATCTTTGGATTATTGGTTGAATATTCAGAATATGTATAGATATTTGCAGGTTTCTTTAATAATATCTGAGGAATTCCTCTAGCTAGACTTGAAAAAGGCACAAAAGGATTAATTCAGAAATATATGGACCAATATATGGTCTATGGAGTGTCAGACACACACACACACACACACACATGCACATACACACCACACGCACCACCATACATACAAATACACATCTAAGACATACACAGTGCTAACCGTAATTCCTTTCCACTGAGGAACTGGTAGAATTCCTAGTCAAGTGTGGCAAAGGAAACTAGTCTACTCACACCCTGCCATGATTCTATTTTTTAGCTGGTCTGTCTCTGTGTTGAATATTAATCCTCTTCTTGATCCAGTCTGCCTCATGTTTGAGAACAGCTTGTGTTTGCACGGCCTCACCTTGCATCAGGCTTTTATATGGTTTACACTGAACTCCCTCTCTCTTTCTGCAAACAGTACAGTCTCTCCAGCAACTACTTATACGTGCAATGATGGAACACAAGGAGGCCTGCCCCCTTTGCAGAGAGACCTGCAGAATGTCTAATTCTGTTAACTGTGACCTTGTGAGTAATCACTCTTCTATGAAGTACCTGGTCATGCAAATGTTGACATGCTTGGCTGCTGATTAAAATGTTGGAGGCTTGAATCTATTCAGAGACCCCTCGGAAGAAAGGCCTGACAATCTACTGAAAATCAGCCATTGAAGGCCCTGTGGAGCACAGGTCTACTCTGACACACACGGGGTCGTCATGAGCCACTGTCAACTCAACGGTAGCTGGTTGATGTCCTTAGTGCTTCTGTCCTCTCGGCTTCAGCTCTTCCCCAACACAGTCCCAGTCTGGTCTCCTAGCAGTCTGGTGTTGAAGCACTCAATGTTCCCAGGGCTTTGCGAGTGTTTGTGCAGCTTTTTAATTTTAATTATTTGTTCAGCTTTGGCCGCCAGGCAACATTTGTGATTTTAAAATGCCATTGTAACATAGTGCTCTTCATGATACTGAGTACTGAGAAACAGTTGGCTTTTTTGTTCAGTTTCTGTCATTTCTTAGCAATATCTTTTGACCAACTTCTAGTATAGGTGCAAGGAGCTCTGGTGGTGTAATGGTTAAGGCTATTAACAAAAGGTCTGTGGTTTGAACCCACCAGCTACTCTGCAGAAGAAAGATGAGGCAGTCTGCTTCTGTAAGGATTTACAGCCTTGGAAATCCGGTGGAGTTGGAATTGACTACACGGCACTGAGTTTGGTTTCTGGAGTACAGGTGTAGCATGGAGGAGCCTAGGACTATGGAGTCCATAGTGAAGGGGGGAGGGACAGCAAGAAGGGGAAAGACGTTGCTCAAGTTATAAAGATATTACCTCATATTTCACAGAGAAGGAAATAACAAAAAAGTAGCTTGTTGGAAACGGAGGGGGGAATTTAGTTCATATGTTTGGAATCTACAACAAGCTAATTTGCTCCCCAAAGACAGTTCTGCTGGAAGAAGAGTCTGTCTGGGCAGATGAAGCCGGTTTAGGGAGGAAGCACTCTCCATTCAAGTGAAATTATTTGGGAAGAAGCCTCTGGTGGGAACCAGTAAATATTTGCTTTGCAAACACCACCTCCAGCTAGCTGCTGGCTGGGAGCCTACAGACACCTTTAGGAGCAATAGACTCAGCCAACAAATGGGGTGCATACACTGAGCTGGAAGGAAAGGGTTAATTTAATTGAGGCTTTGCTGGCTTAGGCAGGGAAGCTGAAGGGAAAACCACATGGAGGAACTCATACACCTTCATGAAAGTTTAATTAGATTTCCTGAAAAGGGAATGCCTTGTATCCGGGCTGTTGTGTTTAATATTAAAGCCAGGATGCTCCTAGGACAGGGAGGGAGCCGGTAAACCCATAACCCCAGAGATGATGGATTGTGTGTGTGTGCATGTGCATGGTGTGTTTGTATGTGTGT
>NW_006921656.1:7077730-7083831 GCF_000298275.1 Orycteropus afer afer | reverse complement strand
ATGTCTAAGGCATTTGACTGCTTATCAGAAGGCTGGTGGTTCAAACCCACCAACCACTCCTTGGCTTGGAAGGAAGCTTGGGCAATCTACTTCCTTAGTGATACTGCCTCGGAAGCCCAAGGAGTGGTTGGTATGGGTCGGATCTGACTCGACAGCAGTGCATTGTGTTGTTGCATTTATTATCTTTACAGAAGCAGACTGCCACATCTTTCCTGCATAGAGCAGCTGGTAGGTTCCAACTTCTGATCTTTTGGTCGGTAGCTGTGCTCTTAATCACTGTGCCACCACAGCTTGTTGTATGATCCTTACTGTAACAATAATCAACATGAAGCTCAGAGAGTTTAGGTAACTCTTTCAAGGTCATTCATCAAGTCAAGATCATGCATCAAGTTAGTGGTCAAACGAAAACATGGACCCAAGCAGTCAGACTCAAAAGCCTGTGTGTACTTTACCTTACTCTGCAAGGTCTGGCCAACTCCCATGCATTATATTGCTTTGTATCTATTTAGCTACAAGGGACAGTGCTGAAGAAAGACACAGCTTTTGCTCTTGAGGGACTCAGAGCCCTAGGGGGGCAGGCAGACAAGTGAACAGACCACAGCAAAGAAAATCCAGCTGATTCTATGAGAAGTGGACCTGGAATGCAATAAAACCAAAACCAAACTCACTTCTGTGGGGTTGGATCTGACTCATAATGATCCCTCCTTGGGTTTCCAAGGTGATATCATTACGGAAGTAGATTGCCCAACCTTCCTTCCGAGGAGTGGCAATGGGAACATAGAAATGGGGTGTCTGACCCAATCTGAGAAAGGAGGAGCTGGAGAAAGTTCTGGAAGGGGAGGCCCTGGATTGAGTGTTAAAGATAAACAGTTCCCAGGCCTGTATGCTATAGGTTCTATGCCCATCACAACTGCCCATTTTATTAATGCCCTTTCCTGGCACATCTCTGTACTCACTGCCCAGGGTAGTGAGCTGACCTGGTGCTTTGATGCCTAATGGAATGATGACAGGGGCAGGTTGGAGCCAAGGCTGGGCCCTGCCCCCCATGCCGTGTCAGGATGGCCTGGCTGCCCCAAGGTCTCCCAAATACCATTTTAATTTTCTGCAAGGTAAATAGAGCTCTGTCAAAAAGCTGGAAGTTGCTGACCTTGTCTTGTTCATCAGTTTAAGGCAAAGAGTGACGGAGGCAGGAGGGGGTATGGGAGGCTCCAAGGAGTCTTCCAGGCTCATTTGAAGTGAGAAATGCTAAGCCTGCCATATTTAACAGCAGGCCTGGGAGTGCAGTTGAAAGCAGAGAAGCAGCCCTTCCCCTTGACTCTGAGTGCCCTGTAACATAGCCTAGGGCATTGCTAAGTGATGGCTCCATCCTGAACATGGACAGGGCCAAGGGATTGGGGAGAGTCTCACAAAGCCCCATGCCCACCAAGCCCAGGACTTCTTTTCATTTTCCCTCTTATTTTTAAAGAAATTGGTTCTTCCTCATTTGAGGTTTCCAAGGTTCTTAAAGGCTCCAAAAAGCTTCTGAATCTGTTCTAAATGCAGAGCTGATGAGAGGGCAAGAGGAAGGGATAGCTTCTAGTGGAACCTAGCATCACAGAAAAAGTTGAACCAGTAACTAGTTGCGTTAAGTGGATTCCAACTCATGGTGACCCCGTGTGTGTCAGAATGGAACTAGGCTCCATGTTCTACTCACTGTCTGATCTTCCAGGAGTAGGCCACCAGGGCTTTCTTCTGATACACTCCTGGATGGACGCTAACCATTGGTATCACCCAGAGACTCGAGTAAAAGCTTGAGAAGCCCACATCCTCAGTTCAGACCTCATTTCCCCTGATTGCTGCTGCCTTTTTCCAGAGGAAATCCTGATGACTGATCAAGATGGCTAATTGGAAGCTATCTCCTTACATGGCATTCTTGGATTAAAAGCTTTCCTGGCTCCCTGGGATTCCGGCTTGTAGGGCTGTCAATGTGATCCTTTGATTGTGTTTACGCTAAGTACCTGGTCTTCTGGGAATTGCTTAGAGTGCGAGGTCTGTCGAATTGGGCTATGCTGGTGGAGATGCGTTCTTCTCTGCCTACTGACATCTGATCAAAGCCTTGGCCCTTCACCCACAAAAATAAATAAATAAATAAATAAATAAAAATAAAATAAAAGCTGCAGAATCAACACTTTAAAAAGCTTTCTCTTTGCCTTTCTGGGATGCCTAATTAATGATATGAGTGAGCAATTTGCTGCAGCCCTCACTGATTAATTGATCAAAGCTGAAGTCTTCCTCCTTTGCCTCTCAGTCCAATTAGTGAAGTGTTGGATGTGACAAGCAAAGTGGCATCTCTGGGAAACCCCTTGCACTTCCTGATCATGGTCCTCCCCCCTGGGGTGCCATCCCCTCCCCATTCCTCCTGGGAGAGCTGCCCAAGGCTGGCCCCTGATAGTCCAGGCCATCCACCTTCTCTGACATCATGGGTCCAGGGCAGGCTGTGGCTCAGGGCAGAACCCACAAGCTCATTAGCTGTTCGAGAAGGGCCATAGCCACACACTCACTGCCAGCACTTCCCAGTCCACCACTTGATTAGATGCAGTTTAGCTCTTCACAGCAGATCGACTTGTGTTGTTCTTTAATTAATAACAAGCAAGAGCTCACATGTGCCGAGTGTGTCATCGTTTGCAGGGGGCTTTTGTACTTGTTGTGAGGAAGAGCCTAGGATAGTAATTATTATCATCTCCATTTAACAGAGGAGAACACTGGAGCTCAGACTCTCAAAGGTGTTCAAGTTTAGCACACCATTTACCCAATTGCCCAAACTGTGATGCATTCCATACTACTCTAAAATTCAGTGGCAAACAGCGAGGAGCATTTACGTAGCTCACTTGACCATGGAGCAGCTGCTTTAGACTGGGTTTGAATGGTGTGGTTTGGTTCTGTTCCACCGGTCTCTCATTCTCCCACTGGGATAAAGAGTTGCCACGGGCACATTTTCCTCATGGTAGCCACAGAGACACAAGAGCCTAGACTTGGAGTTGGCAGACAGTTACTTACTTCTGCCTCATTTGATTGGCCAAAGGAAATCATATGGGTCAATTAAGTCAAACCCAAACCCAAACCAAACCCATTGTCAGTGAGTTAATTTTGACTCATAGTGACCTTCTGGGACAGGATAGAACTGTCCCATAGGGTTTCCAAGCCTGTAAATCTTTACAGAAGCAGCCAGTCACATCTTTCTCCCACAAAATGGCTAGTACTTTTGAACTACCTTCCTTTTGGTTAGCAGCCAAGCTTTAATCACTGTGCCACCAGAGCTCCATAACTAAGTTAAGGGTTTGCGAAATTATCCCCCTTTAGTGGGAGGAGCTTCAAAGTCATGACAAGAGGCATACATCAAGGAAGGATGAATAATTGTGACTAATAATACAATTTACTACAGCCACACACAGGAGAAGGAGGAGAGCCAAAAAGTGAATCAGGGTTTTACTCTAAATCCTCTATCTTTGTCATTATGCAAATATTTTGAGAGGTGCCTACAATGTTCCAGGCACTTTTGTAAAAATGGGGATGAGCAGTGCACGAAAAAGACAAAACTTCTGTTGTTATGGAGCTTAATTTTTAGTGAAGAGATACAGAAAACTAAACAAGAAAAGAAGTCAGCTAATGATATGGACAAGGTAGAGCAGGAGCCGGCAAACTTTACTGTAAAGACTAGAGAGTAAATATTTTAGGTTTTGTGGGTCACCTAGTCTCTGTGGCAACCACTCAACAGTTGTAGCATGAAAGCAGCCGAAGACAAAACATCAATGAACAAGTGTGGCTGTGTTCCAGTAAAACTTTATTTACAAAGATAGGCATGGGCTGGATTTGATTTGCAGGCTGAAATTTGCTATCCTCTGATGTACAGAATTAAAACAGAGTAATAGGACATAACGAGCAGCAGCAGTTATGACAGATTGGGTGCACAGAGTGGATCTTTCTGGGGTCATGATGTCTAGACTGACATCTGAATAACAAGACAGAGTCAGTCAGGTGAAGGCCATGTGCAAGAAGATCTAAGCAAAAGGAAGAGCTAGCACAGAAGCCCTAAGATGAGAAGTAATTGACACGTGTGAAGAATCAAAAGAGGCCTGTGCATCGGAGCCAGTGGGGAGAAGGAAGCATGAGAGATGATATCCAGGTTAACAAATTTGGTTTTGGTTTTAAGTTTAATAAACCATCAAAACCAACCCATTGTTGTCAAGGTGATTCCAACTCCTAGTGGCCCTCCAGGACAGAGTGGAACTGCCCCACGGGGTTTCTAAGGCTGTAATGTTTACAGAAGCAGACTGCTACAACTTTCTCCTGCTGAGTGGCCAGTGGATTTGAACTGCCTACCTTTTGGTTAGCAGCCGAGTGCTTGACCACTGCACCACCACGGCTGTAATAAGCCATTGCAGTGTTTTAAGCAGGGGAATGACATGCTCTGATTTTTAATGACCAGACAGACTATTGCTTCCAGAATTGAATGCAAAGAGACAAAAGCAGAAATGGAGACCAATGAGAAAGTCATGTCCCTAGCCCATGTGAGAGGCTCTGGTGACTTAACTGAGAACCGAATTAGTCAAAACACACAAAAGTGTATGGATTGGAAGATGTTTAGCAAGGAGGTTGACAGAATCTGCCAATTGGTTGAATATGAAAAGTTAAGAAAAAGGACAAATACAGGATCACCTCTAGAATTTGAAGTGGACGCATGGTAGGCAGCTGTGTGCTTACTGAAATGGGAAGACTAGGAGAGGAGCAGCTTTGGAGGACTGGAGGGAATAAAACCACTCTTTACTTATTGACATGGGTAGGTTCCAAAGACCAAGCTATTATGTGAAAATTGGTGTTATATGAAAATGCAGGATCATCACATTACATCACAGAATGGGAGATGACTACATCATTTCATAACTGCCAAATTGCATCATTATATAACTGCCAAATCACATTGTTACATAATTGCCAAACCACTGAGAATCACAGCCCAGCCAAATTGACACATGCATTAACCATCACAGCCAGTGTTACTCTTGCCTTGTACCTCGGTGTTTGTTATGCCCAGATGTATGTCATTAATATGCAAAATTGTTGGATAGTAGATTTCTTACTATTGTCATACATGTGAAATATAAGACAACAGGATAGGCGGTAACTGAAGAGTAGATGTAGAGCTCGGTTTGGTCCAAGCAAAATTTGAGGTGACTCCTAGGAGCTCTGGTGGAGTAGTTCCTAAGGCATTTGACTACTAACCAGAAGGCTGGAGGTTCAAACCCACCAGCCACTCCTCGGAAGGAAGGTTGGGCAATCTACTTCTGTAATGATACTGCCTTAGAAATCCAAGGGGGGTCACTTTGAGTCGGATCCTACTCGACAACAGTGAGTTTATTAGCAATCTGTAGGGAGATAGCAGGTAGACAATGGATCTGAGTCTAGAGTTCCATGGAGATGTCCTATTTGGAGAAGCAAGTTTAAGAAGCCATCTGCATATGGACAACACTTAAAGTCATTGGAATTGTTAATATTCCTTTGGAAGAGAGTGCAGATAAATAAGGGAAGTTGACTGAAGTTTGAGTCCTAGGGCATCCTAATATTTAGAGCTTGAGAAGAGAAGAAGCCACCAATGAAGACTGAACACCTTAGGAGGGCCCCTTGGCTCTGCCCACCAAAAGCCTAGTGGGGAAGGTAGATAATAACAATGATTATCAAAATAAAATTATTTTAACCATGATAAAGGATTGCTTGGAAATTCATTGTTCTCTGGAGAGTGTAATGGGGAGCTTTGACCCAGTCAGGGATATCTGGGAAGACTTCTTTGAGGAAGTGATGATTGAGCTGGAATCTGTGGAATGAGAAGGGGTTGACTAGGTAAGGATGGTATGTGCAAAGGTGCTATGGCCAGAGGGAGCCACAAATGAGAAGGAAGAACAAAAATGAGACCAGCAGAGATAGCTAAGGAAAGGCTGGAGAGAAGAGTGCAAAAGAAAGGAGACAGATACTATGCAAAACATTGTTTCACCTCCTACTTTGGCGAGTAGAGACTGGGATCTTAAAAGCTAGCAAGCTGCCATCTAGATGCAACGATGGGTCTCTCC
>NW_006921656.1:7075390-7076505 GCF_000298275.1 Orycteropus afer afer | reverse complement strand
AAGACAACAAAATCCCTGGGGCAAAAAAAAAAAAAAAAAAAGATACTTTTTGCCAAAACTATAGCCCACTTAGAAACCTCAAGTGCCAAGTTTCCAACTCAGCTGAAACCTTTTATGGTTCTAGTTCTTCTCATATTTGGCAAATGGCAATACAGTGAGTGGGAAAAGCTTCCCCAATGATTAGACTTTCTGGACTTTCCACTCTTGCGAAACAATATTTTGAACAACACCCAAGTGATTCAGAATCATAAAGGCTCAGCTGGCTTGGTGACACTTACAATGCTGCATGCAACACATGTCTTAGATTGCTTCTCATCACTAAAGAGGCATCTTCTAATCTTTGTTGCCTTGGGATAAAATGCAATTCCTGGATTTTATTTTCATGACGGTACCCTTGTTTCCATAGATCATGGCAGCTCTGAAAAAATCAAAGGCCCAAAGGTCACCACTAGGTTGTTGTTGTTGTTCATTGTGGTCTAGTTGATTCCAACCTATGGTAACCCCATGTGTGCAGAGTAGAACTGTGTGCCACAGGGCTCTCAATGGATGATGATTTTGGAAGTAGATCACCAGGGATTTCTTCTGAGGCACCTCTGGGTGCATTAGAATAGTCAACATTTCAGCTAATAGTTGAGCACTTGACAGTTTACATCATCCACACAGTCACCACTCGGTTATGTGCCCTCCCATTTCCAGCCAGATGTATTACTTGGACTGAAAACTCCCTGAGACCCCAGCCCATTATGTGAGCCCTCGGTGACCCATGATTCTGAGAACAAGAGCCATACTCTGCTGTTGTTGTTAATTACCACTGCTTTAGCCTCTGACTCATGGTGATGCGTGCACAACGGAACAAACTGCCGCCTGGTCCTGTGCCATTCCCTCAGTTGGCTGCAGCCCAGACCATGGTGGTTCAAAGGGCTTTCACTGGCTGATTTTCAGAACTGGATCAGCAGACCTTTCTTCCTGGTCCATCTTGGTCTGGAAGCTCCACTGAGGGCTCAGTAATTAAGCTCTTCCCTTCCTTCCATCTGCTTCTCACCCTTTGTCCTCTTCATTTGTCCCTTTCTGCAGATCAGCTCCTCGGCTTTGTAGTCCACAAGGAGGGACACGTT
>NW_006921656.1:7072117-7073771 GCF_000298275.1 Orycteropus afer afer | reverse complement strand
TTCCCTGTGTCCTTTCCTCCCATGCACTCTCCCCCTGCCCCCCAGCTGTCTCCCTGTGCACAGATTGCCCTTCTGTTCTCCCATAATTGATCTCTCCATGGAGTGTATCTACCTGATGGAAATGTTCAGCCCATATGCCTATCTATTGTTTGGCTGGAAGCCACAGGAATGAGTTCAATTCCAGACCTGACGAGTGGGAGGTAATATATCTTTATAGAAGGAATGTACATATTTGAATGGTTATGCTTGAGGTATTTCCAGAAGACTTTCAGGCCTACAGAGGCTTTCTCTGTAATGTTTTTGGTCTGACTTTCCCTCTAGCCTAACTGAGATTTTTTTTTAGGGCTTTCACACTGAGAAAAATTCATGTGTATTACATCCTGATATCTAGAATAACAAACCTCCAAAAGACTTTTTTTTTTTTTAACATTGACCTTTGAAAATCTTTAATAGATCTTGATCATCTTCAGATAAAATACAAATATCCTACCATGGCAACCAATACTCATCATATTGCTGCCTTGGGCACATTCCTCCACCTCAACTCTCAGCACTTTTTCAGCTCCCACTTTGAAGTTCCCTGGACCTGCCATATTTCTCCTAGCCTCTGAACCTTGCACATTCTGTTCCCTCGGTGCCAGAAATGCCCTTTTCCCTACTCCCATCAGTCCCATGTCTGGATAATTCCTTTAGTATTCAGTCCAGATGCACGTCCCTTTCTGTCCTTTAGTAAATCCTTCATTTAGGTCTCCATCACAGCACTCATCCTTCTGTGCAATAATTCATTCTTTCCTTCTCTTCCAATCTAAACTGAAGGCTTCCTGAGGTTTGGATCCTTGTCTTATTCATCACTACATCCTCAGTTCATATGACCATATCCTAGTTATTCAGTAAGTTGTTTGTTGAATGAATGAATGCATGTATGGGGTAAGGGCTAAAGATCAATCCAGGTAGATGTTAGAAGAACTTCTCAATGTTGAGGATGTCATTCTGTTCATTTCTTTGCTGAGTGACTCCACTGAGACACTGTGATTGAAGCCATGCTCTGCATCCCTTAAATCCATGACCATCATCACAGCTTATCTAGGGAAAATCAGAATCAACTTGAAAGTATAATGTAGACAGCACCTTAGATAGGCTACAGGGAAGCTTCATGAATAAATGGAGACTATTTTGCCATAACTTCCTTCTTGATCCTGGATTCAGGCTGCAATACTGATGATACAGAGGAAGAATTAAAAATGAATTAAAGAAGCAGCTGATCTCCTATTATGTATTGATGCTTGGTGTTAATAATATAGAAGTCAAAACCTCACACATTGCAGCTATTCTCTTTTTTAGGATGTTGCAAGTTGGAGAGGGTCCAATCCTAGTCCACATGGAAGTCATTGCTCTTACAGTTTGAAGTCCAAGTCAAGTTTTGGACATGCAAGATCTCTTATTATGGAACAGATAAAAAAGATGAATATTTGGGTGGATAAATGGATGGATGGATGGATGGATGGACACATGGATGAATGGAAGGAGGAAGGATTGGAGGGATGAATGGGTGGGAGGGAGAGTGTGATAGTTGGAGCTGTGTGTCAACTTGGCTGGACCACAATTCTTTGTGGTTTAAGCAGTTCTGATGTGGTTATTCCCATGATGGGATCAG
>NW_006921656.1:7069767-7071836 GCF_000298275.1 Orycteropus afer afer | reverse complement strand
GGGAAAAGCCTCCAGCTTGACGTTTGATCCAAGAACTTGGGACTTGCCAGCTTCTATAAGTGTGTGAGCCATTTTCATAAGATAAACTTTTCATTCTCTATATAAGCTTTACTGGTTTTGCTTCTCTGGAGAACCCAGTCTAACACAGAGAGCCACTGAGCTTGAAGAATGTAATGAACTTGGTATTTCATTTTATATCAGGGACAAAGGAAGCAGAAAAAATCAAATATAGCTAGCAGTTTCCATCCTAAGAGAATAGTGATTAAAACGAGGGGAAAGAGAAGGGTAAAATTGTTTTGAGAGCACTCTATACTTAGGCAGAGAGAAGAAGGGATTTTCTCTCCCCAAAACAAAGATTTATTCTAACTAAATGGATAAGAGAAGGTTTCCTTGGAAATGGTGACCATATGTTGCCATTTCTCCAGTAGGATCTTTGAATTTTCTTTCCACAACATTTTATCCTACTCAAAGGGAAAAACAACTGATCCAGTAGTATGTGGGTACATGGGTATAAGGGCACATAACCTGAAAATAACTGTGGTGTTCAGGAAGATTAGAGGTTCTTGGGTTTCATTTGTTAAAGCATTCTATTCACTAGATCATGGCCTCCTAAGGTCACAGAAATGAGTAGGAAAAGTAGATACAATCAAGAAGGAAAACTCTTCACATTCATTGATTAGTAGCTCTTGTAGATGTAACAAGCAATATGGATAAAACACTCCAAGAGAATAGTAACGGTGCTCTTAATTTTGATTGCAGAGATGAGGTAAACTAGAGAAGGATTGCGGGACAAGACTTACTCATTTTGTCATTGTCCCCTCCCCTTAACTGTCTACATTTGGCAGGACTCCAATGCTAGCTCAAGAGTGTTGTAGAATAGGGTTATGAGTGTGAACATCTGTTGTGGAGGAAGTACAGTTGGAATGCTCCTTAGAAGTACACATGGTGAGACTTCATCTCTGTAATACAATAAATTATTTAATATGACCCTTCTAGCCATTAACAATGCAGAAACATTTGACTGTGTGGATCATAACAAATTATGGATAACATTGAGAAGGATGGGAATCCCAGAATGCTTAATTGTGCTTATGAGGAACCAAGAGGCTGTCATGTGAACAGAACAAAGAGATACTTCATGGTTCAAAATCAGGAAAGGTGTGCCTCAGAGTTGTATCCTTTCACCATATTTATTCAATCTGTATGCTGGGCAAATAATCCAAGAAGCTGGACTATATGCAAAAGAATACGGCATCAAGATTGGAGGAAGACTCATTAACAACCTGTGATATGCAGATGACATAACCTTCCTTGCTGAAAGTGAAGACGACTTGGAGGACTTACTGGTGAAAATTAAAGACTGCAGCCTTCAGTATGGATTACACCTCAACATAAAGAAACAAAAATCTTCACAACTGAACCAGTGAGCAACATCACGATAAATGGAGAAAAGATGGGAGTTCCCAAGGATTTCATTTTACTTACATCCACAATCAAAGCCCATGGAAGCAGCTGTCAACAAATCAGAGGACATATTGCACTGGGAAAATCTGCTGCAAAAGACTTCTTTAAAGTGTTAAAGAACAAATATTAAACTTCGATGATTAAGGTGAACCTAGCTCAAGCCATGGTATTTTCAATGACCTCATATGCATGTGAAAGCTGGACAATGAATAAGGAAGACTGAAGAAGAATTGATGCATTTGAATTATGGTATTGGTGTAGAATACTGAAAATACCATGGATTTCCAGAAGAAAGAATGAATCTGTCTTGGAAGAAGTACAGCCAGAATGCTCCTTAGAAGTGAGAATGGCCAGATTTTGTCTCACCTACTTTGGTCATGTTGTCAGAAAGGACCATTCAGTGGAGAAGGATATCATGCTTCCATGGTAGTTAATTTTGTGTGCCAACTTGGCTGGACCTGGCTGAGTGGCTGGGCAGCTGGATGTAGTATTCCCTATGATGAGACTAGCAATCAACTCCATGGTGGAATCTACTGTGAGCAGCTGAGTAGCTGCTTTAGGGATGTGGTCTGCTTCCTATATATAAGGAGAAGCCTTGGGGCTAG
>NW_006921656.1:7059188-7068619 GCF_000298275.1 Orycteropus afer afer | reverse complement strand
AGCCACTCCTCGGAAGGAAGGTTGGGCAATCTACTTCCATAATGATACTGCCTCAGAAACCCAAGGAGGGGTCGCTATGAGTCGGGTCTGACTCGAGGGCAAACAACAACAACAACAACAAGGCAGGAGGGAGAGAGCTGAGGGGAGGAAGAGTAGTTGATGTTGGAAATGATGAAGTGGTACAGCAATCTGAAAAAGTTAGATATTTGTATATCTTTAGCCTCCACCTCGAGGGAACCAGCTTGTGCAGATCGTTCTGAGAGAAATTACTTGTGCAATCTCTTTTACTTGGACATGTTGTCAGGAGGGGCCAGTCCCTGGAGAAGGATATCATATGTGGTAAAGCAGAGGATCAGTGTCAAAGAGGAAGACCCTCAGTGACAACGATTGATACAGTGCCTGCAACAATGGGCTCAAATATAGCAACGGTTGTGAGGATGGCACAGAGCCAGGCAGTGTTTTGTTCTGCTGCCCACAGGGTCACCGTGAATCAGAGCCAACTCTACAGCACCTAACAACAACAACTTAAAAACGATATTTGCTTTCATCAGAATTCACACTCGTACCCACAGGGAATGAATTTGCCCCTGACAACCTCCTAAGAGAATGGCTTAAGGTCATGTTAATATTAAGCATAAATTGGGGACTGAAACAGTGCTGTTATTCTTGTCTGCCATTGAGTTGTCCTGACTCATGGCAACCCCATGCACCACGGAGCAAAAAGCCACCTGGTCCTGAGGCATCCCCAATGCCAATTGTGAATCAGTCAGTGTTTTGTTGGGAACCACATGGTTTTCATTGGCCGTAGTTTTCAAAGTAGATCACCAGGCCAAGGGGAACATAATCTGTAACAAGAGCCGTTAGTCCAGTAGGTATCCCAGAATACAGAGAACTGGGTAGACCTGCTGGCCGAATGGGAAATCCTTGATTGGAGAATCTAGTGGATACTCTTTGAGCTAGATCTTCACTTCCTGGGGCCCAATCATAGATAGGATGGGATGCTTCCTGGATCATCTGAGCACTGCCATCTTCAGTTCATCTGCCTGTAAGCCCAGCAAACGCCTCAAGTCTATCTCCTCCATAGAGCAGGCCAGCTATGTGGGAAGGGATCCTAGCCCTGCTCCTGCTTATTTTCTGGGGAAATGAAGATGAAAGAGCAGCAGCCAACCCCTCTTATAGACACCAAAATTATCTTCCACTCAGGAAAATGATGGAATGTTGATTAGTACTTTGAAATTCAAACTCAAGACATAGGGAAATGTTTGGAATCAGGAGTAAGATTTTCCTAGGCAAAGAGGAGACTTCCCTGCAGAGGAAAGGCCTAAGAAAGGGCTAGCAGTGTGCAAGACCACAGCATACCCAGATCAAACAATAAATCTTGTGTGCTTAGGGCAGGGTGCTGGCAGGAGGAAACACTGCCTGGCTAAGGAATGTGAAGGAAATAGGGTGCGGAGGAGAGTCCCTGGGTGATGCAGATGGTTAATGAACTAGGCTGCCAACCAAAAGTGAGATGTTTGAATCCACCCAAAGTGACCTTGAGAGAAAGGCCTGGTGATCACCTTCCAAAAACAACAACAACAACAACACACAACCTTTGCAATCCTTTGAAGCTCAGTTCTACTGTGACGCGCACGGGCTCACCATAAGTTGAAGTTGGCTCAGTGGCAACTGGAAGGGTTGGGGGATAGGGCCTCAGATTTGGAGTCAGCACTGAGTTTAGACTCCACCTGGGCACTCCCTAAGAGGAGAGGTGGAGGAATTGACTTCACCTCTGAGCTTCAATTTCTTCATCGGTAGAAGATGATGCCTGGGTACAGCATTGGGTCCATACAGACACCCCGTTGCTCCGAGACAGGAGCCAGGCAGGCGTCCAGCTGAGGAGGACAGTCAGAGCTGAGATTCTGAGAGAGAGTGGAGGCAGTATTTTGGTTACATTGTGCCACTTTAACAGAAAAATAACACGAGTGGAATGGGTTTAACAAACAGGAGTTTATTCTCACAGTTTTGGAGGCTTGAAGTCTGAGTTCAAGTGCCAGGCTCTAGGGGCTGGGTGAAAGCTCCTCAACCTTAGGCTTCAGCTCTGCCTCTTGCTCCTGGTCCACTGAAGCTGGAGGCTTTTCTTCACTCAGATAGGTGCTGGCTGCTGAGGCTGACAAACCGAAGATTGGCAAGTGAAAATATTACCAAACCACATGGCAAGCCATTGATTCGAGTCCATTAGAAGTCCCAAGATCGGCAGAGGATGGCAGGCTGCCTGAATAAAGACTCAGCTACCTGTAGGGTCTATGTGTGCCAAAAAGCTGGAGACCTTCCTCAAAGTTCCTTCTTATCTACTAGAAGCAGCCTACATCCCTAAAGCAACTACTCAGCTGTTCCAGCAGATTCCACCATGGAGTTAATTACCAGGCCCAGCCAAGCTGATATACAACCTTAACTATCACAGGCAGTCTGGAAACTCTGGGCGTGGACTGCAGAGACACTTGTTGAGGTTTCTCCTGTACCCCCTTCTCTGAGCCTCCCCAGTGCCCCGTGAGCATATCATCTCTCACCTCCCAAGAGCCTCTGAGACAGCATTCACAAGGACAAAAGTCAGCCCTTCTGCCTCAGAGTTTTTTTCCAATGGATCAGACAAGCATCCTACCTGGGGTTTTTGAGCAATGTGCTGTCAGCTGCAAGGCATTTTCTATGCTGGTATTTTTTGGAATAGGTAACCTTGGCCCCTCTAAGTCAGTTCAGGAATCTCACTGTGTCAAACCCCTCTGGGGACTAATCAGAGGACATAGCTGGACCATGAGGCACCAGAAGCTAAGGATGACTCTCTGGGGGAGACTTGTTTCACATCCCTGGGTCTGCACACCGACAGAGCGTGAACTTGCACATGAGAGAAACGAACAGGGTGGGAGCTCATCTCCGGAGTCCTGATATCCGAGACTCTCTCCCTCTGCACTCGCCACACTGACCTTTCCTTACTTCAGCATGTGGGTCGAACACCTGGTGAGTGGACCGGGTTCTGGGGCCATGGATGTGAATTAGATGTTCCTTCCTCTCGAGGGTTTGGACTTCTGTTGAAGAAGCTGTCACACAAACCCCTTTCAGCATCCCAGGCATTTTCAGGGAATGGCAGGATAAACCTACTGGAATGGTCAAACCAGAAATATGGGTGTCATCTTTGATACCTTCCTGGACAGAGGGAAGGGCTGTCAGCCCACGATGGGCATTCCATGGGAGAGATACATGAGGCTTCGGGGGCCAGACTGACCTTGTTATACACTGCCACCTCAAAGCTATGGGCTGGGAGGGATGATGTGCCTTGGGACAGGGACTGTGGGTGGAGGTGAGAAACCCGCCCCCACCATAGTAGCACTAGGAGCTCCCTCAGAACTGGGGCTGGGGTGTGTGGCCTGTGGGTGTGGCCCTAAGACTGAACACTTCGTTAATGTTCTCAAGGGAAGTCTATTGCTACACGAAAGTTTACTCACAAGTTATTTTGGTTTTAAAATTTAGCATTCAGTGTAATAACTTTACAGAAAAAACAAACTTGTGTTCTTTCTCAACCTTTTAAATTCAGCACATAAATTTTATTCTTCTATTTGCAAAAATCTACCAAAAGTTAACAATCATTTATAAGGAAACCTTAATTAAAATCTAGTCCCATTTATAAGCTTAAGGATTTTCTTTTTAATTTTGATACATTCTACTTTCAGTACTTTAGTTGTCTGATCAACAAAACTTCCCAAATACTGGAATCTTATAACTAAGTCTTATGACTCATGCACTTGTGATTGTTAAGGTATCATGTACTAAATGTAGCAAGGATTCAAGTCTCAATCAATTACTTTATAGTTCATTTTCATTGTAGTTACAATTTTAACTGTTGTTGTAATAAACTAAGCTCTCTTAAATGTAAAAATATTCCGAATGCATCACATATTGCTTTGGTGCAATGTTGAAGCATTTGAAAGGTCGGCAGTTTGAACCCACCAGCTGCTCTGCAGGAGAAAGATGAGGTATCATCTTTGATACTTTCTGCTTCTGTAAAGATTTACAGCCTTAAGAACCTGATGTTACAGCTCTACTCTGTCTGACAGGGTCTCTGTGAGTCAGAATCCACTCGATGGTAATGAGTTTGGTTTTTGGTTTATACACATTTCATTTTTTGGTAAACAATTTATAAAAATTATATAATTACATACACTAAAATGCTAATAACTGTTTGGGTGATGGAATTAGACTAGTTTTTATTTTTTTATTCAAACCTTTCTTTATTTTTCTAAGGAGTATGTATTACTTTTAAACCAGGGAAAGAGATAATTTATAAAAATATTTTTAAGTGCCTGTTCTGGGGGGGTGTCCCATACTGTGTCCTGTGGGGTGGTCCCAGGATGCCTATTATCCTCCGTTTCCATGGGCCATCTGGAACCTGGACCCACACTAATAACTGTGATAGACCTAATGGGGCCTGCATTCTATGCCATTGTGTATGCAAAGGTACTTCTGAAGTTTGGCTCTGAGGCTTATTGTTATTATTTTTGAAATAAAGAGGGAAACTTCCTACCTAGAATTACACTGCTCAGGCTGAACTCTTAGGAGCCATCATGCATACTCAAGCTTAATTGAAGAAAACGTAGCTTAGAAGCTGTCCTCTCAAAGGCCTGGTATACCTATTCACTATGACTTAATAGCTGATCTCTGGTAGCATAGTGGCTAAGGCACTTGCCTGCTAACCAGACGGCTGGCGGTTCAAACCCACCAGCCAGTCCTCGGAAGGAAGGTTGGGCAATCCTACTTCCGTAGTGATACTGCCTCGGAAACCCAAGGAGGGGTTGCTATGAGTCGGGCCGACTCGACGGCACATAACAACAACAACGACAACAATAGCTGATTAGTAGATGGACTGGCTGAAGAAGTGAAGACTAAATGAATAGGTAAGCGAATGGCACAAGGCACTAATCACTGGCCTTGAATGTCCGAATATATGAGCCAGTGAATAAGTAAGGATCTAATTACTTAATGGCTGATTGAGAAGTAAGGACTAACTGAAAAAATGAATGAGGAAAGGAGTCAGATGACTGGGGCTGAATGTGTGCGAACAAATTAGTTGGCTGAATCAATGATGATACCAAATGGATAAAAGACTGACTGAAAATATCAGATAAACTAAATTGTTGGCTCAAGGCTGAATAAACGAGTGAGAGAATGAATGAGTGAGTGAGTGAGTTGATTAAAGGATTGGCTGACATACTGAATGTATATATGTGCATTACTTGACTGAATGAATAATTACCATCTAAAACAAAATGATTAAATGACTGTAGTAAATGACACAGAGACAGAATGAATGAAAGGTTGAGTCTAAAGGAGAGAGGGTTTCACTGGAACTCTGCTGTGCTTCTGTCTCTGCAGTATAACTTCTGTCCAGCCCTAGACCACCTCTTCCCTTCACACTAACAAAAACTGTAGCATCAGGCGCAATAACCCCAGAGCCCTCCCTGTTGCCTTCCCAGGTTGCCCCCTTTTCATTTCAGCTTGTGGATGGACTCTGCCCCCTGGCTTTTGGCCTGTTTTTGTCCTGAGTTTTCAACTAATCTTGCCTTTAGCTTGCTTCCATGGTGCCCAAGAACTACTGAGTCAGATTCTGACTTGGGCCAGTCTGCTCATGAGCATCTTGGGAAGGACCCAGGCCCTGTGAATGCAATCTTGGCAGGGTCCTTCCCAGACCCTGAGGGAGGTCATTCAGACCTCAAGTCTTAATAATTCTATCAGTTGGGTTAATCAGATGCCCTTAGGGGAGGCCCAGAGCTAATTCAAGATTTCCTGGATGGTGCCAATGGTTAACACGCTCAGCTGGTAACTGAAGGGTTGGCAGTTTGAGTCTTCCCTTGGAAGAAAGATCTAGCAATCTACTTCCCCCCAAAATCAGCCATTAGAAACCCTGTGGAGTGCAGTTGTACTTTGACACACATAGGCTCACCATGAGTTAGGGTCAATTCATTGTCAACTGGCTTAGTTTTGGAATTCATTCATGTGAATGCTTGGGACCTGATGCAAATCTATTTTCAGACCATTGCAGGGGTGTCAGGGAGTGGCATGCATTGCATGCATCCTGGCACCCTTCCTATTGACCAACTGTGATGTTTCCCTCCTTCTTGTGTTGTTGCCCCATCTGCACTGGTTTTATCTTCTGTCACCAACAGCATCAATGGATTCTTGAGCAGAGTAGCAGAGGGCTTCCAAAGACCCCAGTCGTATTCCCATCAGTTAAAAATCTGGACAGCATGAAGAAAAGATTGAGAGAAAATAGGTGGACTGTGGATGACTGGATTTTGGGTGATCTCTCTACGATTTTCTAGACTTTTCAACATTCCTAAAATAAGCATATATTGCTTTTGTAATCAGAAAAAAAAGAGCTTTGAAAACAACAAAGAACTGTAAAGCCCCCTTGTTTTGTCCCACGCTCCTGTGTGTGAGTCTGTCTTAACTACTGATCTGTGAGCACTGTTTTTGTCTTTGCCTCTGAGCACCCAGGACAGTGACATGCATACAGTAGGTGAGCACTAATTATGCATTGTGTTTATGGATGTATTAGTGGAGATAGGATTTGGTGCAATTGTTAAGTGCTTGGCTACTAACAGAAAAGTTGGTGTTTCAAAGCCACCAGCTGCTTCGTGGGAGAAAGATGAGGCAATCTGCTTCCAGAAAGACTGACAGCCTTGGAAACCCCATGGAGGCAGTTCTACTCTGTCCAGTAGGGTTTCTATGAGTCAGAATCAATTCAACAGCACACAACAACAACACAGATAGGCTAGAGTAGGCTTCGGTGATCAATTAATCTCAAAATCTCAGGAACATAACACAACAAAGATTTGTTTTCCACTTCCATTATATGGCATATGTGAGTTTGTTAGATGGGAACTGGCAATGCTGTGTATAGTGACTCAGGGCTCTGCATGGAAGCTCCAGCCTCTTGTAGCTACTCCTTCTGGAACATACAGCCTATGCACTACCCTAGGAGGGAAAGAGAGTGGAGAATTGGCAGCTATTGTCAAGAACTGTCTTAGGCATCGTTTATCTGTAAAGTAGCTGAGAAATATAGTAAATATGGTCTTGGATTTGCCCAGGAGGAAAAGTGGCACAGATGGGAACACATTCAAGTTAGAAGGGTGAGTTCCTAAGTGCCTGTTACCTGTGTGCCCTGGTACATTGGAAAGGTAAGCCAATATACACACAGAGTTGGGTTCAAATAGAGACTCTCCCATTAGCTAGCTTGGGATTTTGTCTGACTCTCTAAATTTCTCTGAGCCTGTTTTTTTTTTTTTTTTTTTTTTTCATCTCTGGGTTAAAAGACAGATGAAATGATCTGGTTAGCCTGCTGGGAGACCACATAGCACAGTGACTAAGGATGCAGTCTGTGTGTCAGACATATTGACTGCTCAAATTCTGCATCCAAAAATTAAAAGCCATGCTACTTCAGGCAAATTATATAAACTCTTTTGAGTCGCAGTTCCTGCACCTATATAATAGGGAGAATTCAAGTTTCCTGTATTAGGACTTTTGTTAAGAATAAAAGAGTTAATGTAAATGCTTAGGCCAACTCCTGATGCATGGTAAACACTTCATAATGTTGGCTGTCATCATCCATCATCCTTTTCACCGTCAACATCAACATCATCATCTTTACCATCATCATCATTAGGTATTAGCATAGTTTTTGGTGCTCAAAAGTATTACTTCCCCTTATTTCTCTGGCTCCTCCAAAAATCATCTGGGTAATCCCTGAAAGATTTGTTGTTGAACAGAACTCCCCCAGGCTCCTCTTCTGATTCAGTATCTGAAGATGCAGCCCTTTACCCCTCCTTTCATGCCTGCTTGAAGCTGCATACATAGGTGGGGAGATTTTATTAAAAGAGGTTCTCATGTGTTACTAACAGAGCTTCAACAAGTTCAAACCAGTTCAGTTATGGTTGATAAAGCAGAGTTGGAGCAGACTCGAACTTTTAAAATTGGGTGAAGTCTGGTGGCCTAGTGCCTAAGGTATCTGACTGCTAACCAGAAGGCTGTGGTTCAAACCCACCAGCCCCTCCTCAGAAGGAAGGTTGGGCAATCTACTTAGTAGTGATACTGCCTTGGGAACCCAAGGAGGGGTCACTATGAGTTGGATCTGACTCCACAGCAGTGGTTGGGTTGTGTTGCGTTTAAAGCAATAACAAAAAACAAAGCAATCTCACTGCCATTGAGTTGGATCTGACTCATAGTGACCCCTCCTTGGGTTTCCAAGGTAGTACCACTACAGAAGTAGATTGCCCAACCTTCCTTCCAAGGAGTGCCTGGTGGTATTGAACCACCAGCCTTCTGGTTAGCAGTCTAATGCCTTAGGCACTATGCCACCAGAGCTCCTAGAACAATAATAGTGATGGGAAAAAGTATAGGTTGAGGCCCTGGTATAGGATACTTGAAAGAGGTGTAGTGGGCCCTTTCAGGGGTCTGATTCAGGAGACTGAATTATGGTCAGGTCTGTGGAAAGCAATATACATTCAAAGCTGTGTGGTCAGCTGCCATCAGTGAGAGGAGCACTGTTGTTTCTGACTGTGTTGTTAAAGAGATTTGGTCGCTATGCTTGTTTTCTAACACTGCCCTTGTTTTCTAAGAGAGATTAAGTTTCTAGCAGGGTGTTGACCTGTTCTTTTTCTTGTTCTGGTTATCATCCCAGTGACCCACATTTTACAAATTGGAGTGTGTTCCAGTTCTGCTTCATTGGCCATGACTGAACCTGGAAGAACTAGTTCGAAGCCCTGGTCATCAAAGGGTTTGTTAATTAGGATCTCACTGGATGTGGGTGACTCCTGTTCATCAGTTTCAAATCACATAGATTTGTTATCTATTTACATCTGGTTGAGGAACATTTCAGAAAGGTGTTTATTTCTAAAGCAAAGCTCACAGATTACTCCTGAATTTCAGAGTGAAGGTCTGCCACAATCCAAGTCAAAGAGGCTGAAAATAGATGCAGTGTTCACTCATAAGCAGCCTTTCTGGGCTTGTTATTAGCTGATGGCATGGAGTTGGAATATCATCTGTGAGTACTAGGCTGAATGAAGATGGGGTTGACATGACTGTGGAGAAAGGGCCTGACAACTGTGTGAGAAGTCACACTGCTTGGTTCAAACTTCATAAACAAGAACATGTCTAATTAGATGTCGTCTTTCCCCTCTGGGTTTGGAGGGGGTTCACATGTGTGATGCTCACTCTGATCCTTGGAGTAGGGTAGGTAGAATTCAACCAAGTGTATTCCTCTCTCTGTGTAGAGTGCCCTCTTGCTTCCGTCCCTTCTAATTTCCATGATCTATTGGGATGGAACTCCGCATATATTTTATTCACCCCATACTGTGATTGCCACATAATTGGTATTTAATAAATATTTGTTGATTCAATGTATT
>NW_006921656.1:7033297-7058213 GCF_000298275.1 Orycteropus afer afer | reverse complement strand
TCCCAAGGTCAGCAGAGCAGGGCAGGCTGCTGAACAACACAGCTACATGCAGGGTCCAAGGTGCCATAAGTTAGAGACCATTCCCAAGGCTTCTCCTTATATACAAGAAGCAGACCACATTGCAAAGGCAGCTACTCAGTTGCTTGTGGTAGATCCCACCATGGAGTTGTTTGGCAGTCTCATCATGGGGAGTAACTACCACCAGCTGCCCAGCCACTCAACCAGGCCCAGCCAAGTTGACACACAGAAATAACCACCACAATCTGCTTCTGTAAAGTTTACAGCCTAGAAAATCCCATGGAGCATTTGTCACATGGAGTCTCTGTGGTTCAACAGTAACAGCGTTTTAAGGCTGGCAGAGTGTGTGGTATTTGTTTGTTTTTATAGTGTACACATCTGGTCACATCATGTCCCTGCTTACACACCTTCTCAAACAAATGATCTGAAACTTCTTATAATCGCACCTAAACCTGCTCATCTTGTAGTCTCCCCCTCTTGGATGAAGTAATGCCATCCCTCCAGCTGCTTAGCCAAAATCTTGAAGCCACCCTTAATTCCCTTTTCTCTTATATTCCACACCCCCTCCATCAGGAAATCTAGTTGTTTCTATCTTCAAGGAATACCCACAATTCAATCAAATTTCACTCCTTTCTCTGTTTCCACTCTGGTAAAAACCAAAAACATATTTTACCTGCACTATTGCAAACCAATTGCAAAATTCTTGGAAGTGAGAACGACCAGACTTCGTCTCACCTATTTTGGTCATGTTGTCAGAAGGGACCATTTCCTGGAGAAGGATTTCATGCTTGGTAAGGTGGAGGGTCGATAAAAGAGGGGGAGACCTTCAACGAGATGGATTGACACAGTGGCTGCGATGATGGGCTCAAGTATAGCAGGGATTGTGGAGCTGGTGCGGGATCGGGCAGTGTTTCGTTCTGCTGTGCACGGGGTCGCTATGAGTCGGAGATGACTCGATGGCACCTAACAACAACAACATTGCAAACCAAAAAGCACCAAACCCATTGCTGTAGAGTTGATTCATAGCGACCCCATATGACAAAGTAGAACTGTCCCTTATGGTGTCCAAAGCTTTACAGAAGCAGACTGCTCTCCTGAGGAGCAGCTGGTGAGTTCAAACAACCAGCCTTTGGGTTATCAGACAAACTATCTAATCACTGAGTCGCCAGGACTCCTTGGACTCTTTCAAGAGCCTTCTAATTAGTCTCCCTGTTTCTACTTGCCCCTTCTGGTCTGTTTCTTGCAGAACAGTGAGAGATGTCCTTTCATAAAGTAAGTCATTCTTATAACTCCAGTGCTTCAAGCCCTACAGTGGCCCCACCACCCATGGAAGACCCTGAATGAGAACCACTCAGCAAAGCCCAGTCAACCCACAGAATCAAGAGAGAGAATAGTAAATTGTTACTTTAAGCCATTCATTTGGGGAGGGATTTGTTAATGTAGCAATAGGTAACTGCAACAGGTGATTCCCTTTTCACTTAAATTTCCCTCTTTCTGGGCAAACCTGTTGTCCCTAATGGAGAAACTCTGAATGAGAAACATATTCTTTCCCATTCCACAAGTCCTCCAAGCCTTCCCTTCTACCCATTAGTCATAATCCCCTTTTGTCCAATTACGACGTGGCTTGGTGTGCCTCTTGGTAGAGCTCACACAAAATATTCGTCCCTCCTTGCTCGTCCTGTGCCAGTCTCATTGTACTAAGAGCAGGATGTCCTCTTAGCAACCTCATTCTGTAAATACCATCAGCTCTGCATGGTGCTGAGCTGTGCTCTGTGGGCCCACACGTGGTGTGAATGGACGGACATGTTATTCTTTGGCTGCAGCCCATAACACATGGCGATTTGCTTTCCATAAGCTCATTTTAAGACTTCTACCTGATGCCTTCTCACTTGGGGATCTCCTAAAATGCTCCCAATATTTCCTGCAGTGTAGTAATTTGTGTGCTTGCCTTCTTCCCTAATGAGCCTGTTAGTAGCAGGAACCAGGAATGTGTCAGATGCTTCTGTATTGTGCTCCCTTGTTTACAGAGCTCTCTCATCGCAGGGTGACATTTGTCTTTCATGGTGACATAGTTTGCAGTGATTTGCAGTTTAATTCCCAGAAGTCAGCCTTACTTTTCTGTTGTCGTTAGCTGCCATGAGGACAGTCCCCAACTCATGGTCACCCTGTGCCAACAGAAGGAAATGCTACCTAGTCACATGGTTAGTTGAAGATCAGACCATTGTGATGCCAAGGGTGTTCACGGCTGGTTTTCTAAAGTAGATCACCAGGCCCTTCCTAGCCCACCTTAGTCTGGAAACTCAGCTGAAACATCTAGCATCAGCAGCATGTAAGCCCCCATGGACAGATGGATGGCAGCTGTACTTGGAGTGCATTGACTGGGAATCAAACTCATGTCTCTGATTCTACCACTGGACCCCTGCTGCCCCTTCCCATATGAACAGAGGCAATACAAAGAATATATTGTTCCATTTCACAGTGTGCCTTCAGTCTGTCTCCATACATTATCTATCTTTATAAGTTCTTGAGATAAGACCCAATCCAAGTTGCAACTAAGTACAAATATTGCTGGGTACCATCACTGTAGTCATCACTGTGCAGTCCAGAGTGGGAGAGCTGGGCTCATCATAACACACAGTACCTCCTCACAGCACACAGCCATGGTTATTTATATGGTTGAATTATCTCACACAGACATAGAAATCAAACACAGGTTTAATCATTTCCTTTCTTTTCACTGGAGCACAATGGCAAATGTGTAGATAGATACTTACAACTTGAACTTCCCTCCTGATGGGCTCATTGATCTTGGGTTTTGTTATCTTTTAATTTTAAAAAAAGGTGAATGACTGGTTGAGTTTCCTCTTGGTATCGCTCAGTGTTGACCCACAGACCCCATGTGACAGGTGGTACCACATGTGTGAAAAAAGCCAGGCTGCCTGGGTGAACTCCCAGCTCTTGTACTTATCTGCCATGTTCCCTGGAGTCATTTGACTTCTCTGTGCCCATCTCTTCATATCCTCATATAGGTTATTGGGAGGATTCAATGAGTTAAGATATCTGCAGCTCTTGGAATAGAGCATAGCGCATCTGCCCACATGTGGACCTCTGCCCCCTCCTTGATTAGTGCAAAACACCTCGTGCCCACAGGCACTTGTATATCTAGATATTTTACTGAAACCTGGGGAACAGGGAGCAGGCACAGGACTGGGGGAATGAAGGTTGCAGAAACAAAGAACCCATATTCACAGGAGCCCTTTGGCCCATTCACGGGTCCCATGAGGGCTCCAGTTTCATTTCATCTCATGGTGTCTTCCTTCATCCACTTCTCCATTGATCTGATATCAAGGTTGAAGGGACTTGCATTTGGCAGGGAAACATTTTTCTACTTTCAGGATATATTACTTTCCCAGGATTGCAATAATAAAATAGCACAAATTGGCTGGCTTGTAAGAACAGAAATTCATCATCTCACAGTTCTGGAGTTAGAAGTCCAAATCAGGGTATTGGCCGTGTTGATTTCTACTGAAGAAGACTTTGAGGGAGAATCAGTTCTATGCACTCTCCTAGCTTCTGGAGGCTCCAGACAGCCTTGGCTTTCAGCTGCGGTATCCCGTGGTGTCTTGTCTCTGTGTATCTTCTTTTCCTTTCTTAAGGTCCACCTTACTCCAGTAGGAGCTCACTTTAACCTAACAGATAACATCTGTGAGATGCTATTGCCACAGCATTCACAGGTATAGGGATCAGGACTTAAACATACCTTTTTGGGGGACACAATTCCATCCACAACAAGGGGGAAGCCTTGGGTTTTTCTTTGGCCCAGGGGTGAAGCAGGAAGGACTCTCCTATGTGTTTGCTCATGGAGGGTGCCAGATTAAATAGATGATGCCCAGGTAAATTTGAATTTCAGACAAGTAACAAATTATTTTGTTTTTAAATATAAGTATGTCCCAAATATTGCATGGGACATACTTATACTAAAATATACTAAAATATGACAAGTAAACTTTAACTGGGCACCTTGTATTTTATTGTTTCAATCTGTCTACCCATCCTGAGGCTCTTCCATGTTGCTCTTATCAGGTCATTTTTTTATGTCTTTGGATTTTTCTGTCTCCCCTAGACTCACAGGGATAGTGATTGCATTTTATCATTCTTGCATCCCAAGTGTCTAGATATTCTCCAGCACTTTGATAGGCAGAGAGAGATAGCTGTCATTGAGTTGATTCTGACTCATGGCTCAAATCCACCTTTATGAGCATGAGCACAAACTGTTGCCAGGTCTTGCACCATCCTCGTGATTACCAGTGTTTTTGAGTCCATTGTTTTGGCTCTTGTGCCAGTCCCCTTCTCTGAGGGTCTCCCTCACCCTCTTTGACCCTCTAGTTCCCCAAACGTGATGCCCTCCTCCAGTGATTGATCCCTGGTGATGATGTATCCAAAGCAAATGAGACAGACAATGTTCTGTTGTGGTCCATAGGCTTTTCATTGGCTGATTTTTAGAAGCAGGTCAGCAGGCTTTTCTTCCCACTCTCCCTCAGTCTAGAAGCTCTGCTGAAACCTGCCCATTATGGGTAACCCTGCTGGTATTTGAAATATCATTGGCATAGCTTCCAGTATCACAGCAACACATAAGCCACCACAGTATAACAACCTGATGGAGTGGTGATGGCTCCAGCACTGGTAGGTGCTGAATACATGCTTGCTGAACGAACGATGCAAGGAGTATCACTTATTGCTCCCTGTGCCCTAGTCCACCTCAGATGCCCACACTCACAGATATAGTGACAATTTTCCATGCATGAGGGCTTTACTCCATTTCCTGAGCAACCACAGGGTGTTTTTTAAGTGTAGAGCTCTCAGCTCCTCCTCTCTGTGGCCTCATGTCATCCCAGTGTCTCAGCAAGGTCTTGAAATCATGAAAGGTCAGAGCCTCCAGTCTGCTATGATTCAGGTCACTATTTCCTTGAGACTTCCCGTGCCTCTTCTCTGATTACAGCAGTGTTTGCCTCTCGCCTGCTTTTTTAGCAATTACACTAATTAAGCTAATTTTTCTTTGTTCTCTCTTAGCAATTTGCATAAATGGCAAATTTATATATAGTGTCCCTAATTCTCCTGTAACTGCTCTGTAATTAACAGGATGTTCAGGCTAAATATAAATAAGTGCAGAAGGAAAAACAGCCTTCTACTGAAATACTGTTAAAGGCTGCTAGCGAAAGGGGCGGAAGAAAGGCAGAGAGAAGAAACCAATTCTAAGCCCTGTTCCCAACTCATTATGCCTGATTGGGTCACAGTTGGAGGAGACTAGCTAAAGGTCAGCTACTGCATGAATGTCCCTCCCGGGGCAATTTCAGGACAGCGTTTGGGCCATTTACTTGCAATAATCATACTATGCTATTACTCAAGGGGGTGAAGAACATGATATGGGGGATCCAGTGGGGCTGCTCTGAGGTCCAGCTTTAATTCTAACCAGCTGGGTCACCTTGAGCTGACAAATAGCCAAGCCTAATGCCTGGCCTCCAAGTGATCTCCATCCACCTGAGACTAGAACAGTCAGCAGTGCTATTATCACATCCCAGATGCGAAAATATCCCATTGATGGAGATACGGTGAAAAGCGAGCACTAAATTGGAGGGAGGCTTCCTTTCACAAACATATACTGATATATTGACACTTGACTCTTTTAATAGTCATTTGTGCATTGATTTAGTGTGGAACTAAAAAGCTGGTCCTTGGATTCTGGCTTTAAGTCTGCCACTTGCTCTGTGACCTTGGGCAAATTGCTTAACCATCTAAGTCCGGGTTTCCTCTTCTGTAGTATGCGATGTAATGGTGTTGCTAGGTTGTTGGCTAGATTAGAGAAATCATCTTTAAAGTGCATACTTAGCATGATATCTAACACACAGCAAGCCCTCAATAACATTGAACTTTCATCTTTTTCAGGTCACATGAATCAGTCTCCATTGGTTTCAGAAGAATCAGTGAAATTGAGTTTCCAGGTAGAGGAAGTGAACTCTAGACCTAGAACTCTAGTTGATGCAACCAAAGAATTGTAAAAAGTCAAGAAGAAAGTCATCCTTTCCCCAACTCTTGGAGATGTAATCACCCTCCCTGTAACAACAATATCAGTGTTTTCTTTGTGTAGATTTGCACGAAAGTCTATGGAGACTCTACTCTGTGCCAAGCACTGCCTCAGGGACTGGATACACAGAGACGAATGAGGCCCTGTCCTCAAGGTGTATCTTAAGAAGATGACTTCAAATGGCTGAGCTAGACAAGGGCTGGTTCCGGGCGCACTGGGTGGGGAGTCCCTCACTCTGAATCAGTGGCCACCAAAGTAGGCTATGTTCATCTCACATGGAGGCGATCCATCTCAGCATGGGAGGGTCCCTCCCCCCATTTTTTTTTTTTTTTTTTTACCTGAACGTTTTAAAATGTATGGTTTGGTGTATATTTTGTATTATACATTATATATTGCAGTTAGGTGCCATTGACTCAGCTCTGACTCATAGCGACCTGAGTACAACAGAATGAAACACTGCCCAATCCTGTGTCATCCTCACAATCCTTGGCTTGAACCCATTCTTGCAGCCACTGTGTACCAGTGCATCTCAGTGAGGATCTTCTCCTTTGTCTCTGACCCTCCATTTTACAAAGTATGATATCCTTCTCCAGGGACCGGTGCCTTCTGACAACATGACCGAAGTAGGTGAGATGAAGTGCCACCATTCTTTCTTCTAAGAAACATTCAGGTTGCACTTCTTCCAGGACATGGTATTTTCAGTATTTTTCTGGCAGTCCATGTTATTTTCAGTATTCTTCACCAACAACACAATTAAAAGATATCAACTTTTCTTTGGTCTTCCTTATTCGTTGCCCACCTTTCACATGCATATGAGGCAATTGAGAACACTAAGGCTTGAATTAGTCTTCAAAGTGACATCTTTATTCTTCAACTTTAAAGAGGTCTTTTGCAGTAAATTTCCCCAGTACAATATGGTGTTTGAATTTTTTGACTGCTGCTTCCATGGGTGTTGGCTGTGGGTCCAAGTAAAATGTAATCTTGACAACTTCAAACATTTTATATTAGAATATGTGTAACCTGTAAACTCTTGCCATCAAGTTGATTCCTACCTATATTGATCTTATAGGATAGAGTAGAATTGCTCTATAGTGTTTCTGAGGCTGTAAATCTTTACAGAAGTAGACTGCCACATCTTTCTCCCATGGAACAGTTTTTGGTTAGCAGCCAAGAACCTAACTACTGCAGCACCAGGGTTTCTTTAGAATATGCATACACTTTGTATAAAAGTAATACACTTACATAGTGTTGTTGTTAGGTGTTGTTGAGTCAGCTCTGACTCATAGCAACCCTGTGTACAACAGAGTGAAACACTGTCCACTCTTGTACCAGCCTCACAAGCCCTGCTGTGCCTGAGCCCATCATTGCAGCCACGTGTCAATCCATCTCGTTGAGGGCCTTCCCCTTTTTCATTGACCCTTCAGTTTATCAAGCATGATATCCTTCTCCAGAGAATGGTCCCTTCTGACAGCATGACCAAAGTAGGTGAGACAAAGTCTGGCCATTCTCGCTGGCAAGGAGCATTCCAGCTGCACTTCTTTCACGACAGATTTGTTAGTTCTTTTAGCAGTCTATGATACTTACAGTATTCTTTGCCAACACCACAACTCAAGAGCATCAATTCTCTTCAGTCTTCCTTATTGATTGTCCAGCTTTCACATGCATATGAGGCTATTGGAAATACCATG
Source organism: Orycteropus afer afer (assembly GCF_000298275.1). Lineage (NCBI taxonomy): Eukaryota > Metazoa > Chordata > Mammalia > Tubulidentata > Orycteropodidae > Orycteropus > Orycteropus afer. The sequence continues at coordinate 7,050,425 of NW_006921656.1, read as the reverse complement.
GCTTGGGTTAGGTGCACCTTAGTCTTCAAAGAGACATCTCAGCTCTTCAACACTTCAAAGAGGTCTTTTGCAGCAGATTTGCCCAGTGCAGTGCGACATCTGATTTCTTGACTGCTACTTCCATTGGTGTTGATTGTGGACCCAAGTAATAAGGTTTTTACTGACAATGGAGTGAGATCAAAGGAAGTCGCTACTTTCGACTGAGAGGACATGGAAAGGTTTCCCTGGAGAGAAACTTGGATGTCAGCTCCATGAAGGCAGGGGCTTTTTCTCTCTTGTCATGCTCCTGGTGTGTGGAAGAATGTCTGGCCTATGGGGGGACCCAGCGTCTTTTAAATGAATGAGTTAAATGAATGATGAGATGAGGTGAGAGGAGATGAGATGAGAAGGAAGGAGAAGGGGGTAGGGGAGAGGGGAGAAAGTAAGAGGAAGAGAGGGGAGGAGAGGAGAGGAGAGGAGAGACCAGGAGATGACTTTGAACTGCCAAGTGGCTGTAACCTGGGAGTTAGGTAGGCAGAGAGGGGGTAGCATGTTCCAGGAGGAGGGAAGAGCATTGACTGCACCACATTAACCAGGGAAGGACACAGCAGCTGGCTATAAAATTGGTGGTGAGAATGAGGCAGCACATAGGGTCAGATGGCAGAGGCCTCCAGGTCAGCTGAGGAGCCTGGATGCTATGCTGAGGGGCACATGCAGGGCTGCATGCTACCTTTTGTGTTGGTCACTCCTAGCAAAAGTGAAGAATGGAGCACCCACTAATGTTCACCACACTAACAAACAGCTCTCAGACCCAGAATCCCATGGAAACTAGTTTCATGCTCCTCAAAAGGAATGTTTGGAGATAGGGCTTGGTACTGCCTGGAATGTGGAAAGGAGGTGGTGTCAGGGTCCCCAACACCATCTCTAGGACTTATGATTCCCTAGGAGCACTCACAGGACTCAGCCCACAGTCATCCTCATGGCTGTAGTTTATTACAGTGAAAGAACACAAAGCCCAATCTGCAAAGGGATAGGTAAGGCACATGGGAGAAGTCAGAGGAAATCAGGGGCAAGCTTCCAAGAGCCCCCTCCCAGTGGAGTTACATGGGATGCACGGAATGTCTCCAGCAACAAGTTGTCACCACATGTATGAAGTGTTGTATACCAAGAAAACCCATTAGAGAGTCTGTGCCCAAGTTTTGTTCATAGGGCTGGACACATAGACACCCTCTGCCTAGGATGCACCAAAATTCCAGACTCCCAGAAGGAAAGCAGGTATTTTGTATAAAACACATTGCTTATACAGTCTACTGACAGTCAACCAGCCTGATACTAGTGTAGGGACCTGTTTACCAGGCAATTTTCCAGATGTCAACCAAGGGCCATCCTTGAAAATGGATCTTCCTAAGACAGCAGCATCAGGCTGTCTAGGTTAGTTAGCTCTTTTTTTTACAGTGACCTTTGCCATTATTATAGAGATGCACCCAGTATCCAGAGATTCAAACTGAAAGATACAAATGGGGTAACTAGACCTCTCTGACTTGGGTTAAAATCCCAGCTTTATTTTCTGTTTTGGTTATTTCATGCCACTCTAACAGAAAATACCACAGGTGAATGGCTTTAAACAAATAGGGACTTATTCTCTTACAGTTTTGGAGGCTAGAAGTCAGAGTTCAAAGTTCCAGCTCTAGAGGCTAGGTGAAAGCCCCTCGACCTTGGGCTTCAGCTCTGCCTCTTGCTCGGGGCCCACTTGAGCTGGTTGCATCTCTTCACTCTGGCAACTGCTGGCTGCTGACACTGGCAAACCCAAGGTCAACAAGAACAATGGCACAGTCCCAATATTACCACAAAATACAGCAGCCTACTAGTTCAAGTCCAGAGATGACCAAGATCAGCAGACAACATGGCAGACCACTGAGATGAAGAGTTGGCCAAATGCAGAATCCGGTTGTGCCAAAAACCTCAAGACCTTTCTCAAAGCTGCTCCTTATATACTGGAAGCAGACCATATCCCTAAGGCAGCTACTCAGCTGTTCCAGTAGATTCCACCATGGAGTTTATTACCAGTCTCATCATGGGGAATAACTACATCCAGCTGCCCAGCCACTCAAACCCAGGCCCAGCGAAGTTGACACATAACCTTAACTACTACACTTTCATAAAGTGAAAATAGTAATAATGTTCAGTTTCTTAGTGTCTTACTTGTCTAGTGTTGCTATAATAGAAATACCACAAGTAGGTGGCTTTAACAAACAGTAATTTGTTTCCTCACAGTTCAGGAGGCTAAAAGTCCAAAATTAGGGTGCTGGCTATCGGGGAAGACTTTCTCTCTTTGTTGACTCTAGAGGAAGGTCCTTGTTTCTTCAGTGCCTGCCCCCTGGTTCCTTGGAGGTCTCCAAGTGGCTTGGCATTAGTCTTCCCTCATCTCTGCTTTTCTCACTTGCTTGTTCAATCTCTTTTATATCACACAAGAGATTGATTTAAGACACACTGTTCACTAAGCCTGTCTCATTAACATAATAAAGACAATTAATTCCAAAAGGGATTATAACCACAGGCATAGAGGTTACTGTTTACAACACATATTTTGGGGGACACAATTCAATCTACAGCTTAGTGAAATGTGATTAACAGTATGTCAGTGTGTTTATGTGGGTTAAATGGGATAATTATGTAAATGTTGGCTCATTCTGTCCTTGTGCCCAGGATGGTGTTGGCAAAAGCAAAGCTTTCCATAAGCACTTATTGACTGACAGAGATACCTTTGATGAGATGGTCAGCAGGATGTTTTTCAAAGACCAGAATCGAAGTTGGCATCAGTCAGCAGAATTTTTTCTGTGAGTGGATGCTTTCAAGAGTCACTGAGAGTCTCAGAGACACTTTCTTTCTTTCCATGCCAGACAGAATTCAATGACTCCTTGTTTCAACATTATGTCACTGGGGGAGTACTCAATTTAAAAAAAAAAAAAATCTTTTCATTTTGGTTGGGAGAAATATTTTCAATAATTTTCACGTGTGGGCACAAAATCTTTAGTTCCTAATCGCTTTGTGAGAAATATTTTCATGGAGTCAAGGGGGAAAACGTCTTTTGTACCAAACGTGGCTCATTACAGGAAGTCTGTGTTAGCAATTCTGGTGGCTGGTGAATGCTACTTGAGTACGACGCAAAGGAAAGAAAACAGAAAGTTTCTGAATTCCAGACCGCTTTGAATCCTGGTCACCCTTTATATGCCCTTGGACAAACCAGTTAAGGTCTCTCTGGGTCTCAGGGTTTGTTTTTTTTTTTTTTTTTTCTGTAAATGGGGGAAAAAACACTTTCTGCATAGTTTTGTTAAGAAAGTAAAATAGAAATGATGTATGCAGTGTCTATAGAGTAAATAGTCACTAAATGTTCCTTCTTTCACTGGTAGCAAAGTTTAATGATTTCAAATCCTAATTAAGCAATAGTTTTCCCAAAAGACCAGATAATTCCAAGAGACCCCCTCCAAGGAAATACCTTGATATATAGTTCAAAATCACCACCAATACCTTTCACTGTAAAAGATGAGGTTCTTACTGTATTGGACAGCTTTGCTGAGTGACGAGTAATCCCAAATCTCCACTGTTTGCAATGACCAGTGTTTCTTTCTAGGTCACGCTACATGTTGTAGCTGTGATTCCCCATGGCTGTTGTAGTTCTGCTTGGCTCTGCTCCACATTTTTCTGGTTCTGGGATCCAGCCTGAGGCAGCAGCCCCTGTGTGGGGCAGGCCCATCTCTGAGACTGAGAAGAAGGCAAGAAAGGCCACCCAGGACCAAGCAACTGCATTGACAGCCCTGCTCAGAAGTGACACCTGTCACTTCTGCTCATATTGCATTGACCAAACATCAATGGAGCAGGGAAGTGAACTCTTCTCATGGGAGAGGGGAAAGTGAATCTCTGTGAACATTAATGCAATCCACTACTCACACCCTTTGGACATCCGCTCTCATGCTTCCCCTCTTTTTGGCATCTATAACCTCTTCTTGCAAGAATGAAGTGTGACCATTTTCTCATCTGAATTCAGAGTAGGATCTTAAAGAGGCCTTGAAGTGCTAGGCACTGTCTAATAGAATAGCTTTTCTCAAGTATTCAGTCAGACATTATTAGTGTTTCCTATGCTAATAGAACCACACTCCCCACCCCACGCCCACCCCAATCATGTTTTGTTCTGAGCATATTTATAGCACATTAGTTAAGATGTGAAACAATCTGTGAAGTCCTGAATCTCCCTTTAAATGGGTACCAGAGCCAAGGGGTGAATTCCCAGGGGGAAGAGATGAATAAGGGGAATTCCTTCTGGGCATGCCACAGGATGATGGGCCCCAGAGTGGCAACTGTGGGAAAGTCAGGTGGAAAAGACAAAGTCTGACTAGTGAAAGACCAGGCCCCATATCAACACAGTGCCCAGCTCAACATACATGGTCAAAGCTTATTTGATGAATGACTGAAGAAGTGAATGGAGCCTGGCCATCAATGGCAGGAATAGGACAAGAGAAGGAGTATCCAGAGAGAATCACTGTAGGAAAGGTCAGGAAGCTGAGCCAGGCCAATAGACTGGGGATTCAATTCAAAACCAGAGAAGAAGAGGAGAAACATCTCTGTACATCTCCCTGCCTCTGTCAAGTGAACCAGGGGGGCACTGGGCCTAGGTTAGATGGAGCGAATGAACTGTAGCCATTATCAGTGCTGGCGGGAAGGACAGAATACACAGTCCTGTCTCAGTGTGTGTAGCAGAAAAAGAAATGTTCTAACTACAGAAGTGTGGACAGAGGTTAGGAAAAACTACAAGGAATGATGCAATGGCCTGAGCTGGTAACAGCTGGGAGGCAAGACTACCTACCCTAGTCCAGAAGGCATAAAACAAAACAAAACAAAAAACTAAACTCACTGTGATCGATCGAGTCAACTCCAACCCATGGTGAGCTCCATTGGGTTTCCAAGGCAGTAAATCTTTATGGAAGTAGACTGATGCATTTTCCTTCCACAGAGCGGTTGGTGGGTTTGAACTGCCAACCTTCTGGTTAGCAGTCAAATGCCTTAGGCACTACAGCACCAGAGACAAGGGGAGGGTAAAGTTACCAGATGACAGAGAGAAAAAGCAAGGGCCACTCAGCTGGAGATGTGACTTTTGATGGAGTGACATGGTGGACTGGCTGCCACACAGCAGAGAAGAAACAACAACAAAAAAACAAACACATTGCCATCAAGTTGCATTCCAACTCTATATCTATAGTGGCCCTATAGATCAGAGTAGAACTGCCCATCTGGTTTCTAGATGGCAGCATCTTTTTCCTGTGGAGTAGCTGGTGGGTTCAAACAACTGACCTTTCAGTTCGCAACCAGCTCTTAATCACTGCATCACCAGGGATCCAGAGAGGAAATGAGTGGGGTTGATTTCTCCACCCTACTCCCTACCACCCTCTGCTGTCCTACAGATGCTTCCCATTGGCTGAGCCCCAGGGAAGCCAGAAGGAGGATAAGAGATGCATGGTGCAGCCCAAACAAATGAGCACCCTAGGCAGAGGACGGAAGGAGGAGGGTGCAGACTCCCCGTCCACTACTCTCCCAAGTCACTGAGTTCACCTGTACTTGGAGTCCTTGGGTGGTCCAAAAGGTTAAGGGCTCAGCTGGTCACCGAAAGGTTGGACGTTGGAGTCTACCCAGAGGCACCTTGGAAGAAAGGCTTCTACTTCTGAAAACTCAGCCATTGAAAGGCCTGAGGAGCAAGGTCTGCTGTGACACACGAGGTTGCCAGGCATGAGTGTCAAGTCAGGGGCAGCTGGTCTCTGACCCCTTCTTCCTTCACTTGCTCAGTTTTCCCATTCCTCACGTACGTTTCCTGGAATCACCTTCCAAATGAACTAACTTCCTCCTAGTCCTTGTGCCAAGATCTCTTCTGGAGGAAATTCCAAACTAAGGTGGATCCAGAGTGGTCTAGATAGACAAGAACTATATAGCACAGCGTCTGCGGGGCCCAAGGGCAGTGGGAGAGGCGTTTCAACTCAGGGCTGCAAGCAGTGTGCAAGCACCATGGTCATGGGCACTCAGAGAAGGGGTGCCGCACAGCCTGGGGCAGGGGTGAGGGTGGGGTGGTCAGTGAAGACTTCTTGGAGGACATGCTGCCTAAGCCCGATCTCCTTTCAGAAAGTAGATGTCTTCTTCAAGTCTGAAGCTCTGTGGAGCCTGAAGGTGGGAATTGCGTCCCCACCTCCTCTCTGCGGGAGAGGAGCTGATTGGAGGCCTGCTTGCAATTCTCACTTCTGCTGTTTTGAAAGGTTCTGAAGTGAAGGAAAATATTCTCTCTGGGGAGCCCTTGCCCTTTCATGATTCGTCAAACACCTCCTCAGCACGGTACCCAAAAGCCTGCTGTAACCAATTGAGATTCAAAGAAAAAGTGGCTCTAAATGAAGGCTTGGAGTGAAAAGCCTGTGTTTTTCCTTGTCCTTGGTGATCATCACTGGAGGAATTTCAGCAGCACCTAGCTGCCTGCCAGGCAGTCAGGGGACTGGCTTCTCCCGGAGCACCTTCACATCTCTGTAAATGGGGAAAGGCTTGTAAGGGCCGATTGGCAGCTGTTTGATCCACAGCAGGACCAGTGTCCCCAGGCACCGCTGGGGCTAGTGTCTTGATGACCTCAGTTCTGACTGAGGTCCTTGTGATGTTAGAGGTGAAAGGCTTAGGAGATGAAGGGAGACTGGGCCATGGTCCACACCCCACTGATCAATGGGAAGTTGAGGTCAGATGGGGCCATGATTGGTCCAGGATCACAGAGTGTGTGAGCAACAGAGCAGAGCCCATTAGCCACTTTCAGTGCAGAATATAAAGAGCGTTTGCCTGATTGATTTTCTCTGGAGGCCATGGACCTCTCAGTGCCCGTAAGTATGGAAACCCTCAACAGCCAGTCTTGACCAAGTTTGACTGTAAATCAGCTAAGTTTCACTCACACTTACTGAGCGAGAGCTGGGAGCCTGGTCCGGTGCTACCTCGTGGATGATAGAGGTGAGAGAAAAGCCAACACCAAGCAACAGAAAACGGCTCTGCCGTGAAGGCCTCACAATTTGGCAAATGACACAGACTTGTAAACAGTGCAGATCACGCATTGTGGGAAACACAGCCAGGGATTGATATTTTAGTACAATGTAGAAGAAAAGTCAGGTGGTGCACTGGTTAAGGCACTCAGCTGCTAACCAAAAGGTTGGCAGTTTGAGCCTACAAGCTGCTCCATGGCAGAAAGAGGAGGCAGTTGCTTCTGTAAAGGTTTACAGCCTTGGAAACCCTACGGGGCAGTTTGACTCTGTCCTAGGGTCACTTTGGGTTGGAACCAACTTGATGGCAGTGGTACAGACGTAGAACGGGGGGAAAATCTTTAGGCTCCTCATGACCTCATCAAGCCAAGAGCTTGGCTTTATACTGCCAAGGACTGGAGGCGCGGGAGAGCAGGCTGTCTTTGCTGAAAGGCTGCTTTGTGTTTCCTTTCCTGTTTTCTACCCTTTTCTCTCCAGCACCTCAGATTTGTTTTGTACAACGAAGGATCTAAGGATGTGAGGTCTGGTGGCATAGTGGGTAAGGCATTTGGCTGCTAACCATGAAGGTCGGTGGTTCAAACCTAGCAGCTGCTCTGTAGGAGGAAGATAAGGCAATCTACTTCCATAAATTTTAATTTACGGTATTTTAATTTTAACTGACAGCCTTGGAAACCCAGTGGGGGTCACTATGAGTTGGAATTGACTCGATGGTGGTGGGTTTGAGTTTGATGATGTGAGGTAGAGACGGATTTGATTATTATCCGTGGGTTAATTTATTGCTCGAGAGCATTACTTGACTATAGTGAGTCGCTGGGTTACAAACATTTGACTTATAGACAACAACTTGCCCTTTAGTGTTAAGTAAATTTACCCTCACTTTGAAACAATTGAACCAACTTCTACCTGCAACAAAATCTTCATCACAATTACCTTCACTTGCTGCATGTGAAGCTTTTAAAGCCCTGAAAGGCTTCAAGCCTTTTCTTGCCCTGAAGGATGGCTAAATAAGAATGGTATGCACCTGGTCCAACAGACCTACAAATTGGACTTAAAGACACACTTAGGATTGGATCTCATTCATAACTCAGACACTTCCTTAACCCTTCCTTGTCCAGTGACTTGTAATTCTGATTTGTATTCAAAGCTGACCATATATAAGCAGTTTTCTTTCTAGCCTCTTCTTTTTTCTTATTGATTTCTGTGGCAGAATGTTTACAAACATGGCCACAAGTTAGGGTGTAGAGACCACAGGGGAAAGAGGTGGGAACGGCTGATGTGTTAGCCAGCAGTGTGGTAAATTTAATTACTCTATTTTCCTAGTCCTAGGGTCCTAGGGACCATTCCTAGGAGAAGGATATCTTGCTTGGTAAAGTACAGGGTCAGTGAAAAAGGGGAAGACCCTCAACGAGATGGACTGACGCAGTGGCTGCAATGATGGGCTGCAGCACAGTGTTTTGCTTACCTCTGTGCTGCTCTAACAGAAAAATACCACCAGTGGAATGGCTTGAACAAACAGGAGTTTATTCTCCCACAATTTTGAGGCTTTAAGTCTCAGTTCAAAGTGCCAGGCTCTAGGGGCTGGTGAAAGCCCCTCACCCTTGGGCTTCAGCGCTGCCTCCTGCTCCCGGCCCACTGAAGCTGGACGCATTTCTTCACTCAGGCAGCTGTTGGCTGCTGAGGCTGACAAGCCTAAGGTTGACAAGTGAAAAGGCACAGTCCCATTGTTACCAAACCACACTGACAGGCCATTGATTGAAGTCCATTAAAAGTCCCAAGGTCAGCAGAGCATGGCAGGCTGCTGGACAATGACACAGTGACATATGTACCATAAACTAGAGACCATTCCCAAAGCTGCTTCTTGTAAATGGGAAGCAGACCACATACCTAAAGCAGCTACTCAGCTGCTTATGGTAGATGCCACCATGGAGTTGATTGCCAGTCTCATAATGGGGAATAACTACCACCAGCTGCCAGCCACTCAATCAGACCCAGCCAAGTTGACACACAAACTTAACTACCACACACAGCAAAGATTGTGAGGATGGTGCAGGACTAGGCAGTGTTTTGTTTTGTAGTACACAGGGTCACCATGATTGGGAAATGACTGGATGGCATTTAACAACATCAACTTCTTCCTAGTACAGAACCAAACTTGTGTTTTTATTCTATGTGTGTATGTGTTTAATACTTTGCTGAGATTAATTTGCTAATATGAGGATTTGCTATGTTCAAAAGTGAGAGCTCTGGTGACATAGTGCCTAAGGCATCTGAATGCTAACCAGAAGGCTGGCGGTTCAAACCCACTAGCCACTCCTCAGAAAGAAGGTTGGGCAATCTACTTCTGTAGTGATACCACCTTGGAAACCCAAAGGGGGTTGCTATGAATTGGAATCACTAGATGGCAGTGAGTTTGCTTTGGTTTTCTTGGTTATGTTAATGAGGCAGTATCAGTGTAGGGTATGTCTCAAGTCAATCTCCTCTGATATATAAAAGAATGGATCGAGCAAGCAACCAAGCAACAGAGATGACAAGAGATGCTATGCCACATGAAGATCACCAAGGAACCCAGTAACAGAAGCTGAAAAGAGACAAGGACCTTCCTCCAGAGCCAACAGAAAAAGCCTTCCCTCAAGCTGGTGCCCTGAGTTAGGGCTAGAAGCTTCCTAAACCATGAGAGGGGCATGGATTACACCCCAATGTAAAGAAGAGAAAAATCCTCACAACTGGACAAGTAAACAACATCACGATAAATGGAGAAAAGATTGAAGCTGTCAAAGATTTAGTTTACTTGGATTCAGTCAACACCCATGGAAGCAGCAGGGAAGAAATCAGATATCGTATTTCACTGGGCAAAACTGCTGCAAAAACCTTTTTAAAATATTAAGGAGCAAAGATGTCACATTGAAGACAAAAGTACTCCTAACCCAAGCCACAGTATTTTCAATCGCCTCATGTGCATGTTAAAGCTGGGCAATGAATAAGGAAGGCCAGAATGAAGAAGAGTTGATGCTTTTAATTGTGGTGTTTTGAAGAACACTGAAGGTACCATCGACTACCAGAAGAACGAACAAATCTGTCCTGGAGGAAGTGCAACCAGAATGCTCTTAGAAGCAAGAATGGCCAGACTTCATGTCACCTACTTTGGTCATGTTGTCAGCAGGGACCATTCCCTGGAGAAGCCATCATGCTTGGCTTTGAACCACCAGCCACTCCTCAAAATGAAGATTGGGCAATCTACTTTCGTAGTGATATCGCCTCAGAAACCCAAAGAGGGGTTGCTATGAGTCAGATCCAACTCGATGGCAGTGAGTTTGGATTTTTTTTTTTTTTAATTCCTGTAAGTCTGGTGGAAGACACAGCAGGACAGGAATAGTGGGCTGAATAGTGAGTTATTTGACAGATGGCCGTGAGCTTCTTTAGGGTAGACGTGTGTCTCAATCATCTTTTTACTCCTAATGCTTGGTGTAAAGCAGGTGTTTGATAAATATTTGCTTAATGGGTGGTTGGATAGAAAGATGTATGTGTCAGTGTCCAGTTATGGAGCTTGGACTTCAGCCTTTGGTTACAAGGGAGATGGGAAGGTTCTGGGCAGTGAAGACCATTGCCTGGGGATTAGGTTGGAAAAATGGGCCTGAGATCTAGTCCCACGTCCCCCAAGGCTGGCTGGCTGATTGCATCCCTCTGAGGAAGCTTGAGTGTCCTGTCTGCTTCTGGCCAGTGCCGAGGTGGGTGATAGGGCCCTAAGTCCAGCAGGGTGGGTCTTGCACCACATTAGTCATCGTGCCCCCTAAGCTGCAGCTGATGAGAGTGTCTTCCTCTCCATCCAGCTGCTCTGGCCTTCCACATCTTCTTCTCTTCTGTGTCCTCTCCTCTTTCATGGTGTTGAGACCCCCAGTGGCTTCGATCCTCCAGACTGCCCAGCTCCCAGGTGCTCGTATTGCCAACCCATGAGTGAACACATCCACCCTTTGTAGAGTGCTTGTTATCTCTAACCAGTTCATTCATTCCAGGGCTGCTGTGATCTTCAGAAAGTTATTCCCTCCACTGACTCTTTTTTTTCCTCCATTGACTCTTAATGGTCTTCCCCAAGGAGTCTACCTACTGTCCCTACTGCTCCCCATTGTGGGCACCTAGAGTGTCTTAATAACATCATACTTCTTTCAGGAGCAGTGGGGAGGACAGAAAGGAAATAGGTTCAGGAGATATAAGAGAAGATACAGTTGACAGCACTGTTCCCAGAGCACCCCATTTTCCACATTGTCTTGTAGCTCTGAGGTACATTCCCCAGACTCTAGCCCATATTCTCTCCCATCACCAACCCTTGGGATGCATATTACCCACCAGTTCCTCTGATGAACAGTCGTTCTGACTCTGATTTTCAGCCAGAAGTTGCTTCACTGCTTCTTTTATGTTTAATATTGGCTGTGTGGGCAGGAGTGGCAAGATGGAGGTGTCACCGAGTAAAATTAGGCAATAAAAACTAGGTGACATAGCTTTTTGGAAACTCATCCTTCATGCAAAATGCAGGAGGTGGTAGCTTTTGTCCACTGAGCTGCCAGTGAATCCAGTTTTTCATTGCTGATTTTTTTTTTTTCCTGAACTTTTTAATGTCTTTGTGCTTTTCAGTAGATATGGAGTTTTTATTTGTTTGTTTTTTATTGCCACCTTTGAAGTCCTGGAAGACTGATGTCCCCTTCCTACATTTTATTCAGATTGCCATTTGTAATGAAATACAATTTAATTTTATATCATTGAATGTGTTCTATTTTCCCTGGTCTCTTTCTTGCTTTCTTGAAAGTTTACAGCTATTCCCTCCCCATACCCCTCACTGACCTCCAATGTAGGCCCCAAATTGGAATTCACTCCTGGAATGTATAACCTATATATACTGATAGGCTGAAAGGCTGCTACTATATATACTGATAGGCTGAAAGGCAGATTTGTTTTGTACAACGAAGGATCTAAGGATGTGAGGTCTGGTGGCATAGTGGGTAAGGCATTTGGCTGCTAATCATGAAGGTCCGTGGTTCAAACCTACTGGCTGCTCTGTAAGAGGAAGATAAGGCAATCTACTTCCATAAATTTTAATTTATGGCATTTTAATTTTAATTGACAGCCTAGGAAACCCAGCGTGGGTCACTATGAGTTGGAATTGACTCATAGTGTCAATAGTGAATATATATATGTGGCAGCTGGCTTTAATTTATAACTTCATCCCATTCCTCCAATTGATGGCAAAGCAGTATGACTTCTGAGAATGCCAAGATGTACTTAAGTCTTGAAAGCAATTTACACATTCAAAATAAGTTGCCTGCCTCCATGGGTTTCTGCATGTTCACGCATTTTTGATTATGGACAGCCAAGTGGATAAAGCACTTCAGTGAACAAGGTGGGTAACTGAGCGGACATGAGCTTGCCCGCAGGGCCAGTGTCTGAGGAGGTAAGAGCATTGTCACTTCATGAATTAGTAAAATTATTGACAGTATTTTGCTTCCAGAAAAGTAGGGAGAAGCAGCTAACAGGTATTGAACACACACTATAAACCAAAGATTAATTCTCCTATAGGGTCAAGGCCTATGGGTTATCTGTCCTGTTGACTCCTTCCCTCTGGGTCCGTATGTGGGGGTGGGGTGGGGGCTGCACAAATGTGAAGGTCTCTTTCACTGGGAACTGAAAGCATCCTTTTCTTTTCTTTTTTTAAAATCCTATCTGTTTTCCTGAGACTCAGACTGGTAAGTACAGAGGTTGGGGAACAATCTAAAGGGAATGATGAGCTCTTCTCCCTAACACCTCCTTCCTCTGATCCTGGCCCTTTGCTTGAGCACAGTCCCCTTTGAAACCCTCCTATTGTAGCTGTAGCTCAGCTGACCGGCACCAGAGTAGGGATGCTGGGGCAAAAAGATGCATGAAGGGAGGAGACCAGGAGCACCATGCAATCACGCTCAGGGAGAGGCCATGGGGAGAAGCCAGGGACCCAGATAGTTGCTCAGGTCTCCTCACTTCCCTCCACCACCTCCTCAGCCCCCCTGACCCCCATTATCCCACCCTCTACCATTCAAATGACCACTTTCTGCGGGCCAGGACATCTGGTTCAGATCAGAGTATAGGGCATGCAAACTGATGGGATATGGAGATGGGTGGAGGGGTTTTAGGTAACAGATCAAGGAGAGACATGGCAGTTGCTTTAGGAAAGAAAAACCTGAGAAAAGAAAAAGAAGCTTAAAGAAGAAATTGAGAAATCAATTTGGCATAAGTGGTTTATTTGTCTTCTTTGTAACCTCAAACAGCTTTTAGAAATGATAATTTTTTAAAAAATCCACCTTTGCCCAAGATTTCAGGATTGATTTGTGGTGGAGCAGAGGAGGAGGGAGTCTGGAGTGTGTGCGTTTTGAGGCATATGTGTTGAGACAAGACCTAAGTGTAGCTTGGGGTACCCCAAGTGGTTTCAGCTAAAGCCAGGTTACAGCTGTAGACAGAACATGCAGTGTTTAACAATGGCGCATGATGTGGGGGAGGACCTTGGAAGATGTAATGTGACTGCTTTACCCCACTGTGCCCAACCCTGAAGATTCTGTTCCTCAAACCGTTCTCAGGTGAGAATTTTCTGTTGACAAACTTAAGTCCTTAACAAGAACAAATGAGTATTGGTGAAGACAAGGTAACTGTAGTGATTCTAATAAATAACTTATATATTTCCTGGTATAAAATGGGAATAGAATGATCGATCATGAAAACACTAGAGACATTTAGCACATCCTAAGTGAATGAGGGGGACCACTGTACCATTGATATCCATTCACTACTTTTTATTCTCAACTGATTTTTAAGCATCTCTCTTTCTTGTGGCTTCAAACCAACACTTGAAAATTTTGTATAAAATGCAGGTCGAAAAAGCACAGATTATGAGTCAATTTAAAGGCACTTTATTCTGTTCCCCCTAACACCTCTGCAAAATTTATTCAGTGGTGGCAATCTACATTGCCCGCCGCCCCGCTCCCGGCCCAAAAAAAAAAAGATGAGACTAAGGCAAATCCTAGGCTTTTCTGGTAACTAAGGTAACTGACAGTCCTACCAATGGCTGATTGATTATGTTTCAAACATGATCTTGCTTCAGAAGAGTGCCCAAAGATACCGAGCAATAATGTAAACAAGATTTGGGAGACAGTCTTTCCCTTCCCCCGGCTCAGTTATCTTTAATCTAGAAGCCTGTGGAGGAAAAGACAGAGGGGTGCAGGGTTGACATCTCTACTTCTCAGCCTTGTGCTGTACACTTTTCCTGAACTCAGCTTCTCAGCAGCTTCTAGCCCCTCCAGGGTTGGATTGAGAAACCAAAAATTAAAAAAAATGAAAACCCAAACCCACTGTTGTCAAGTCAATTCCAACTCATAGCATAGCATACTTCTCAGAGTAGAACTGCCCCACAGGGTTTCCAAGGCTATAATCTTTGCAGAAACCAATTGCTACATCTTTCTCCTATGGAGCAGTTGGCAGGTTAGAACTGAAGATCTCTCAATTGGCAGCTGAGTACTTTAACCACCGTACCATTAGGGGTCCTATCTGGACTGGTAAGAGAATAGGAAAGTCGTATTTGGGTGGCACCATCATCAGCTGCCCTAGCAGCCCAGGGACTGGAAGAGGTTAGACTCTGACTCTTTCAGAAACCCCACCACCGAGAAGCCAGTTGTCTTTGAGTTGACTCTGACTCATGGTGACCCCATGTGGGTCAGAGTAGAACTGAGCTCCACAGGGTTTTCAATGGCTGATATTTTCAGAAGTAGATCTCCAGATCTTTCTTCCCATGCACCTCTGGGTGGACTTGAACCAAGCTTTTGGCTAGAGATTGAACACTACTAACTGTTTGCACCATCCACATAATCCCCCACCACTGAGAACTAACCCTGAGTTTCACCCAACCCAGATAGAAGTAATTCTTCAGGCAGATACTTTGCCTCCCTATTTAGACCTTAAGGATCCAGGTTCTTGATAATGGGATCCTCCACACTGGGGTAGCCATATTAATTAGAATGTCCCCTCCATGATTCTATACCCTCCCCAGAAGTCATACACTGGCTCATGGAAGACATTCCCAGATCCCTTGCTCTAAGAAACACTAGGTCCCAAAACATAAGGATTCCCCATTTTCCACCCCGAAAACAGCACGTTCCTCTCCTCCTACCTCTGCATTTCCTGATTAGGGCTCAGACCTCAACTTTCAAAGCTCTTGGAATGATCCCAAGCAGATTGGCCAACATCCAATTTCTTTTTTTCTTTCTTTTTTTTAATTGTGATTTGGGTGAAAGTTTACAGAGCAAATTCACTTTCCATACTTGAGTTCACTTCTCACCAAACTTGGGATGGCACCCAAAAAATGCAACAGCATCTTGGAGAAAATGTCCTCACCAACTTTCCCACTTCCATCCTCTGAACTATCTTTAAGTCTTCCATGAGGAAAAGGTCTCAGAGCCCTGAAACAGGTCCTCTCATATTTCCACACACAGGAATCTGGCTTTGAACTTCTCATCTTCTCTCTCTCAGTGCTTATCAGAGGCTTCAGTTTCAACATCCTGTTGCAAATTTGTTTCAAGATAATTTGTGCGCCAAGAGGAATTTTTATTTTTCTCTCTTTCTCTTGGCTCTCCCATCCAACTGTTCCTTGTCTCTATGATTTCATGACTCAGTCCCTAAGACACACTCTCCAAGTCACAAGATGGAATGACTCATGCTTGGTCTGTACTCTCTCTGAAGCCAGTAAAATATAGGATGCTATGTTAAGCTAAGTTGGTGTATTCTAAAATTCCAGGTAAAGGGAATTCAGAACAGGCAGAGGATTTTGTGTGCTATGAATCGAAGGAAGAGATTTTTGGACAAGGAGACCCTTGCATTATTCCAGGAAGATGGTGACTATATCCAGGTCAAAATGCCTAAAAAATTAAGGCAAGATATGATATTACTTACTGAGGACCTACCGTGTCTCAGGTGTCCCTGGGTGGCACAAACAGTTACGTTCCTGTCTGTTGGTCAAAAGGTTGGTCATTCAAAGCCCCAGAGGAGCCTTGTAAGAAAGACCTGGAGATCTACTTCCAAAAATGAGCCTTGAAAATGCTGTGGAGCACAGAACTACTCTGTGCACATGGGGTCGCCATGAGTTGGAATCAGCTTGACCGCAAGTAGTTTGTTTTTTACTGTGTCCCAAGGCAAATATGGTTCATGTAACATACCACCTAATCTTCAAAACATCACTGGTTATCCACTAATTAGCATTCGGAATCTGATTAGATGTTACTTTCTCTAGGAAGTGTTTGCTAATCTCAGGCTATATTAGATGCTCTGGCTATGTTCCCCTAAACTCTATTTAAGTGCTTATCACCCTGTGTTGTAATTGTCTAGTTACATCCCTATGTTATCATTAGTTAGCTGGGTGAAAGCACAGCTCCTGGGTGTCTTTTCATCATTGTCATAAAGGCCTTGCATAGTAGATGTGCCATAAACAGCTTATATTATGTGTCAGGATTGATGAGGTTATGCTGTGTTGTTGTGTTTTTAGGTGCTGTGAAGTTGGCTGTGACTCACAGCAACGCTATGTACAACAGAACAAAACACTTCACAGTCCTGAGCCATCTTCAAAATCCTTGCTATACGATCCCATTGTTGCAGCCATTGTGTCAGTCCATCTTGTTGGGGGTCTTCTCCTTTTTTTTGCTGACCCTCCATTTCACCAAGCTTGTCAGAAGGGAATGGTCCCTTCTGACAACATGACCAAAGCAGGTGAAATGAGGTCTGGCTATTCTCACTTTCAAGAAGCATGCTGGCTGTACTTCTTCCAGGACAGATTTGTTCATTATTCTGGCAGTCCATGGTATTTTCAGTATTCTTCACCAATACCACAACTCAAAAAGCATCAACTCTTCTTTGGTCTTATTTATTCATTGTCCAGCTTTCACATGCATATGAGGTGATTGAAAATACCATGGCTTGGGTTAGGCATATCTTTACTCCCCAAAGTGATCTTTGCTCTTCAACACTTTATAGAGGTCTTTAGAAGCAGATTGGCCAACATCCAGTTTCTTTTTTTCTTTCTTTTTTTAAATTATGATTTGGGTGAA
>NW_006921656.1:7018696-7032306 GCF_000298275.1 Orycteropus afer afer | reverse complement strand
GTAAGTGTTATGGAATTCCCATTCTTCACAATGTTATCCATAGTTTGTTATGATCAGCCAACAAATCTCAAATCTAAGTGTCTTAGCAGAGCAAAGGCTCAGTGCTTAGTCAGGCCAAGTCCACTGGAGTCCCAGAGACTCTCCAGACAATGTTCCTTCTTGCAGTGACTCATCAGTCCAGTCTGCTGGGATCTGGAGGTGCCATTTCAACAGAGGTCTCTCAGTTGTTGTAGTGGAGAAAGAAACAACTGGAAGGTCATCAGCTCTTCCATGCTTTGACCTAAGAGTGACATAAGTCACCTCACCCAGGGCCAATTGCCCAGAACTGGTCAGATGGTCCTGCTTACTTATGAGGGATTTGTCAGTGAGGGCTGGGGTGGGTGCTGGAAATCTTTGCTGAACACCAAGACCACTGTCCACCTTGATCTCCAAAGCTTCACTTTCATCCCTCTCACAGCTGAGGTCCTGGCATGTGGAGCCTCTGTAATGGCCTAGCTTGAAAGGTTGCTGAGAAGTAAGTTGGAGGCTGAGTGTTGGAGCCTTTGGGGCCAGACTGAGGAGTCTGGGCTGCCTTCTTACACCATATGAGCTGCCTTTCCTTGCATGACTATTTTGTGCTTTAGCTACATTATTTCTATTTCTGTTCTTTGCAAGAAAAATGTAGGGCAGTGATTACATGTCATGTGTCAGGGCTGGGATTTGAGCCTGAGTGTGTTGGATTCTAAGGCCTACACTTATTCAACAATGGAAGCACTTGAGCCAAGCATGGAATGTTCAGACCCATGGTGGAGGAAAAAACCTAAGTGCATTGTGAAGGAGAGATAAGTTAGGAGACTGTTGAAGTGGGTCTGATGAGAAGTTATGGAGGGCTAAGTGAGGGCAGGGGCAGTGGAGTGAAGCGACATGGTCTCTAGGGACACAGTGGAGGTATCCCTCTTTCAATCAGCTATCAGTTATTCTCTCTGCCTTGTCCCCAAGAGTATTTCAATGAATTTCTGTCCTTTACATTCTCCTCACAAATCCACTCCTATTGACCCAGATCTAGGCATCAGAAGTGAGGGAGGGCTAGGGGTGGGACTGAGGTAGGGAGATGTGGATACTGGGGTCTCTGTGGGACTGTGCTTGGCTACAAGGACTTCTTGGGCTACCACTTAGGTAACATGAATATCAGTAGTATGTCATGTAGAAAGAGTCTTATAGCAAAAGTCCACCTCAGATAATGCCAAGGAGACCACTAATTGTTCATTGTGCCCACTAATCTTTTCCCAAGGCAGTGCATTTTAAGTTTTTGAAGTGAACATGGGCAGACCTCTTTTTACCGTGCTTCACTTTATTGTGTTTCACCAATATTACATTTTTCACAAAGTGAAGGTGTGTAGCAACCCTGCATCAAGCAAGTCTATCAGCACCATTTTCCCAACAGCGCATGCTCACTTTGTGTCTCTGTGTCACTTTGGTCATTCTCATAATATTTCAAACTTTTTCATCATGCTATTGTGCACTTAATAGACCATCACTTCCATTGGGTCGATTCAGAGTCAAAGTGCCCCCATTGGGTTTCCAAAGCTGTAAATCTTTACAGAAGCAGACCACCTCATCTTTCTTCTTTGGAGTGGCTAGTGAGTTCAAACCACCAAACTTTTGGTTAGCAGCCAAATGCCTTGACCACTACATCACCAGAGTTCCTTTAACAGGCTACACAGTATAGTGTAAACATAACTTTTATTTGTACCGGGAAACCAAAACTTTCGTGTGACTCACTTTATTGTGATATTTGCTTTACTGTAGTAGTCTACAACTGAACTCAGTATCTTGGAGGCCTGCTGGTAATATGAATGTGAGATTTCTTGGGACATATTTAATTCTAGTTACTCTGCTATGTGCCTGTTGGAGCCAGGTGGGAGCTGGGTGTCAGGAAGGCTCACAAATGGAACAAGACCAAGTCCCAGTCCCAAAGGACTTCAGCATTTGAAGGGGAGCAATGTTCAGATAAACCCCTGAGATATCATAGATCAAAGGCTCTTATGAGGGTAGGTATCTGGAGCAAAGTGGGCAGAGAGGAGGTGGCTGCTGCGTGAGATTCAGAAAGGAGATTTACTGTGTTCAGGGATCGTGCAGTTGGAGGAGAGGTTGGGATTGAGAATCAGGGGCCGTCTGTGCAGTTCATCTCCCAGTACTTTCTGAATAAAGAAAAAGCCAGGGAGCCCCACGCATGGAAAGCACACTGCTTGTGTCTCAGCATCCTGGGCACAATGGAGGGACCACTGGCTTTAGGAATCCTCAGTCTTAGCACCTTCTCTGTCACCAATTTGTTTCATGTCCTTGGACAAACACCTTCTCTCTGAGCCCCAGTGTTCCCTCAAGCATCCAGCAAGCCATAAAGTCAAGGCAGGATTTAGTCTTTCCTTCTTGCAGAAAACAAAATCCAGAGCAGAAATCTAGGGAAGAAGGGTTGTTTGGATTCAAGCATTGCAGTTGCCCTGTGAGTTGGGTTACATTCCATCTTCATTTCACAGGGAAGGCAATACTCTAGAAAAATTAAGTTATTTCATCAGACTTGTACAGCTGGTTAGAGGGAATGCTGGTCTGCCTCCAGAGAACATGTTCTTTCACTTCTTCTTGCAGGTTTGGAGCACAAAAGCTTGCATGTGACTTTCACAAATCGTGAAACATCACCTTCACCAGCATGAAGACTTTCCATGCTTTAAAAAATGTGTAAGACATTCTACCTCCTGTAGCTTCTCTATAGCTTTGAGCCATTTCACAAGTGGAATATTATGAAAAAGGCCACCAACGTTTTCATCCCCAAATTCTTCATGAATCAAGATATTTTTCCCTTTCTAGAGCAAATTAAATATTCCCTCAATGAAGCATAATTTAATAAACCTGTGAAAATGAAGCTCTGGCTGTCATTAAAATGAAAACCGCTAATTTACTTTGTCATCATTTGGGGAAAATTTCACATGGGCTGGATCCTGAACCACCCCAAAGCCTATAATCAAAGCCATCTTGAGCTTTTAGACTCCCAAACTCTTCCTTCTTCCAATATTATTAAGTTTATAAAATCTTGAGTAGAATGACTTTGATCTAGTATTCCAGTACAGAAAACCTCATTGACTTAGGTCTCTCTAGTTCATAAAAATGTGGAAATCTGGACTTTAGATGGGCAGAAGTTGACTTTTTATTTGGTGCTTTTCTAAATCTAATGTCATGTGAATTCATTTCATGTTCTATAGGCATTTATTCTCAATGTGCCTACAAGTCAACCCCTCTCTTTCCACCTTTGCTTTCTCAGCATTTCTTGCCACCATTTTATTTTTCATTATGAAGAAGAAACCACTGTTGAGTCAGTTCCAATCATGGTGAACTCATGTGTCCCAGAGAAGAACTGTGTTCTGTAGGGGTTTCCACTGCTGATTTTTCAGAAGTAGATCACCTGGCCTTTCTTCCTGGTCTGCCTTAGTATGTAAGCTCTGCTGAAACCTGCATGAGTGACCCTGCTGATATTTGAAATATTGTTGGCATAGCTTCTAGCATCACAGCAACACTGAAGCCAGCACAATGAACTGGCCAACAGGTGGAGGTGGTTCTTTTACTAGGTGCTTAGTAGGTGTGTTTTCATGAATAATCCCATGGAGCATACTGAGTCCACCTGCAAGAGTGTGGTTTCCTAGAACCTAGAATCAAGTGTGGTACAAGGAGAGCACCATGGTCCCAATGACCTATAAGTGAGTCCCATTGTTTCAGTTTTTGTCCTCTCCTCTAGGGTCACCTCAAGATGGATTGGGAGAAAGTCAGAACAGCTGGATGATCCCATTAACAACCAATAATCTGGGAATGCTGCTGAATACTTTTGAAACTGAATTGGCAGTAACTCCCCATGGATCCATTAACCGGTAGCTGAAATTAGATTATGTGGAGATAACATTAAATAAAGAGCCAAAGTCCTCGGTAATTGAAAGGCAAACTTGTGAGTTATAAGATTGTTCTCATTGAAAAGCAGAATAGTCCATCACCTCAAGACCCCTTGGGGCCACTCTTGAGTGTGTACCTTGAGGTTCATTTCAGAGGAGACACATTTCCTGCAGAAGCACTTTCAAAATCTATTTGTTGTACAAAACAGGCTGGACAAGCTTTGGAGTGAAACCACACTAATTTTATATCTTGGATCTGCCACATACTAACTCTGTGACCTCAGTGAAGTTAATTTTTCTAAGCCCCCAAAATCTCATCTGTTAATTGGCATTGGGGAGGTAATAATACTTATCTGCCAATTTAAGGAGGAAGGGAGACACATAATCAGATCATTGCAATACAAGGAAGGGAGGACATTGAGAGAGATTGTTATGGGAACAGCAAGGAGGACCACTTCACCTGGCCAAGAATAGCTCCTTAAAGAGATGCTGCCTGAGCTGAATCTTGAAGAACAAGTGGTGCAGAAATGGATTAAGGGATGAGCTGCTAGGTAGTTACCTGGAGGCCACCTGGACCCTCAAAAAAACCAAACTAAACTCTCTGTCATCAAGTCAGTTCTGACCCACAGCAACATCCATTGGGTTCCTAAGGCTGTAAATCTTCATGGAAGCAGACTGTTTCATTGTTCTTGCATGGAGTGGCTGGTGGATTTGAACCACCCATCTTTTGGCTGGCAGCCAAATGCCTTAACCACTACACCATCAGAGCTCCTGGATCACTGAAAATACCAGAGGGAGATACGTTTACTGGGCACTCCTCAGGGTATGGAAGACTCAATGGAGCTGAAGGAAGTGCTTTAATAATATGTCTGAGGTGAGGGGCAAGCTTGAGTAAGTAAGGCTGGTCTCTAAACTGCCTTCTAAGGTTAGGCTTCATTCTGCTAAGAGAATCTTTTACTCGTCCATGCAGAAGACCAGGGTAAAAGAGGACAGTCCAAGGTTGGTCACCAGGGTCTCCCGGCCATCTCATGCCCCACACAACCCTCATCTTTCTAAACAAATTTTGAACAACAATTTAAAGAATATCACTTTGAACAAATATTTTAAGAATATCCCTTTGGTATTCAGGCAGGCTTCCCAGCCCCATGGGAACTGAAAGTTCTGATTTCCCAGGCTTGGTCCTCTGGAGCCTAGAAACCACGTCAATTCTCTCTTCAATATGGCGGCTGCCCTTCACATGACTCCGGAAAGCTGCCTGCCCTCACCAAGAGTCTCTTCTTCAGCCAAGATCTTTCAATTCAGCTCCGTAAATCCCAGGACTGGGCTTGGAGACCTCCCACCACTGAACGCTCGATCGTTGGGCTTGCTCTCAAAGGACAGATCCCAGAACTAAGCATATTGGCTCAAATGGGGAGGTCAGCTCCAAAAACCAAAGGGTATCACCTCTCTCCAGTTGGATACTGTGCAGCTGTCCATGATGCCGAACTTTGTAGTCACTTTTGGAAGTCACGCCCTCAGTGTCTAGAGGGCTGAAAGGGGAAGTGGCATGTTTTAGTGGTAAGGACAGAGACTGTGGCTCAACACTTCCTGTGACCTTGGGTTAGACACTTAACCTTCCGCAGCCTCAGCCCCATGAGCTTTAAAGCCAGTTGCCCTCAAGTCGCTTCGGATTCACGGAGACCCCATAAGCAGAACTGAGCTCCACAGGATTTTCAAGGGCGAGGCACTGCCGAGTAGACTTACACCTCCAGGCTTTAAGTGAAGAGCTGAGCATATTAACCGCTTACACCACGAAGGCCCTCATAACTTTTGCTCACCTGTAAAGTGAGATCAAAATGCCTCCCTCCAAGGATTATTGTAAAGATTAAGTGAAGGAAGGCATACAAAAGAGCTCAACACTCCCTGGCACATCAAATTGTTCAATGTTAACCTGTCCACCTGCCTGCCTGCCTGCCTGCCAGCCTAGTGTCTGCACTTTTTCCCTTCCTTCCTACTATAATTCCCACATTCCCTCTCATCCTGGCCTCAGTGAACCCGGAAGGAATGGTCAGAGACCCTTCTCCAGACTTGAGTGGAACAAACCTCAGTCCCTCTCTCCCCGATGCCACCAGTTCCTGCTGAGGAAATGATATTGACTTCTGGTCCCTCTGCTCAGGCAGATGGCAGGGAGTGTCGGGTGTTCCCAGAGAGGAGCATGCTGTCCTGCTCCTAAGCCTCTCAGTAAGTCTTGTTTTGGATGGCATCCAGAGGAACTTGGAACTCAGCTTCTCAATTTCAAAGCACAGGGAACTTCCTAAGTCACAAAATCTCCAGGTTGGAGACCTGAACATAAATCCCTTTATGTGGACACTGTGCTATCCGTATTTTATAGATTAGGAGCCTGAAGCTCAGATGGATTTTGTAGTTTTCCCAAAATTACACAGCAGTATTAGGTAGAAGCAGATCACAGTCTCCTGAATGCAGACTCAGTGCTCTTTTTGCTATTAACCAAAACCAGTTGCTGTTGAGTTGAATCTGACTCATGGCAACCCTAGGTGTGTCAAAATAGAAGTGTGCTGTACAGGTTTCAATGGCTGATTCTTCAGAAGTGGGTGGCCAGGCCTTTCTTCCAAGTGCTTTGGTGTGGACTCCATCCACCTACCTTTTGGTTAGCAGCCAAGCACATTAGCTATTTTCACCACCCATTTAGGATGCCGTAATTGGCATAAATTAAGATGGGATATGTCACTGGTGAGTGTTTCAGCTGGTAGTTAATGTAAAGCAATAGGTCTCAGTTGGCTTCTTCTGGAAAATTATTCCAAGATTTAATTTTTAAAATGTAAAGGAAATGGCACTTGATTCCCTGGTCAGACTAATTACCATAATTCTAAGTCATGTGGATGAGAGGGCTTCAGAAAATCAATGGTCTCCCACTGAGTCCCGGGGCAGGGGGCACAGAGGTACTTTCAGGGGAAACCATGGCTGGGCTGGAACATGCTGCTTCTCAAGGAGTGAACCATCACAGTTAATCAGTTTAGTGTCTGCATGCTGAAGGATCTTCCTGCCCAGCGGTAAATGAGTCAATGAAAGACAGGGCGTATGTGCTATATGGGCACCATGCTGTCAGGCTTGTCAATATCAACTTCGAGGACAAAAAATAAACAGCACAGAAGAGTTTGTCTTTGCAAAGTTATTAAGGATGGGAGTGTTGGCTGCTCATCAAGGCTCTGTAACTATAGAACCACCAGGTCACTCTGGAATCTATGCTGCAAGCAGGACTCTGTACCTGACTGGTGAATTGGAGTGTGGTGACGCTGACTAGAGTCAGGGGATCAGAGTTTAGGTCAGGTCTGCAGCCGAGCCACTGGGGGTTTCCCCAGGCATCCCTTCACCTCTCTGGGTCTCATGTTCCTGTCCTATAAATGAAAGGATTGAGCCATTTCATTGTTTTCCCAATCATCACAGTTTCTACTGTATCCACACCTGCCTGGTCTCTTGAATGTTTTTCTTTCAATTTATTTTAAGCTAAACCTGTTTTAAAACATTGCCATCTTCTATGGAATAAAGCCCCAAACCAAACCCATTGCTATCAAGTTGATCCTGACTCGTAGTGAAGGAACTCTGGGGGTGCAGTGCTTAACTGCTTGGCAGCTTACCAAAAGGTCAGTGGTTCGAACCCACCAGCTGCTCCACAGGAGAAAGATGTGGCCATTTGCTTTCTTTACAGATTTCAGATTATAACCTTGGAAGCCCTATGGAGTGGTTCTGCTCTGTCCTATAGGGTCACTGTGAGTCCTGTGGAATAAGATCCATAAAATCACAGGATTAATTTGCTAATTGCATGTATTCTAATTCACATGATATCAGTCAGAGGGTCCTTGGTTACAAGCAATTGAAAATAATTCCAGCTATCTTAAGCAGAGAGAGATTTTACTGGAGGGATATTGGGAGCTCAGAGAACTTTCTGGAGGCTAGATGACAAGACTTGAAAGAAGGTATTATGGATTGAGTTGTGCCACCCAAAATATGTGTTCAAGTCCTGACTTCTATACATATAAATATAATCTGATTTGGAAATAGGGTTTTTTGTTTATAATATAATGAGGTCATGTCACCACAGGGTGGATCCTAAACCTAATCCCTTCTGAGTTATGAAAAGATCTGAATAGATACAGAGACACACAAAGGAGGAAGACAGATGCGAAGGAACATGAAGGAATGCCAAGGAACTCCCAGGGCTACTGACGAGGAGAGGCCTCTTTCTAGAGCCATGTCTTGAATTTGTCCTTCTAACCTCCAGAACTGTGAGAAGATAATTTCTGTTTGTTAAAGCAACCCACTTGTGGTATTTCTCTTATGACAGCATTAGATGACAAAGGCAGCAGCTGAGGATCTTGTGGTTCTGGTTGACCACGGAGTGGAGTCACCAATGGTCCTGCAGCATAAATACTCTAGTCTCCATGTCGTGCCACAGCACTGCTATGAATATTGCCATCAGCCACCCCCAATCACTGTGCCATCTGCTCTGAATTCACAGTCCTGGAGAGAGTGTTTGATTAACCAAGCCCAAGACTCATTTACACCCTGCCTATCTGGAGTAGAGGTAGAAATGGTAAAAATCTGGTTTCTTCAACTTCCAGAGGTGGCAAGAGTCTCCAGGACAACACAAAGTGAGAGATTCTCCAACAGAAAGAGTGGGGTATTAGTTGGAAGGGAGACTGAACAGTGGATAGTAAAACAAAACAAAACAAAATAAAAACTATTACATTCATTGATATAAATACCTGACTACAAAAATAAAAAAAAATCATGGACGTACCGCCTGACATAACCTCACGCATCACTCTTCAGAAACCACTGAATCACTTGATCTCTAAGGACCTGCAGCTCTGGCAGTTTTTGTATACGACTGACCATCACCACGTCAGAAAGTAAAGACTCGTCTGTACTGTCTGCACAGGTGACCCGCGGCTGTTTGGGTTTGTTGTGTGTTTGGTAGCTACACTTGCAGCTAAAGGATCTTTCTGGAGCCATGCTAGGGCTCTTCTAGGTTTACCTTCTGCTTCCCCTCATTGTCCATATGTTCAGACTCATGCACCCCATTCAGCTTTGCGCTTCACTAGCATAAGTAGCAAGCAGTTGGCAAGAAGGCAGGAACATGAACCTTCCTAATGGTCTTGAGATCCCGTCATCTTGTGATCAGATTGCAGTTTCCTGGAATTCTCTGGACCATGCCAGGGAGATCAAGATGTCATCTCAGGCCAGGGTTCCACCAGGGTTCCAGGTACAACATGTTCTCCACAGGGTATTAGAAACCCTAGAAGTGGGGATGGTGAGATTTCATCTTATGTACTTTGGACGTGTTATCAGGAGACATCAGTCCCTAGGGAAGGACATCATGCTTGGTAAAGGACAGAAACACTCAGTGAGATGGATTGACACAGTGGCTGCAAAGTGGGCTAAAAAATAGCAATGACAATGAGGATGGCATAGGACTGGGCAATGTATAGTTTTGTTGTAAATAATTTTGCTATGAATCAGAGCCAAATTGACAGCACCTAACAACAACTGCCGCTCACATTCCATGAACCAATACGAACGGGTCAATTGGCCAGGGTTTTATACCTCACCTTCTCTAGAACAGTGGTTCTCAACTGGGGGAGATTTTGCCCTGTAGGGGATACTGGGCAATATCTGGAGACATTTTAGGTTGTTACAACAGCGAGTCTACTTCTGGCATCTCGTGGGGAGGACAAAGATGGTGCTAAACCTCCTACAATGCACAGGACAGCCCTATACAACAGACTCACTTAACACAAAATGTCAGTAGTGCCCAGGTTGAGAAGCTGCTCTACAGAGAGAGACTACAAAGTGAGTGCTGACATGTAATTATAATTCAGACAGAGAGTGGAGATTTGGGACAGTAATCTAATCTACCACACCCACCAGCCACTCTTTCTCAGCAGCTGCCTCCCATTTTATCTGTTGATTTTTCTGCCTTTTAAAAAAATCATCTATGTTGAACCAAGTGGTCAACAACCACCCTAAAGCAAAGAAGAGAAGGTAAGGGAGGGCAGGGAAACTAGATTAACGGAAACAGAACAACCAGAATGGAAATCATGAGAATGTTCACACATTGTAAAAAATGTAACCAATGTCACTGAAAAATATGTATAGAAATTGTTAAATAGGAACCTAATTTGTTGCATAAACTTTCACCAAAAACACAGTAAAATATTTTAAAAAACAAAACAAACCAAAAACCAAAAACCTCTCTATCACCTCCAAACTCAAATTTCTTAGGCGGGCTCATAGGCTCCATCATGATCTTACCTGATGCCATTGAGTTGACTCGGACTCATGGTGGCTCCATGTGTTACAAAGTAGAACTGCTCCATAAAGTTTTCTGGGCTGTAATCTCTATGGTAGTAGGTTGCCAGGGCTTTCTTTAGGGGTGCCACTGGGTGAGTTCGAATCACCAACCTTCAGATTAGTAGCAGAGTACAAATGGTTTGCACAACCTCACTTCTTGTTAGCCTCTTTAATCTGAATTTATGCTGTGGCCACAGGAGAACATGTAATTTCTTGTTTGAAAAGAAGATTGCTTCCATATACACACATGGGCTGTTCTTAGTCTCTGATGTTTTCTTCCCTCTTCTTTGCCTATTTCCATCTCATCCTTTAAGATCTCGTGTCTTCTCTGCTACAAGTCCTTGTCTCCTCCAGGCAAGCTTGCTCACCATCCTTCATTCTGGGCGCCCTTCCTTTGTTTATCTCTCACCCTGGACAATGATGCTGGATGGTGATGCTCTCTTTCCTCCGCCTCCCACTCGAGACTGTGAGCTCCAGCTGGGGCAGGGCCATATCTTCTGTATCTCTGAGTCCCAGTGTCTTACAAAGCAACAAACGTGGAGTGTGTGCTCAGGAATATTAGACAAGTCAAACTGAACAGACTTCCATTTGCTGAATTGAGTGTTCTGTTTGCTGTCAAGTCGATTCCAACTGATAGTGACCCTGGAGGAGAGATGAGAACTGCCCCATAGGGTTTCCTAGGCTGTAATTTTTATGGGAGCAGATCACCAAGTCTTTCTCTTGCAGAGAGACTGATGAGTTAGAACTGCCGACCTTTAGGTGAGCAGCAGTTGTGCTACCCGGGCTCCTTCCTAATGGACCAGGGCAGTCGAAAGACATTCAGCTAAATCATTACAATGAAATGTGAGACTTTTGTAACCCAATACAAAGGACTGTGGGAGCACAGCGGAGAGAGGATCCACCACGTTCTCCCTGTACTTGTAAATAGATTCCTTAAGGGTGCAGATAAGATACATCTGGTCTGGGACAGGAGTGCA
Source organism: Orycteropus afer afer (assembly GCF_000298275.1). NCBI lineage: Eukaryota > Metazoa > Chordata > Mammalia > Tubulidentata > Orycteropodidae > Orycteropus > Orycteropus afer. The sequence goes on along the minus strand of NW_006921656.1, from coordinate 7,021,064 downwards.
GCTCTGTGCTCTGCAGAGATTATTGCTCTTCAAATGATTAAAGATGGAACTGCAGAGGTAAGTGATTTCTACCAGCCATCTAAGGAGCCCTGGTGGCTGAGTAGTTAAAGTGCTTGGCTGCTAACCAAAAAGTCACCAGTTCAAACCCATCAGCCACTCCATAGGAGAAAGTTGTGGCAGTCTGCTTCCATAAAAGATTTACAATCTTGGAAACCCAATGGGGCAGTTTTACTCTATCCTATAGGGCAATCTACTTCTGTAGTGATACAGCCTCGGAAACTCAAGGAGGGGTCTCTATGAGTCGGGTCCAACTCGACGGCACATAACAACAACATAGGATCACTATGAGTTGGAATTGACTCAATGACAGTGGGTTTGGTTTGGGCTTTGCTTCCATAAAGATTGACAGCCTTGGTTTCCCTATGGGGCAGTTCTGTTCTGTCCCCTAAGGTCACTATGAATCGGAATTGACTCAAAGGCAGTGGGTTTTATTTATTTATTATTTTTTGGTGTCAGTCATTTACATTGTAGCATGAAGTTGACCCTGTACCGCCTCACTCTTAAGGAAGAAGACCTCTTGAGTTTCTTCCTTCGTAGAATTAAAGGCTTGTTAGGATTAACCATTGGATCAGCTGGAGAGAGAAGAGGCAAGTGATGAGAGGAGGGTAAAAGACAATGTAAAATGGGGTAAAGGGGAGTCAAACCCAAAACCCACTGACACTGAGTAGATTCCCACTCATAGCAAAACTTCAGGACAGAATAGAAATGCCCCCAAAGGGTTTTCAAGGCTGTAAATCTTTACAGAAGCTGACTGCCTCATTTTCTCCTGCAGAGAAGTTTGTGGGTTCGAACCACTGAACCTTTTGGTTAGCAGTCGAATGCCTTCAACTTCTCAGCACTCTGATGTCTTCATCCTGGTGCTGCCAGAAGTGGTTTGTTTATTTGCTATGTGCTGTGAGACACAGCCTCATTTGAAGGCAAGTGTGAATAAACAGACCTGAGGCAATTTCTCTGCTCCCCAACTTCCTCCTGAACAGCCATCACTCCCTCGTTTCTCCCTTCCTCTGCAAGGAACTGAGTACAAGTACCACTGGCCAGATTGATCTGTGGTGGCGCAGTGGTGACTGCTAGCTGCTCCACAGGAGAAAGATGTTGTAGTCTGCTTCGGTAAAGATTGTTGTTAGGTGTTACTGAGTTGGCTCCAAAACATAGGTCCCCTATGTGCAACACAATGAAACACTGTCAAGTAAGTCCTGCACCATCTTCACAAGTGTTGCCATGTTTGAGTCCCTTGTTGCAGTCACTGTGTCAATCCACCTCATTGAGGGTCTTCCTCTTTTTGGCGGACCCTCTATCAAGCATGACGTCCTTCTCCAAGGACTAGTCCTTCTTGATAGCATGTCCAGAGTATGTGAGATGAAGTCTCACCTCCTCCCTTATAAGGAGCATTTTGACTGTGCTTTTTCCAAGACAGATTTGCTCATTCTTCTGGCAGTCCATGGGACGTTAAATATTCTTTGCCAACAACAAAATCCAAATTCATCAATTCTTCCTTGGTCTCCTTTATTCATTATTCAGCTTTCACATGCATATGAGACAAATGAAAATACCATGGCCTTTAGAAAAATGAAAATCAAAACAACAATGAGATATCATCTCACCTCATAAATAATAGCAAAGTTCAGGAAAAAAAAAAAAAGACAAGGGAGAGGAAAGATATCAACAAATACTGCCGAGGGTGTGGAGAGAATGGAACTTTTATACACTGCGGGAGGGACTGTAAAATGGTGCAACCACTGTGGAAAATGGTATGGTGCTTCCTTGAAAAGCTGGGAATAGAATGTCATTTGATCCAGCAATCTCACTACTAGGTATGTAACGATACAGGCACATCCATGTTCATTGCACCTCTATTCACAATAGCAAAAAGATGGAAACAACCTCAATGCCCATCAATGGAGGAATGGATCAACAAATTTTGGTACATACACACAATGGAATACTTCACAATGTTAAAGAATAATGATGAATCTGTGAAATATCTCATAAAATGGATGAACTTAGAGGACACTATGCTGAGTGAAATTAGTACAATCAATTCAAAAGTACAAATATTGTGCAAGACCACTATTTTAAAAAGTCAAGAAAAGAGTTTCACAAAAAAAGAAATATTCTTTGATGGTTACCAGGGGTGTGTGGGGAAGGGTAAGCAAACCACTAACTTGAGGGTAGACATGGATTAACTTGTTGTTGTTATGTGCCATCGAGTTGGACCAGACTCAGTGACCCCTCCTTGGGTTTCTGAGGCAGAATCACTATAGAAGTAGATTGCCCAACCTTCCTTCCAAGAAGTGGCTGGGGGGTTTGA
>NW_006921656.1:7017651-7018571 GCF_000298275.1 Orycteropus afer afer | reverse complement strand
AAAAAAAAAAAAAATACCGTGGTTTGGGTGAGGTGCTCCTCAGTTCTGAAGGTTACGTCTTTACCTCTGAACACTTTAATGAAGTCTTTTGCAGTAGATTTGCCCAATGCAATAAGTCATTTGATTTCTTGACTGCTGCTTCCATGGATGTTGATTGTGGATGCAAGTAAAATGAAATCCTTGACATAACAGCCTTGGGAAACCTGTGGGGCAGTTCTACCCTTTCCTGTAGGGTTGCTATTGAGTCAGAATTGACTGGTTGGCAGTGAGTTTCACTTCCATGCTATAATGGACTCAAACATACCAACAATTATGATGATGGAAGAGGACTGCGCAGTGTTTGTTCTGTTACACGTAAGGTTGCCGGAAGTTGGAGCCAATTTGATGGAAATTAGCAACAACTCCCACATTGGTGCTGTGAAGGTTAAATTAGGGACTGTGTTAATGATAACTGAAGAAGCATTAGTAAGAATAAAATCATAATTTTGATTAGAGAGTGAAATATTGAAAACAACAGGTATCTAGGGAAAATGGAAGGCACTCTGGTGGCACAGTGCCTAAGGCATTTGACTGCTAACCAGAAGGTTGGTGGTGACCCACCAGCCACTCTGCAGAAGGAAGACTGGGCATTCTACTTCTGTAAAGATTTATTGTCTCAGAAACCCAGTGGGGGTCACTATGAGTCAGAATTGACTTGATGGAATTGGGTTTTTTTTTTTTTTGGAGGGAAAGTGGAAGGGAACAGATTCCTACCAGGTGTCAGTTGCTATGCTAGGTGCCTTTTTCCCATTTTAAGCCTCCAAACTGTTCTCTATAGGACCATGATCTCCATCTTCATTGTTGTTCTTGTTAAGTGCCATCGAGTCGTTTCTGACTCATAGCGACCCCATGCACAGCAGAAAGAAACACTGCCCGATCCC
>NW_006921656.1:7010017-7012387 GCF_000298275.1 Orycteropus afer afer | reverse complement strand
CGTATCACCCCCAACTGGGTCCCTGTGGCTGACTGTACCTCTGTCTGGCTTCCTGGCTTTTAATCCCCTTTCTCCTGCTCTTCTGCCCTGCTGTTTTGTGCGTCCCTGAGTTGTCCCTGGGGCCATTTCATATGTTAGGAAATTAAGGCTACAGAGGATAAAGAACTTGCCCCAGGATGCTTAGTTGGTATGAAGAGGTTATAATATTTGGGCTCACATCCCCAATTCCAAATTCTTTGCTTTTTCCTTTCCACCTTGATTTCATCTTGGATTTGAAATCCATGGATGAGGTGTCTGGTTCCTTCAGCTGCCTGCTCATTAGAATGGCCTGGATAACTTCTTAAAAATAAACTTCCAGGACTCTACTCTTAGATTGGAATTGCCTGGGAACCTGTGTCTTTAACCACCATCTGGGATTTTCATGAGCTGCCAGGCACCACGTGAGGCTGGGTGACCTCTAAGGTCCCTTCTACCTCCAATTTTCTAAGTATAGCCTCATGAGAATGTGAGAGTGAAAAGCCCAGCTGAAGTGATTATCAAATTGCAAGAATAAAGTGCTACACTAAGAAAGGGCTGATTTTTTCTAAGGGACGTATAATTAAAGCCCAATAGATTAAAATTCCTTTAAGAAATGAGTAATACAAAGATTGAGGTATATCTGATATGGCTTCTTGAAGGGCTGCTCAAAGATTTATAGGCAAAGGATAAATCAGCTCTGAGGAGAGAGAAGAAAATGCTTCTAATCACTGACATCTTGCAGTGGCAGGTAAAATGTGCAGAAATGGGAAGCTGGTGATAATCAAGGAAGGCTCCAGAAGGGCTTTTGCAAACATCTTCAGGAAGAAGGAAAAGAAAATCTCTTTCATGTCAGTCCAGGGTCAAGTGACTTTGCATGTCAAATTCCTTTCTTGGATGGATTTTTTTTTTTTTTTTTTTAATCATACACAAAATAAGCAAGAGAACCTGGAGTAATTAGGAGGTAATGAAGTTGTCAGAATAAGCTATTGACCAAAGAGCAGACAGGGGAATAGATGAAAAATTTAAACATTTCTAATTTAGCTGATCTGGAAGCTGCACATCCTTTGGCCAGATGGGAATTATCCTCAGTGTCTAATGAATGAATCTTTCTGGGCAAAGTAGGGAGTATTTCAGAAGACAAAGAAAGAAAGAATTGGAATCAAAGTCCAAAATGGTAATAGTGATAGTAATAGAAATTATAATGAATCCCTTACATTTTTTGTCCTTCTTTGCAAACCACTTGAACATACATTACCTGGTTCAGTTTACATAAGAAAGCTAAGAAGGCAGAATTCCCATCTACAGTGTGAAAATATGGGAAGTCATGTCAGTGAAAGCAATGGTTTGCTTCAGGGTCACAGGGCTCACACTTAGGAGTGTAGAGTGGAGACTTGGATTATGGTCCTTTCAGCCTAAAGCAAGTGTTTTCTGCATTCCTGAGAACATGGAGAACATCGAGAATAATTGGAGTAAAGAAATGGGCAAGCTTCACTTGCACCTACAGTGCCCAGAACAGTGTCTGCTGCACAGATGGCGCTGATATTTATGAAACTAAAGTCTGCCCTTCTTTATCAAAAGGATCTCAGGAAAGCTTCACTAACTTTAAAAGCAAGTCTTTAAAGGTTTTAACTTTAAAAGAGGGACTAGATAAGCTTTCACTGCAATAAATATCGAATGGCCAACAATCTTGGAATTTTAGAACCATGTCCTCATGGAATCCTAAAGCATGGCTGTTTCTCTAATGTCACCATTTTTGCTCCTACACATTTGGCATCCAATGTAGAAAGCCCAACTTCTGAAAATCTCCCAGGGGTCAGTCAGCCTGCAGGATCCCTCCAAGATGCGTCCTCCATCACACCATCCTCAAAGCAAAGACCACCTGTGTTTGACTGGGTTCTCTAGAGAAACAAAACCAGTAAAGCTTGTATATATAGAGAAAGAAATTTATCTTAGGAAAATGACTCACACACTTACAGAAGCTGGCAAGTCCCAAGTTCCTGGATCAATCATCAAGCTGGAGGCTTTTCCCAACTCACGCAGCTGCAGGGGCTGAGGAGCTCAAGGTTGGCAGGCAGTATACTGGCTGTTGACTGCAACGAATGACAAATCCAGAATCTCCAGGCTGAATAGTGGATTGCTCATTCATGGATAGTCAGTACAACAGAATCCTGATCCACAGAAGCATGTCTTTTTTCCCAGGATGTCCATAAATATACAGGAAGCAGGCCACATCCCTAGGGAAATTCCCTTTCAATGGATTGGCTGCTCAAAACATATATATCTGATTCCATCATTGGAACAACCCACATCACAATTGCTTAAACCACACAGAATTGTGGTCCAGCCAAGTTG
>NW_006921656.1:7000717-7009312 GCF_000298275.1 Orycteropus afer afer | reverse complement strand
ATTGTGTCTCCAGGTGGGAGTGTTCCTCCTTTTGGGACTAAGATCTCCAGACCCACAGAGCATAGGGTAGCAGGTACAGGAAGCAAAAAATCTTTTGAGTGGGTCACTAGGGGTAATAGTGAGTGGTACCACTCCTGTTTTCACCCCTTGGTTCCTGGACCCATGGATCCTGGCTATTGGAGAAACAGCACTGTATATTGGATGTTGGTTTAGAGCATATACAGCCTCCTGGAGAACATTGCCCCAACCCTTCAAGGTTTTGCCACCTAACTGGCACCGTAATTGTGTTTTCAGTAGGCCATTCCATCGTTTTATCAAGCCAGCTGCTTCAGGATGATGGGGAACTTGGTAAGACCAGTGAATTCCATGAGCATAGGCCCATTGCTGCACTCTATTTACTATGAAGTGAGTCCCTTGATCTGAAGCAATGCTGTGTGGGATACCATGATGGTGGATAAGGCATTCTGTAAGTCCACAGATGGTAATTTTGGCAGAAGCATTGTGTGCAGGGGAGGCCAATCCATATCCAGAATAAGTATCTATTCCAGTAAGAACAAAACGCCGTCCTTTGCATGGTGGAAGTGGTCCAGTGTAATCAACCTGCCACCAGGTTGCTGGCTGATCACCCTGAGGAATGATTCCATATAGCGCACTCAGTGCTGGTCTCTGCTTCTGGCAGATTGGGCACTCAGCAGTAGCAGTAGCCAAATCAGCCTTGATAAGTGGGTGTCCATGTTGCTGAGCCCATGCATAACCTCCATCCCTGTGACTATGGCCACTTTGTTCATGAGCCTATTGAGCAATGACAGAAGTAGCTGGGGTAAAAGGATGGCTGGTTTCCACTGAATGTGTCATCCTATCCACCTGATTGTTAAAGTTCTCCTCTTCCAAGGTCACCTTTTGGTGGGCATTCACATGAGACACAAATATCTTTACTCCTTTGGTCCATTCAGAGAGATCTCTCTACATATATCTTTCCCATACATTTTTGTTACCAATTTTCCAATCATGCTCCTTCCAAGTCCCAGACCATCCAGCCAAGCCATTAGCCACAGCCCATGAATCTGTATATAATCACACATCTGGCCATTTCTTATTCCATGCAAAGTGAATAACCATATGCATGGCTTGAAATTCTGCCCATTGGGAAGATTTCCCTTCACCACTCTCCTTCAAGAAAATCCCAGAAAGAGGCTGCAGTGCTGTCCACTTTCAAGTGGTGCCTGCATATTGTGCAGAACCATCTGTAAACCAGGCATGAGTTTTCTCTTCCTTAATCAACTGATCATAAGGAACTCCCCATGAGGGAGGGTAATGTGCCTAGAGTGGAGACCATAGGCATTTGGGCCACTCCTCATGCAACTTATTTATGTCTTCAGGTCCTGCTCGAGCCTGAACACTGATATACCACTTCCATTTAATGATGGAGTGCTGCTGTGCATGTCTAACTTTATTACTCTGTGAGTCAGACCCACAGTTCATGATGGGGAGCTCAGGCCTCATGATGACTTTGTGGCCCATGGTTAAGCATTCAGTTTCTACTAAAGTCCAGTAACAAGCTAAAAGCTGTTTCTCAAAAAGAGAGTAGTTATTTGTAGAGGATGGCAGGGCTTTGCTCCAAAATCCCGAGGGTCTATGTTGCGATTCACTGATAGGGACCTGTCAAAGACTTTAAACACTTCAAGCACCATTGGATCAGCCAGATCATATGGCCCAAATGGCAGAGCAGCCTGCATGCCAGCTTGAACCTGTTGCAAAGCCTTCTGTCGTTCTGGGCCCCACCCAAAACTAGCAGCTTTCCAAGTCACTTGATAAATAGCCTGCAGCAATACACCCAAATGAGGGATATGTTGACTCCAAAATCCAAAGAGACCCATCAGACATTGTGCCTCCTTTTATTTGTTGGGGAAGTCAGATACAATAACTTATCCTTCACCTTAGTAGAAATATCTCAACATGCCCCACACCATCAGATCCCTAGAAATTTCACTAAGGTGGAAGGTGCCTGAATTTTTGTTGGGTTAACTTCCCAAACTCTAGCATGCATATGTCTCATCAATAAGTCTAGAGTCATTGATACTTCTTCCTTCCTAGGTCCAATCAGAATAATTTCATCAATATAATGGACCAGTGTGATGTCTTGTGGAAGGGAAAGGTGATCAAGATCCCTACAGACTAAATTATGACAGTCCTGGGGAGTTGATATACCCTTGAGGAAGGACTATGAAAGTATACTGTTAGCATTGCCAGCTAAAGGCAAACTGCTTCTGATGGTCCTTTGAAATTGGTATGGAGAAAAAGGCATTGACCAGATCAATAGCTGCATACCAAGTACCAGGAGATGTACTAATTTGCTCAAGCAATGAAACCACAATAGGAACAGCAGTTGCAATTGGAGTCACCACCTGATTAAATTTACGATAATATACGGTCATTCTCCAAGATCTATTTGTTTTTTGCATAGGTCAAAGAGGTGAATTAAATGGGTATGTGGTGGGAATCACCACCCCTGCATCCTTCAAGTCCTTGATAGTGGCAGTAATCTCTGCAACCCCTCCAGGGATGTGGTATTGCTTTTGGTTTCCTATTTTTCTAGATAGAGGCAGTTCTAATGGCTTCCAGTTGGCTTTTCCTACCATAATAGCCCTTACTCCACATATTAGGGACCCAATGTGGAATTCTGCCAATTGCTCAGTATATCTTTTCCAATTTTGCATTCTGGAACTGGGGAAATCACTACAGGATGGGTTTAGGGACCCACTGGCCCACTGTGAGACACACCTTAGCTAAGACTCCATCAATAACTTGACCTCCATATGCCCCCACTCTGACCGGTTGGCCACAATGACACTTTGGGTCTCCTGGAATTAGTGTCAGTTCAGAGCCAATGTCCAGTAATCCCTGAAAAGTCTGATTATTTCCTTTTTCCCAATGAACAATCACTCTCATAAAGGCCTCAGATCCCTTTGAGGGAGGCAGGGAGAAAGATTGACATTATAAATTTTTGGCAATGTAATGGGGTCTTTCCTCAAGGGGACCCAACCTTCCCTTCATTCAAGGGGTTGTGGGTTTGTAAACTGACTCAAGTCTGGGAATTGATTGAGAGGCTATGACTCTGTATTCTGGCGATTCAATCTAGGCTGTTGTTCACATGACCTAAAATTCTTCTGTCTTCCAGATCAAGTAAATATTTAGTAGGTTTGCCACATATTTCACTACTAGGAACACCATGCACAAGCAGCCAATGCTATAATTCCACATGAGTCAGAGTATTCTGATTACTGTTCTGACTCTGCTGTCCATTTTGGTTACTTAAAAAAAAAAAAAAAGGAAAAAGAAAGCAAGAGATGGCAACAGAAGTGATTTTCTAAATGACTTTTAGCCTCAATGCTCTTTCTTCCAATGATCCTTGAGCTCGACCCTTCCTATGATTCTATCCTACCACACATCTCAGCCTCTCATGCCCACATCACACTCTAGAACTTCAGTCTCCCACAACTCACATTTCATACATTCCAGCCTCTGACCACCTTCCAGCTCAGTGCCATGAAAGCCCCAACTACATCAGTCCTTCAGCAGTGGGAATCCCATTCCATTTGAACCTGAGCCCAGCCCCATCGGTGTCCTCTCATCCTTCTTTCCAGCTGAATTTCTGAAGTCATTCATTATAATCTCTTTTGCACACATCTTCTTTCTCTCTCTCCCAGTTCATTGTATTCACTTGGAAAAACTATACCTTTGGTTCAATACATTGCTCCTTCCACTTGCCTGCACCAGTGGGACCTGGCTGGAGCAAAGCTCGCAGTCAGCCCACCTGGTCTCAATTTAAATCTATGCCCTTCAGTGCTTCCAGGAGACTCTTTCTCACCTTCTATTCTCTCCTCACATCCCTAATCCCTTCTCCCTCATTCTTTCAGTGGATATACTTGCTCTCTACCTCACTGAGAATAGTGAGGTTAGCAGGAAACAACTTCCACAGACCCCTTCAACTCCTCTACCCACTCACTACCATCTGCCCCCCTGTCCTCTGCTTTTCCACCTGAACTGCACCTGTGCCTGGATCTCATATTCTTGCCTTGCTCTTCCACTTCTCTGCATTGCATGCAGAGGAGCCTGCCCCAAGAGATTGCCTTTCCCGGGCTCCCTCCTTGGTGGGCTTCCAGATTATCTAAGCAAAGGTAGTCTGGCAGGAGCTCCCAGAAATGAGACGGGTGTGCCTTGAACCACTGACAAATCACCCAGGCCCCTTCTCCCAAATCTACTTTATCATAGTAGTCTGACTTGAGACAAGTAACAAAACTTCAGCCTCTATTGCTTTTTGCTAACTGAATTGACAAGAAGGAGCCCTGGTCATGCAGTGGTTAAGGGCTTGGCTGCTAACTGAAAAATCAGGAGATCAAGCCCAACAGCTACTCTGTGGGAAAAAAAATGTGGCAGTCTGCTTTCATAAAGATTACAACCTTGGAAGCTTTATGGGGCAATTCTACTCTGTCCTATAGGGTTGCTAGAAGTCAGAACCTACATGACGGCAAAGAGTTTGTATTTTTTCAGGTGAGTCAATTGGATTTGATCAGGGTGCTTAAGTCTATATGGTCCCTGCAGATGTGTGCAATGTAGCCTTTATCTGTTTATACCAACTGAAGTGTACTATTCACCGACTATATGCCCATCACGGTCCTAATGTTCCAAGGCATAATTCCCACAAAATCCAGTGGCAAATGTTCTAAGGAAATAAAACAGCATAATGAGGCATGGACTGACTAGAGAATACTTTATGAAGTTTCTAGCTTCAACACTCTATATATAGCAACACCCCAAACACACCAAATGTGTGTGTGTTAAGACTGCAAAATAGTATATTGTGAGAACTTAAGAATGAGTGCAAGAGAAGGAGAGCTAAAGGAGTTCAAAGAAGAGAGAGATTATCTTTTCCAAAGAAGGTTGTAGGGTCAGCAGCTGGAGGGTGTCCTCTCCCCAGCATGGGTATCACAAGCTATAATGAGAAGCAAGCCTCCAAAGGTTGAGTGTGAGTCAACAGCCTAGAGGTAAAATGTCAGTTGGATCTGCTTGGTTGTTTAGAGCTCAGGTTGGGAAATTGTCAAGAACATTTCCTTCTGCAAACACTGCCTGCAGTCCCCAAGAAATCAGATAACAGTTTAATGTCTTCACACCCCAGGCTGGTCTCACCATGCGAGACCACTAATAGCTGAGCCCATCTTTCAATGGAGGAGAAACAGAACTTATGAATTGAAACAGTTCAACCTATAGTATTTGTGCATGCTTGAGCCTTTCTGAATCAAGCAGGTGACATATAAAATACATCTAGAAATAAGAGCCATTCATCTATGCTTGAATTCATCAGCAGATTATAAAGTTTGTCTCCCAAAATCATCAATGGTCTAAGAATGTAGAGGAAAATGCTTAACAAGAGAACCTACAGACTGGGGAAAATTTTTTGGCAACATCATATCTAACAAGGGACTGACTAATCTCTAAAAATTTATAAAAAAAACTTCAACACTTCAACAACAAAAAGACAAGGAGTCCAATTTTAAAATGCACAGTGGACGTAAACAGCCACTTCACCAAAGAAGACATTCAGGTGGCCAATAAACACATGAAGAAATGCTCACAATCATTAACCCTTAAAAACCAAAAACCACACTCACTGTTGTCAAGTTGATTCTGACTCATAGCGACACCTCCTTGGGTTTCTGAGGCTTTATCTCTACAGAAGAAGATTACCCAGTTTTCTTTCTGAGGAGTGGCTGGTGGGTTTGAACCACCAGCCTTCTAGAGAGAAGCAAATCAAAACAGTAAAGAGATATCATCTCACCTCAGCATTAATAGCAATGTTCAAAACAACAAATGCTCAGGAGAGGGTGGTGAGATTGGAACTCTCATACACTGCTGATGACAATGTAAAATGGTACAACCACTGTGGAAATTCATATGGTATGTTCTTGAAAAGCTGGAAATAGAAATACCATATGATCCAGCAATCTCACTGCTAGGTATATGCTCTAGAGAAATAACAGCCATGACATGGATAGATATATAAGCACACCTTATCGAGGTTCATCAAAGCATTATTCACAATACAAAAAGATGGAAATAACCTAGGTGCCCATCAATGGATGTGTGGGTAAATAAACTATTGTATGTATACACAATGGAATGCTATACAACGTTAAAGGAATAATGATGAATCTGTGAAACACCTCATAACATAGATGAACCTAGAGGTCATTATGCTGAGTGAGATTAGTCAATCACAAAAGGGCAAATATTGCATGAGACCACTATTGTAAAAAGTCACGAAAAGGTTTACACATAGAAAAACTCTTTGATGGTTACCAGGGATGGGAGGGTAAGGGGTAAGTCACTAACTAGAGAGCAGACCCATATTAACTTGGGTGAAGGGAAGGACGATATACGACAGGAGGAAGGTCACCATCAAATGACCAAGGCCAAGGAAGACTCTGGGAGGTGCACCAGCGTTAAAATCAACTAAGATCAATCTTATTACAGAATCCTGAAACAAACAGTAATAACAAACATAGAAAATCTCAGACAGAGTGGGAGAAAAATGTAGAACAAAATTCAAAATTATAAAAACGACCAGATTGACTGGTCTGATAGAGACTGGTAGAACTCTGGAGACTATGACCCTTAGACACCCTTCAACCCTGGACTTGAACTCACCCCTGTGGCTCGACTTCTAGCCAACCCATGTTGTTGTTCTTGTTAGGTGCCGTCAAGTCTGACTCAATGTGATTCTATGTACAACAGAACAAACTGCTGCCAAGTCCTGTGCCATCCTCACAATCATTGCCATGCTCGAGCCCCAGTACTTCAAACAAGTCAAGGAGAGCCATGAGTGACATCCAGTCAAACAACACACAGACTTATAAAGTGAACAATAACACCTCTGAGACCTGCTCTCAGAACAATCAACCGTAGGACACCAAAGGGGCAACATGTGCCAAAAACAAACTCAGAAGGCAGAAAGGGGAAGGAAGGAAGGACGAACGGAAACAGGGAACCCAGGAAGGAAGTGGGAAGAGTGCTGCTGCATTGAGGGGATTGTAAATAAGCCACAAAACAAAATATATATATAAATGGTTGAATGGAAAACTAATTTGTTCAATAAGTTTAAACCTAAACCACAAAAAGGAAGGGAAGGGAAGGGAAGGAGGAAGGAAAGAAGGAAGACAGGAAAGAAAGACCTGCAAAGCACGACTTTCCCCACTCCCTTGCAAAGACCTGGTGAGGCTTGGGCTAAGCAAGGTGATGCTGGAGGTTAGAGATGGGCAGACTCTTCTTTGAGATCAGGGACTTGGAGTGTGATTCTGAACTCAAATCGTTAAAACATGCCATGAATCAAAGTCAAGGGAATCCCTCAGCATATCAGGCAAGTTCAGGGCCACAATTCTGAACCCCCTGCCAAAAGCAAACGAAAGAAAACTACAAACAAGTCAACAAGGGCTTTGAGTGGCATCCAGGGGAAATACAGGGGTTTTCATTTTGGGGGCATCTGTTCCGTGGTGTATGATCATGTCTTATGTGTCCTTTAGGTAAGTCCTGTCCTTCCCATAACACTCCACATGACATTCGTCCAGCCCTTTCCATGTACTGGATTTCTGTGGAAAGAAGACCAGGCAATCTACTTCCGTAAAGATTTACCACCTCGGAAACTCGATGGGGGTTGCTGTGAGTCAGAATCAACTCCATGGCAGTGGGTTTTTCATAAAAATAAAGAGTTGGCACAAGATAAGGGATGGTAGATGCATAGCATGCATTCCTACACTTGTTTCTTATTGCAAAGATGGCCATTGTCATTTGGTCAAGGCACTCTTTCTCAACTGACCCATATGTTGTCTCACTACCTTGCTCAACACTGTGTCCCAAGGAGTCTCACCAGAGATGGTCTGGACATCCCAAATCAGTAATGTCAAAAATTCCTTCCAGAGTAACAAATCTTATATGATCTCACTTATATGAAATATCTAGAGCAGGTAAGGAAGGTTGGGAAATCTACTTCTGTAGTGATACCGCCTCAGAAGCCCAAGGAGGGGTTGCTATGAGTTGAGTCTGACTCGACGGCAACGTAACAACACAACAACAACAGAGTAGGTAAATGCATAGAGACCAAAGTTTGTTGGTGGTTCCCACGGAGGGGAGGGGAAAGAGAGAGTCATTGTTTAGGAAGTAGTGAGTTTCTGTTCATGGTGATGGAAAATTTGGCAATGGAAATTGGCAATGGAGGCACAATATGATTAATGTAATTGATGCCATGCAATTTTATATGTGAAAAATGTCAAATTGGCAAATGTTTTATTGTTGTTGTTGTTACATGCGGAGGAGAGACAACGCAGGGACGCCAGAGTAGCAGGCCAGAAGAGCAGGGAAGGGGATAAAAGCCTTGAGCCCCAGGCTTAAGGTCCCAGGCTTACAGGTGAGGAGAGACAACGCAGGGACGCCAGAGTAGCAGGCTGGAAGAGCAGGAGAAAGGGGATTAAAAGCCAGGAAGCCAGACAGGAACAGTCAGCCAGGTGGGGGTGACACGAGAGGTCTCCAGCAGCAGGACAAACT
>NW_006921656.1:6994211-6997287 GCF_000298275.1 Orycteropus afer afer | reverse complement strand
AAAAAAAAAAAAGCGGACTTCTTTTTGTTAAAGCATTTTGGTCATTGCATTTTCCCCTCACTATAATACTAGAAGTCTGGCGGTTCAAACCCACCAGCCACTCCTCAGAAGGAAGGTGGGGCAATCCTACTTCCGTAGTGATACTGCCTCAGAAACTCAAGGAGGGGTTGCTATGAGTCGGGGCCGACTCGACGGCAAATAACAACAACAACAACATAGTAGTGCCAAGGAGCTCTGTTGGCCAGTGGCTAAGGCATTCGGCTACTAACCAAAAAGTTCAGTGATTTGAACCCATCAGTTGGCCTGCAGGAGAAAGATGGGACTGTCTGCTTCCATAAAGATTTACAGCCTTGGAAACCCTATGGGGCAGTTCTACTCTGTCCTATAGAGTCACTAGGAGTTAGAATTAATTCAGTGGTAGCACAGTGGGTTTTGTGTTTATAGTAGTGCCTCCTCCTTATGTTTCCTTCATGCCAATGTGAAAAACAGCTTAAAATAGTTGACTGCGTGTCCTTACCATAAACCATCCAACTGAGTCCTTGCTGCCGTGAGCAATGTTCCTGATGAAGAATCCATTGTGAGCAGAAAGTCATAGGTGCTAACAGGCATCTTTACGATGATATCTCAACCACTTTTATAACCAAATACCTTTTTAATTGTCCTTCCTTGGAGACTACCACCTTTTTGACATCCTGAGGAGTGTTCTTGCCTGGCATCCTTGTGTGAAGGGCACTTCACAACTTTCAGTGCTAATTATCCTCAGGAGGAAAGAGGAGAGAGACCCCAGACAGTGGCTGTTTCCATAATCTAGGTCAACTCTCTGGAGTCAGTCTTTTGTTATTGCAATTTCCTCAAGCTCATTATCAAGAGGAAATTCTCCATTATGTGGGCCCCAACTGCACAGAACATGCATGTAAACTTTTTAGATTTTTAGAGTCTTCCTCTAAAAATACAAGAGGTAAATTATAGTAAAACAATATGAAAGAACTCAGAACAATAAAAAGGAATTTAGCAAGAAAAAAAAGTTAGATGCTAGGATGTTTGTTGTAAAACTGTGTAATTTTGATTTTTTTTTTTTTTTCAGTTGTTTACAACAGCAAGCATTCTGTTGCCCATGGGTCACCTTGCTGGGCTCAGCAAGGTGGCTAATCTTTGCTCTACATGGAGTTAGCTCAGGCAGCTCGATTGGAGCTGGAGAGTCTAACATGGCCACACGCACATACCTGGGGGCTTGGTGCTGGCTATCAGCTGGGAAGCCTGGCTTTATCTCTAGCTGGTCTTTTGCTCCCCACATGGTCTCTCATCATCCAGGAACCCAGACCAAGTTTTTCTACATGGCAGCTGGCCCCTCAGAATACACACTATTTTCAAAGCTTGCATTTATATTCTTCCCAAATATCAGTCAGAAGAAGACCATCAAGAAGTTGTAGGCATCGATGCAGTGTAAAAAAAAGGAGTCTTTGGTTTTTACTCCTACCATTGAGATCTGATGAGTCCCACCTCCCAAGTTTCTCCTAATTCAGAGAAGCAAAGTAACTAGGATGCTTAGACTGTAAAAGAATTGGGTAAGCTTTCTCTGGTATAAGTGAGAGTAGAACTCTCCATGTGTCTTAGTGTGAGAATCCTCCAAACTTCTCCCCAGTACATAGTATTACGGAGTGTAAACCATATGCTAATTGTATGCTCATCCTTCAAGTTCACTGCCCACAGGTACTGTCTCTGGGTTTATCTCATTACCCACCTGGCTGCAGATTTCAACAGCTGTTCAATTCCCCTAAAGAACCCACTTGTTCCAAAGCAATAGTGAGCAATGTGGATTAACTGGCAATTATGAAATGGAGATAATTTACATAGTACAATCCCCAGCAAAATTAAGAAAATATATAGATCCCTTGTTAGACATTTCACTTTTCCAAATTCTCTTCGCCTCTACAGAACCCCTGGGAGTTTTTGTCTCTCCTATTCCTTCCCTCTACACCTAGGCTCCCTGGATCCTCTCACCTCTGCCAGATGGTTCCAGGTCCTTTAAATTCATCTTGCCTCTATTATCTGGAGCAATCCAACTTCCTTTCTTAAATCTTTGGCCTTTCTTAGTAAGGCATTGTTGTTTTTGTTTTGTTTTGTTTTGTTTTTTTCCTGTTTCAAGAGCTCAGCCTACGAAATCTGCACACTAGAAAAGAGTGAAGCATTTTGATCCTTGTCTACTCACCAGTTCCACCATCAGCCCATCACCATCATCACCACCAATACAACAGTAGACTGTGACCCTAGTGGTCAGTTCAGTGGCCCACATCTGCTAATTTATTTATTTATTCAATGAGCATTTATTAAGGGCCCTACTCTGGGCCAAGCACAGTGCTAGTCACAGGAGCTACAAGTGACATATGAAGAGCACATGTGTACATGGAGCTCTCATTCTGGAAACAGTTAGAAAGCACACATGTAGATCAAATAATGCATGGGCTGACTTAGGTGGCAGGAAAAAAAATAAACTGGATGTTTTGATAGGAAATAGGAGAGACATCCTTAGACAAGTTGGTTAAAGAAAGTCTACCTGAGGATGGGGCTTTTGGGCTGACATCTGAAGGATGAAAAGAAGGACCTTTCTGTTGACCAACTCTTGCTTTCATCCTGCCATCTTCTTACTCTCAATGGAATGAGCCCAAGGAATGTTAAAAACAGAAAGAGAGAGAGAGAGAGACTATCAAGATGAAACACTTGGACCTTTCTGGTCCAAGAGCAAACAAAACCCCAGGAAGGGTGGAGTAGAGTAATGGGAGAGATGCTTCACAGTGAGCTGGACATGCAAGTGAGCTCTGATTTGTATGGGGCTTTGTGGGACAGATGTGTCTGTCAGGGTAAAGCTAGGAAAGCAGAGGCTCTGCAAGTATTAGGAGGATAAGGGATTTATTAGCGGCTTTAGACCCAACTCTCATGTGCCAGGAGCTGGGGTGATGAAAGTGCAGCAGGGGGAGTAGATGGCTCAGAGAAACAGTCCCTGGCAAGTCAACCTGAAGACATGCACAAGTGGACAAATCAGAGCTTGTGGGAAAATAACAAATGACAAGTGAGTCAG
>NW_006921656.1:6979845-6992816 GCF_000298275.1 Orycteropus afer afer | reverse complement strand
ACTTTAAGCAGATAGCATATATGCAAAAGGTCTTATTCTTAACAAGTGTTCTGGGAGGATTAATTCACATTTTCTTCCCCTCCACTGTGGTGTCCAGGCTAACACTCTGACAACTTTGGGAAAGTCATTGCCCCTGTGACATCGTGACATCGTTTGTTCCTAAGCCATTATTAAGTCCTAACAGGATGAACCACTTCTCATGTGTCACGCTTCCCCAGGACTGCAGGGCCTTAATTAGCTTTCTCAGCTTTATAAAAGGCAACATGATAGCGGTAGCTAACTCAGCTTTCTTGTGAGGACTGAATGAAATAATGCATTAAAAGGGCTCAGAACATAGCCTGGCACATGGCAAGGACTCAATAAAAGTTACTTACCATCATCACTGTGGCAGCAGTGGGTCAGTGGTGGAATTCCTGCCTTCCACGTGGAAGCCCTGGGTTTGATTCCAGCCAGTGCACTGCATGCACGGCCAGTACCCATCTGTCAGCGGAGGCTTATATGTTATCATGCTGAACAGGTTTCAGTGGAGTTTCCAGACCAAATGGACCAGGAAGAAAGGCCTGGCAATCTGCTTTTGAATATCAGCCAACGGAAAAAATCTAGTTTCTAAGGAGCATTCTGGCTGTGCTTCTTCTAAGATAGATTTGTTTGTTCTTCTGGAAGTCTATGGTATATGCAATATTTTTGCCAATATCATAAGTCAAAGGCATAAATCATTCTTCAGTCTTTCCTGTTCATTGCCCAGTTTTTGCATGCATATGAGGCAATTGAAAATGCCATGGCTTGGGTCAGGCACACCTAAGTCCTCAAAGTGACACCTTAGCTTTTTAATACTTTAAAGACTTTTTTTTTTTTTTACAACAGATTTGCTCAGTGCAATGCATCGTTTCATTTCTTCACTGCTGCTTCCATGGGCATTGACTGTGCATCCAAGTAAAATGAAATCCTTGACAACTTCAGTCTTTTCTCTGTTTATCATAATGTTGCTTATCAGACCAGTTTCAAGGAGTTTTGTTTTCTTTATGTTCAGGTGGAATCCATATTGAAGGTTTTAGTCTTTGATCTTCATCTGTAAGTGCTTCAAGTCCTCTTCACCTTCAACAAGCAAGATTTTGTCTTCTGCATATCACAAGTTGTTAATGAGTCTTCCTCCATCTTGATGCCATGTTCTTCTTCATATAGTCCAGCTTTTCAGATTATTTGCTCAGCATACAGATAGAATAAGTACGGTGAAAGGATACAACCCTGACACACACCTTTCCTGATTTTAAACCACATAGTATCTCCTTGTTCTTTTGAGCGTCTGCCTCCTGGTCTATGTACAGGTTCTACCTGAGAATAATTATTGTTCTGGAATTCCCATTCTTCTCAATTATCCATAATTTTTCTACACAGTCAAATACCTTTGCACAGTCAATAAAACATAGATAAACATCTTTCTGGTACTCTCTGCTTTCAGCCAAGATCCATCTGAAATCAGCAATGATATCCCTCATTCCTCATCCTCTTCTGAATCAGACTTGAATTCCTGGCAGTTTCCTGTCAATATACTGCTGCAACCATTTTTTAATTTTCTTCAGCAAAATTTTTCTTGTGTTATACTAATTATACTGTTTGATAATTTTTGCATTCTGTTGGATCTCCCTTTATTTAGAGTGGGCACAAATATACATCTCTTCCAATCAGTTGGCCAAGTAGCTATGTTCCAATTTCTTGGCATAGACAGCAGCACTTTCAGCATTGTATCCATTTGTTGAGACATCTCAGTTGGTGTTCCATCCATTCCTGGAGCTTTGTTTTTCACAAATTCCTTCAGTGCAGCTTGAACTCCCTCCTTTGATACCATCAGTTCTTGATCATAAACTACCTCCTGAAATGGTTAAGGAGCTCTGGTGGCATAGTGCCTAAGGCATTTGACTGCTAACCAGAAGGCTGGCGGTTCAAACCCACCAGCCACTCCTTGAAAAGAAGGTTGGGCAATCTACTTCCGTAGAGATACCACCTTGGAAACCCACGGAGAGGTCACTATGAGTCAGGTCAGACTCCACGGCACATAACAACAACAAGAAACGGTTGAAAGTTAACCAATTCTTTTTGGTACAGTGACTCTGTGTATTCCTTCCATCTTTTTTTGATGCTTCCTGTGTCATTCAATACTCATAGTGACCTCCTTTGGGTTTCTGAGACAGTAAATCTTTATGGAAGTAGGTTGCCCAGTCTTCCTTCCATGGAGTGGCTGATGGATTTGGACTGCCAACCTTCTGGTTAGCAGTTAAATGCCTTAGTCACTACGCCACCAGAGCTCCTTTTTTTTTTTTAAATTTTGTCCATAGAATCCTTCAATATTGCAACTCAAGGCTAGAATTTTTCTCTAGTTCTTTCAGCATCAGAAATGCTGAGAATGTTCTTCCCTTTTGGTTTTCTAACTCCAAATCTTTGCACATTCCATTATAATATTTTACTTTTTTTTTCAACATGCCCTTTGAACTCTTCCATTCAGTTCTTTTACTTCATCATTTTTTCCATTTGCTTTAGCTACTCTATGTTCAACTGCAAGTTTCAGAGTCTCTCCCAATATCTACTTTGGTCTTTTATTTCCTTCCTGTCTTTTTAATGACCTTTTACTTTCTTCATGTATGATGTCTTATGTCCGTCATCCCACAGTTCATCTTTTCTTCTGTCATTAGTGTTCAATGTGTCAAGTCTACTTTTGAGACAGTTTCTAAACTCAGGTGGGATATGTTCAAGGTGTTACTGTAGCTCTCATTGAGTTTTTTTTTTTTTTTTTTAATTGTTATTTGGCTGAAAGTGTGCAGAGCAAATTCACTTTCCATAGAGCAGTTCATATACACTTTGTCTCATGACATTGACTACAATTTACCTCAATGCAACAGCTCCCCTCCCACTTCTTCCTTATAGTTACCTCTTCCCTGTGTCCATCCCTCCATGCACTCTGCCCCCTGAGTTGTCTCCCTGTGCATACACAGCCCTTCTTTCTCCCATGATTGTTCTCTCCAAGGAGTGTGTCTACTACTTCAGGTAAATGTTCAACTCATATGCCTGTCTTTTGTTTGGCTGGAAGCCACAGGTGTGGGTTCAATTCCAGACCTGAAGGCAGCTAGGGACCATAGTCTCAGTGGTTCCACCAGGCTCTACAAGACCAGCAAACATGGTCCCCCTCCCCCCCTTTTTTTTCTAAATGATTTTGAGTTTCGTTCCACATTGTTCTCCCTCTCTTATAGAGATGTTTTGATTTTCTTTAGCTTCAGGATGAATTTTCATATGAGCAATTGATGGTCTGTTCCTTATTTGGCCCTTGGCTTTGTTCTGACTGATGATACTGAGCATCTCTATTGTCTCTTTCCACAGATGTAGTTGATTTAATTTCTGTGTCTTCCGTCCAGTGAGATCCACATGTATTGTCACCACTTATGTTGCTGAAAATAAATATTTTCAATGAATAACTTTGATCTTGCAAAATTCTGTTGTACTATTTCTGGCATCATTTCTATCACCAAGTCCATATTTTCCAACTATTGATCCTCCTTCTTTGTTTCCAACTTTCACATTTCAATCACCAGTAATTATCAATGCATGTCACTTGCATGTTTGATCAATTTCAGACTGCAGAAGTTCATAAAACTCTTCATCATCTTTGGTATTAGCAGTTGGTGCATAAATTTCAAGAACAGTCATATTAATTGGTCTTCCTTGTAGGTATATGTATATTATCCTATCACTGTCAGCTTTGGATTCAGAATAGATCTTGAAATGTTCTTTTTGATGATGAATGCCATGCCACTCCTCTTCAATTTTTCATTCCTGGCACAGTATACCATATGATTATCCAAAGTAGCCGATACCAGTCTATTTCAGCTGGGTAATGCCTAGCATATGCATTTCATTTCCTTTTTGATGACTTGCAATTTTCTTAGATTAATACTTTGTATGTTCCACATTCTGATGATTAGTGGATATTTGTAGTTCCTTCTTCTCATTTTGTATCATGCTGTGTTACACCAGCTTTATAGAGAATCAGACTGAGATGTACACATATACACTATGCTAGTGCTGATTACTTAGATGATCTGGAATCCTTCCTACTGTTCTCTAGGACATGACTTTGAGTCTCCTTGGCATCACCCTTCTCTAGATATGTGTCAGTTAGTCATCATCATCATCATCATCATCATCAATTGTTGGTAAATATAAGCCTATAGCATGCTCTGCCTTGGTAGGCATCGTCTCTTATTACTCTCACAACAGCCCTAGGTTATAGGTATTATTGTACCCATTGTAGAGTTGGGGAAACTGAGTGTCTTCAAGCTTAGCTAGTGTAACTCAGCTGCGACATGGCAGGTGCTATCTAACTATAAAGCTCAGCTCTTAGTCTCCATGGCATGCACGGGCTCCCTGTGTAGCTCTGTTCCCTTGAAGCGTGTGAGAAGCTGAGGAGGAATTGACACCTTTCCACTCTTAAGAACATATGCTGTGGGCCACAAATGTCCAGAAGTGAGATAGAAAGCCTCAATTCAACATTAGAAGCAAGAATAAGAGTGTTTTGGCACCTCTTTTAGAAGCGCTATGTCCCCCAAGCACCTAGAGGTCTATTTGTGCATTTAATGTACATTAAAACCATCTGTGCTTTCTGAGTGCAATAATCAACAGTGTAATTTATGAGCATGATCTCAGGCACAGATGGAAAATATGTTCCACTTTCTATGTCAACTCTGATTCTGTAGCAGTGACTGCCCTGAACGCTGTGTTAAGAAGGGCCTTGCAGCCACATTTGGGATCCTTAAGAAAGAGTGGCATGATCAGCAAGCAAGGCCTTCTAAAGAAAGAAGAAGAAAGCTGTGGCATGCAGAGCAAACACTTGTCATTCCTAAAGTAGGAAGAACCACCCACATGATCCAGGAAATAGACTCCCTGGAAAAACAAGAACTGATATTTAATTGCATAAAAAGGAAAGAGAAAGGTAATGTTATTTTAGTAACCACCATGGATCACATACTTTATTCCATTTACTCTTCACAGCACAACACAAATGGGTATTAGTCATTAGTGTTCCCATTTCACAGTTCAGAATATCAAGGTGCAGAGAAGCTAATTAACTTCTCCTGAGCTCACATAGCTAGTAAATGGCAGAAATAGGATTCAGTCTTATATCAAATGGACTCTTGTCACTAGACCAAAGTATATCACCTTCTAAATTCCTCAGAACTCTATGAAATGTCCCACTGTTTAGTTGTTTTGGCATGGTACAGCCCAATTCCAGGATACTCAACACCCCTCTGTTCCTTTCTTTCCTCCTGCTCACTGGTTGAAGACTCATTTCACTCAGAACACAAATGGCTGCAAGGCAAGACATTTGGCATTGGACCGAATCATGCCTCCTAAAGGTGGCAGGTTGGCATCACGACTTTATATAAATGCTCTTGGCACAGACAGCGGGAGGCAAGCAGGGGTGCAGTTCTACCAAGTGACGAATATAGTGCTTCTGTCCTTAAAGACCTAACAAGAGACTAACCCTCAAGGGAGATGCCATGCAATAAATAATTTTTGCCATAACACATTCCTTCCCTTTGCATAAATTTAACACCCCGCTCTCCATACAATATGTGATCTTCCTGCTAAATCCCCATAGACAGAAATAGCTTTGTTAAGATGTGATAAAAGACAAGTGGCAGAAGGGGAGGGAGACACGACACACTGGAACTTGCCTTTAGTGCCGGCTTTTCTACAATGGATATTATTTCTTTCATTCTTCATAATTAATAATACAGAAAGAAGGACCACAGTGGGACATCTCTCCAGGCTGATGGGACCCTAAAGCATGAAATGAACGGTACGTTTGGACTCTAAGATGTTAATTGACCATTTTCTCTTTCAGGTATTACCTGGTTGCTGGCCCCTGCCTTCCTCCCTTTCTCCCCAGTAAAGGCCACTAGACCCCTTCCCCCCTCCTCAGCTTGAAAGACAGCCCAGACTCCAGCTCCAAGAACCAATCCTGCCTTAGGTGGAAGGGTTCTGAGGAGGTCTAGCAACTTCAGATGCTCAGTGTGTGTCTCTCTGGCTGTGTGGCTCCACTCAGGTTGTTGTGCAAACAATGTAAAAACACAAGCATACATAGGGTCTTCCTTTCTGGAGATCAAATCCCAAGAACAAAGGTATGCCTGGGATGTCTCAAATCTGATTAAACCATTTGTCCCCATACTTTATATCCTCCAAACAAGGAAAGCTTTAATTGTTGGATAGAAGTCTATGTTCTCTCCGATCTTGACAACCTGCCGAATGTTGGTATTTCTCTCTCTAGGGAGGATGCCAGGGGCTGAGAGGAATTTATAGCTGCTGCAGACAGAGGGAGCCCACATTAGGTAAGAGAACTGCTCAATATCCCTTTACTGCCAAGATTCTGGTGACAACACCCTGATGGCATAGTGCTTAAGGAATTTGACTGCTAACCAGAAGGCTGGTGGTTCAAATCCACCAGCTACTCCTTGGAAGGAAGATTGGGCAATCTATTTCCATAGGGATACCACCTCAGAAATATCTCTTGTCAGTTTGTTGGAAATACAATCACAATATCCCATGCTTCTCCACTCCTGAGTAAGGTAAGCATGTCTGTATATTTTCCCACCCCTCTGAAAATCAGACCACAGAGGGAGTTCCAGGGTCAGATACATGACTAAAGCAAGAGTAACCAAATCCCAGACACTGCATTGGTGAGAAGGTTTTCAGTTTCAAGTGACAAAAACCCTAAACCAAACCATTCTTGCCCTACTCCAGTTTATTTCCCACATAATAGCCAGAGAGATCTTTTCCAAACACAAGTTGAATATGGCAGCCCTAACTCGTAGCCCTCCAGCTGCTCCCCTTTGTCCTGGTCCCTATTCCGTCTCTAGTTCCCAGGTTAAAATTTCCTTGTCCTCTTTCATGGTGTTGCTGTTGCCATCATGGCGACTCCATGTCCAACAGAATGAACTGTTGCCTGGTCCTACACCATCGTCATGAGTGTTGCTCTGCTCCAGTCCGTTGTTGCAGCCACTGTGAATTTTGAGAGCCTTCCCTCCCAGGGGCCTCAGTTTCCAGCACTGTATCAGACTGTACCGGGTCGTCATTGGGTGGTTCTTGGAGGCAGATCTTCAGATCTTTCTTCTGACCTTGTCTTAAAGTGAAAGCCTCACCAAAAACCGTCCATCATGGGTGATCCTGCAGGCAAGTGAAATGTCTGTGGCATAGCTGCCAGCCACATGGCAGCCACTACACTAGGACAAACTGATAGATGGGTAGTGGGACCCCTTTCATAACCTCCTACATTTAATGTTCATCACAACTGGAAGTATCAACTATTGGTGTTACTATTTATTTGATCTCAGCCCTTCCAGGTAAACTGAGATCCATGCAGGTCAAGCACTGTGTCTAGGTTCCTCATCCCTGCTGGAACCTAGGTCTGCATGTAGTTTATTCTCAATAGATATTTGATGATTATATTCGTGAATGAACATCACTGCACATTCAAGCAGTGCTAAACAGAGCCTAAGTCATCACCATCCTGGAATGTTGCAAAGAGAAAACTCTCATTTGCATGAGGAGATTAGACTAGATCATTCTTAAGCCTCCTTCCAATTAGCACTTTTTGATTCTTTCCTAGAGTTTCTTTGTCCTACTTCTAGGCATCGGAGGCCATGCTCCATGCTATAGCTGCAAACATAGGAGATAAACAAGTAATCTCAGCATCTGTTAATCTATCACAGGAACTAACATTGGTCATTCATAAAGGTGTCTTGTTTCCATTTCATCTGTAGCCTTTTCTGCTAAATAGGATGAAATGGGTAACATTCTTTCAACCTGATTTACCATTATTTTTTTAAAAATTTAAAACTACCCATCCAATAAATTAGAGGATAGTTGAGGATTTACTAATGACCTGCCAAAGGGGTTCCTTAAAACAGCAAGTTCTCTGAGGGCATTTCAAATTGGATTTGATTTACAAAAATTTGATTTGCATGTAACTATTCAGGAACATATTGATTGCTTAAAGTGAGGTACACCGGGACATAACTACCTTTAATCTTTTATAACAAAGGCAGCAATTAAAATTTGCTTTTGCTAAGCAAGTTTTGAAATGGAGGGTTCGATCTCTTTGCGGCTTCTCCCCACCCAGAAGACTCCCTGTCCCCCTCCCCCCCCAACTCTTTCCTCCTCCTAATTAAATGAGGTAACTCCTTTGGATTCTTTGTAGAATGTGCTCTAAGCCGAGTGAGGGACTTAATTTCGTTTCCCTCCCTCTTTGTTAATACAGTCTCTTCTTGTTCTCTTCTCGGAAGCACTGTTAGAGAAGGATCGATTTGTTGGTTATTAAAAAATGGTCAGTTAGTATGGTATTAGCTGGACCTGAATTCCCCAACCACAATGTCATTTTCATCCCGTGAAAAAGTTTGCCCTTTTTGTGTGTGTGTTTGTTTGCTTTCTTTAGCTTGTGGTGTGGAGAGCCTAATAAGGAATCCTGATGACAGTTTGTTCCATCTCCAGATTGAATTTCTGTATAGATCAGCCTCAGTAATTCATTTCCCAACTGGTGCTGATCAATACAGCTTGACTCGGCTTAAGGTTAGAGAAACTAACAGAAATCATGATACAGATTGGCCTCCTCAAAACACCTTCTTCATAAAGGCTCCCTTTGATGGTGACCTGCCAAACAGACCCAAAGCCTCTTCATGGAGTCAGGGTCTGAGTTCTAGCCAAGCCCCAATGCTATCTTGTTTTCTTTGATTCTGTGAAGTGGGAGGACAAAGGGACTTCTACAAAAGCAACATGGCCAATGTGAGAAAGATGAGTCATGGTGCATTAGGATACCAGAGCCCAAGGTCCAGTTGTGCCAATAACTGGCTGTGGGAGTGTCCACGAGTGGCTCCAGCAACTGAGATTCCGTTGCAGCATCTCTAGAATGAGGCAGCTGTTGCTGTTAGTTGCCGTCAGGTCAGTGCCTCGCATGGTGACCTTATGTAAAACCAAGCAGAAATGTTCCAGTCCTGCACCATCCTCACAGTCCTTCGTTTGCTTGAGCCTGTGGTCGTAGCCTCCATGTCAGTCCATCTCATGGAGGATTCCCTTCCTTTTCACTGACTCTCTACCAAGCGTGATATTCTCTTATAGCAGTTGCTCTTTACTGATGAAGTGCTCAAAGAAAGCAAGACAAAGTCTCACCAGCCTTGCTTCTAAGGGGCAGTCTACTGTACGATCTACAAAGCCGATCCATTCATTCTTCTGGCAGTCCACGGTATATTCAATATTCTCTGCCGACACCACAGGTCAAAGGCGTCAGTTCTTCTTCAGTCTTCTGTTTGCAGTGTCTTGCTTTTACTAGACCTTTCGTTATCTAAGTTTCTGCTGAGCTCCAAAGTGCTAAGATTTGGTGTGGAGGTAGAAAGACCTGCTGTACTCCCAAACATCTGCCTCGCTTTTCAACAATGCATCCTGAAATGACCACCGTTTGGGTAAAGGGATGGAAAATCATTATTCCTAGATCATGGAGAAAGCACTGGTCTCTGACAAAGGGTTCTGAACCTGTGCTCTTGGCCAACTCACATTGTGATTCCCAGGCTCTATTTCCTTATCCATAAAAGGGTGACATTCATTTCTGCCCTTTATCATGTAAGGGGCTATTGCCAGGGTCAAATGAGAAGCACTTTGGAGATTAAGCAGAATGTGTGAAAAGGGTTATTAATCAGAAGCCCATTTTGTTGCCGGATGTCAGAGGCATGCACACCGCCCTGGAGCATTATAAATCTGGCTTCCTCCTGCTCCCCATTCTCCTGACCTCCCCACTGCGGCTGTTAGTCATGCTGGGCCAGAAATCATGGCTTGTTTACAAGCTGTTTGAGTGCAGACTCATTAGTGCAGGCAATGACACCCATCCTCCGGGACCTGCACAGATTCAGCCAAATAAGCTCAGCCAGCCTGTTCACCCCGCCAGGGTAAAAGCCCTCACACCTGCTGGTCAGTCAGCAGTCAGCCATTCCAACTCTGCCTAACAACCTGGGAGCACAGGCTCATGCATGCTTCTAGGGACAGAATCAAAGGTAAGGATGAGCTGGATCCATTCAGATCAAAGTGGTATTCATAGAT
Organism: Orycteropus afer afer; assembly: GCF_000298275.1. Classification (NCBI taxonomy): domain Eukaryota; kingdom Metazoa; phylum Chordata; class Mammalia; order Tubulidentata; family Orycteropodidae; genus Orycteropus; species Orycteropus afer. The sequence continues at coordinate 6,982,685 of NW_006921656.1, read as the reverse complement.
TGTCCCATGATGTTCCAACATGAGGCATTTTGCTTTTATCCTGAGATATTACTGATTCATTTCCTTAAATGAAATATCTGGAGGCCCTAGGATTTGAAAATATGAAAGTCAACAATCATTTCTTTTAAATACCCTCATTCCTCATTTGTTGACATGGTTAGGTTCCAAAGTCCAGGTCATTATGTGAAAATTGGTGTTATGTGTAAATGGAGGATGATCACATCAGATCACAAAGTAGAGTACGTCATTACATAAATGCTAAATAATATCATTACATAACTACCAAACATCAACATTATATGACTGCCAAATTTCATCACTGTATTACTGCCAAACCACTGAGAATTATGGCACAGCCAAATTGATAAATAATTTTAACCACCGTAGGCAGGATTACTCTCAACTCACAATTTGGTGTTCATTACTGCCAGATGTATGACGTTCTTGTGCAAAATAGTTGGATGGTAGATTTTTCACTATTGTCAAAAAAGTGAAATTTTGCATAATCAGATAGTTGATAAGTGAGGAATTGGTTTATCCTAGATTCCTGCACTGGTCCAAGTTTTATACTGATAATATTACATAAATGATCTAATTTAATTTAATCTTCACAACAACTCTGTAAGGTAGGTATTCATTTAGTAATATTTCTTGAGTGAATGAATGAATGCAGTTAAATAATGAACCTATGTTGAGTGCTTTCTACATCCTGGCACTATATTAGGCACTGGGGATCCAAAAATAAGTAAAATAGGCAAGATATGTATCCTTATTGAGATTATAATCTAAGTATTATCAGCTCATTTATAAATAAATAGAGAACACAGAAGATAACTGTGGTAGTTCAGTTTGTGTGTCAACTTGGCTGGGCCTGGTTGAGTGGCTGGGCAGCTGGATATAGTACTCCCCAGGATGAGACTGGTAATCAACTCCATGGTGGAATTTACTGTGAGCAGCTGAGTAGCTGCCTTAGGGAATGTGGTCTGCTTCCTGTATAGAAGGAGAAGCCTTGGGGAATGGTCTCTAGCATATGGCATGCTTGGACCCTGCATGTAGCCGTGTCATTGTTCAGAAGCTTGCCATGCTCAGCCGACCTTGGGACTTAAAATGGACTTGAATTAATGGCCTGCCATGTGGTTTGGTAACATCGGGACTGTGCCATTTTATTTGTCAACCTTGGGCTTGTTAGCCTCAGCAGCCACTAGCTGCCTGAGTGAAGAGATGCCTGTAGCTTCAGTGGGCGGGGAGCAAGAGGCAGAACTGAAGGCCAAGGTTGAGGGGCTTTCACACAGCCCCTAGAGCCTGGCCCTTTGAACTTGGACTTCAAGCCTCCAAATTGTGAGAAATAAACTCCAGTTTGTTAAGGCCATTCCATTTGTGGTATATATTCCTGTCAGAGCAGCACTGGGTAACAAGAACAATAAATTACTTGCCCAAGGTCATACAGCTAGAAAGTATCAGATCAAGGGATAAAGCTTACATCTGCTTCTGATGACAATGGAGTAACTAGTATTCAGCTTACCTTCCTGCCCCAGTGATAAAATCACACAAACCATACGAAGTAACTGCTTTTAGGTATTGGCTATCAGTCAGCACAGGCTTGTGATCCTTAAGAACACAAAATCACTCAAGATGAGTTTCATCATTTTTTTCTGGTTCTTTGCTTAAGGGCATGTTTCCATCTCAAGCACAGAGATATGGAGCCCAAGTGGAATGATGGTCTCACTGAACTGAAGGGGCAGAAAGCATGTGTGTGGGGTAGAGCACCAGGGAATAAGGGTATGCATGAGATGGGGAAAAAGACAAAAAGTATGTGAGGCTTCCCAGCACACTTGCACAAGACAAGACTCCACAAAGCCTAATAGAGAACAGTACTGTGGGCTGCCAACTGATAGACATATCAGAGGTTGTGGAGTTCTGGGAGATGTTGGCATTCCAGTCCAGTCAGAGTGAGATTCCTCATGAAGCACCTCAAGTATTCAGTTGAGACCCCGGAAAGACCAAGCTGTAGAATAAAGAACAAGCCCTAGAGTGAAGATCAATCTCCAGGATAAGGACAAAATGAAAACAATGTGGAAAACCAAGCCTTGGAAGTCAGGAGGATCTGCCCGGAATCTCACACCTCCCCAGGACAGAACTTACTAGTCTCTAAGGGAAGATAACAGTGACACAGATTTACCACTATCTACCTTTGCAAATGTCCAGAATAGAATAAAAAATGCTAAACATGTAAAGAAGTAGGAAAATGGGAGCTGTGGTGGCATAGTGCCTAAGGCGTTTGACTGCTAACCGGAAGGGTGCAGGTTCAAACCCACCAGCCACTCCTAGGAAGGAAGACTGGGCAATCTACTTCCGTAGGGATACTGCCTTGGAAACCCAAGGAGGGGTCGCTATGAGTCAGAATTGACTCGATGGCAATGAGTTTGGTATTTTGTGTTTTTAATGTATAAAAAATTAAGTCAATAGTTATTGACTTCAAGATGATTCAGATATTGACATTAACAGGTATGAACTTTAAAATAGCTATTATAATATATTCTAGGATATAAATGAAATGGTAGGCATAGTGATTAAAAAGATGCAGAACCTCAGAACAGGAGTGATAAAAAAGAAAAGAACAAATTGGTAATTCTTGAACAAATAGGACAATACTTAAATAAACTTTATTGGCTAATTTATCAGATTGTTGTTGTTGTTAAGTGCCGTCGAGTCATTTCCGACTCATAGCGACCCCATGCACAGCAGAAAGAAACACTGCCCGATCCCGCGCCAGCCCCACAATCCCTGCTATACTCGAGCCCATCATCGCAGCCACTGTATCAATCCATCTCCCTGAAGGC